>NC_082596.1:31701958-32043029 GCF_030936135.1 Gavia stellata
CAAAAATACTTCATTAGTCATTCAAATTATTCTTCATTTTAAATACCCTTCATGCAGCCATGACCTAATATGGCCCTGATGAATACTTGTATTTTCCAGACTGAGTGCCCATTCTGTCTCATGATGCAGTTTTGTATTTCATCCCCTTTGTTATTCAAATGAATTTCTGATAAGTGGTGAATATAAGCCAGCATTTAGTTTTAATTAATTGCATGGGGTAATCAGATATGGCCAAACAACTGTGTGGTGTCTATAAAGTTTTTATATATATATATATCTCCTTTTTTGTATTTTTCAGACTTAAGTATGCATACAATAGACAGAAGAGGGCTCAATTCAAATATACAGCAATGTTAATAAAGATCTCAGTAATGACCTGGTACAGAAAATGAGACGTTTATTATTCTATAGACATCCATGGGTGTTGGATATTTTTACTTCAGAATGCAGCATTCTGAAGCCAGCTTAAAAGTTAATATAGCAAATTAACATAGATCTACTCTCATTTATTATATTTCAGTAAGTGGGAACAGATCTATAGGAATTCTTCACATACTAATTAGATTTGCTTCTGGCAATGTCTGTGGTCTGCATCTGGAACATTAAATGAACTGTTGCCATCAAGCTTTGTTAACAGGACACCAGTGCTTTATCTGATGCATTTTCATGTTACATTTCAGCTTCAGATTAGATTGAGTTTCCGTATAAACAGGATCAGCTTAATTTAGCTCAGCAGAATTGTACCCAGTAACATCAGCTTTGAATGTGGCCTGTTGTGCCATTTGAGGTTAGACACTACATTGAAGTCCAAGTACAATTTTCACAAAGCAACCTTTGTAATGAATGCTTTGAGATATCATTTCTTGTTTATAACAAATTCTCAACATCTGATCTAAATATAAAGAGGTAGAATCATTGATAGATTGTTTGAAGTTCCATGAGAGAAAAAAATTAGTCTCATGGCAATAAGCAGTATGAAATAGTAATAACAAGATCTCTCAGTACCATTTGACTATATGCTAATGAAAGTGCAAAGATCTGGAGAAAAGTGTCTTTAAAACTCTGAACTGTATGTGGAAATACAAAGAGACCTGATGAATGAAGGGATAATAGGAACAGAAAATGAGGAAACTTGAAAAGAACTGAAAAATACATAGATGTGAAATACAGTAAAATTAATTAAAAAGATGTAACCCAAAGAAGAATAAGCTTTTCAGTGATAACATTCAAAGTTTAGCTAAAATGGAAGTGTCCTGAGCTGGATAGTGACAGAGTTAGAATATATTGCTTTTATCTTAGCTGGGTCAAAAAAATGTGTGGAATGTTTCATTTGGCTTCAAAGTGATAAAATGTCTCAATAGCACAGTTTTTAAATGCAGCCTTGTAATTAATGTGAACTGATACCAAACTGCAGGATTATAGATTTACCTGTTCCTGATTTCCTCTATTCCCTCCTCTATCCCACAGAAAGAGAAAGACATAAATGAGTCTCCGCAAGTGGTGCCTAAAGATGCCTTCTGGAAAGCTGTGTCCATTTAAGAGATAAGAAATTTCTTATTTGGGGATTTGGTGCCACCTGAGCTGATGAACTGGTATTTTAAGACAAGTGAGTCCAATACATTGAGGAGAGCACACAGGAAATAAGATCTTTGCCCCATTTCCACAGCTAGCTGGTACTTTCGTACCAGAAGCAGGTAAAAACCTCTTCTGTTTCCAGTTAAAGCTAACTACAGCTGGTGGTCACTTTGGGGGTAACAGGTATCTCTTCACAGTGGAATTTTAGCATTCCCATTATAACTAACATTTGTCATATGTATTTGCCAGGATGGGATGGAGACTTTACAGTTCAGAACATATATAATGGGGCTCTCCTTGAGGTGGTTTCTCTACTGGCTTGCTCATTCAAATTTAGTTCGTCTCATGATATGCTATTTGGAGGCTCATAAGAAATGACCTGGTTACCTCGGTTTCATCTTTAAAGAACAAATGCACACATGGACTGCAAATATATCCTCCAGGGCTTATAACACTGTCCTTCTTGCCAGCAATCTAAACACAGAGAATTAAAATCTGTAAGCTACAAAGAAGAAATATTTTTCTCTTTCTTTTTTCCTCTCTTTTTTTAGCAATGCATCTTTAGAGGCCCACTGCTGAAAAAGCTATACAGGCAGTTTGACTGGAGACTGCCTTTGATGATAGCAAAGAAAGACAGTATTTTTATTGACTACAACTATAACTCTGATATCAACATTCACAGTTAAACTGAAATTTCAAAAAATATTTGCAACTAATAATAAATTATAGAATTGTTTGAATGTTTTGCTTAGGGACAAAGCATGTTTGAAACTAACAGCCTTCAGCCCCTTCTCTGAGCAAAAATGAGCAAGAGCAAAAGGATCACTTGAAAAATATCTTTTGACATTAAATACTTCTGTACAATTCCTAGGTAAACTGCATTTTAAAAGCATTAGGGTACTAAGTAAGGCATCTACAAGAGTAAATCATTATGGATGGTAATTTTATGTCCAGAGACTATGTTGCTTCATAACAGATTTGAATTAGTGGAGGTATTAGTTTTATTTAGAGTGGTCACAATGTTTTTCTCAAGTGCATTAACTGAACAATGAAATCCTTTTTAACTGAAAGCAAGTGAGAAACCACAATTATGCCTAGACTGAATTCCACAGTAGGATGTTAAATGATTGATATTGAGTAATTTAGCTACAGAACAAGATGTGTTGTCAGGGTTGGCCATAGCACCATTTTTCATTTCCCCGTAAAGCAAGCCTGTTATTTAAGGAAATAAATGGACAAGGGAACAGCGAGGTTATACACCTCAATTAATAGTATCTTGCAGGTCCCTTGGCTCTTTGTGTTGCATGCTTTTAGCTTGCAGAACTTTGTAAGAAAGAGAAAACATTTATAATTGCAAGGCATGCTATGAGAAAAGACAACATTTCTGTAAATATTGAGTGTGTTTCTCTACTATTGCTATGAATCATTTTCTGAGACATAGCTAAAACTCGTTAGCTAAAAATACTGCAAAAAACTAACAGGTACAAAAAATATTAAATACTGCAGGCTACCACAATATCAATAACAATCATCAGAGTATATGGTGACTGATCTTTGACCATTGAAACTTACCTGGTCTCCATTGTTTTGATACTTGAATATCATCCAGATTTTTATGTGCTTATCTTCAGAATCACCCTGGGATTCTGGTATGTCTTCTGAGATTCCATTTAGAAACTGAGACACTGATAATTGAAGACTGATTCAATTATCCAAGGTCACAGAGGAAGGCAGAATTAGACCTTAGGCTTCTACTTGTCCAGACACTGCCCAGTCCTTAGACTCATTCTTCTTCCTTTTAGCCATCAAAGCGACTAAACAAAAACACCTTTATGGGTATACTCATGGTATAACATGAGAGTGTTATGTGATAAAAGCTCATCTGCACACAAACAAAGGAGCACAGAGAGAAAATGGGGGAGGTGGGGAGAACCCAAATAACACCCTGCTCCAGCCTCTCTCAGGCCCATCACAGAAGCCATCAGCCCATCAATAGCCCGTCTCGACAAGCCCAGAGAAACAGGGGAGCACAGGATAAGGTCAAAAATAAGGACCTCCAAGGAATGAACACCTTACCTGGTCCCCCTCAGGGCTGCCCCAGAAGATCCTCACCCCTAGTGTCCTGTCATGAAAGCCATCACCATGAGTCATTGGGAGCAGCTCTCCAGATCACCTTTTGGATTAACAGGGGTTGCTGTCTGTGAGTGGGACACATGATGGGATGCAAGGGAAGAGCATTTTAGGATTGCATAGGATGTTTTGGGGAGGAACTCAAGGCAAGAAAAAGGAAAGATATAGCTAATTCGGGGAGTGCACATTGCTATCCCTAAAATAATTGTATCCATCTGGAAGTTACTAACTCATTTAAACATGGTGTCTCACCATCAACTCAGTTTGCTGCCTTTTTTTTTAAAATCTATAACTTCACAAGTTTAAAATACTTATCTCTATTTGATGTCATCCAAGGATCAAAGATTTCGTACTTCAGCATGCGCATTTATTGCAGTCAAATCAAGAAGTGGGAATAAGAAATCATGGAACAGATCCTCCTGAAAGACATATCAAAACATATGAAAGACAAGGAGGTGATAAGAGACGTGGTTTCACCAAGGGCAAGTTGTGCCTGACAAATCTAGTGGCCTCCTGCAATGGAGTGACTGCATTGGTAGATAAGGGGAGAGCAACTGATGTCAGCTGCCTTGACTTCTGTAAGGCCTTTGACACAGTCCCATACAGCATCCTTATTTCTAAATTGGAGAGATAGGGGTTTGATGGATGGACTCTTAGATGGATAAGGAATTGGTTGGATGATCACATCCAAAAAGTGGCAGTCAATGGCTCCATGTCCAAGTGGAAACCAGTAACAAGCAGTGTCCCTCAAGGGTCCACACTGGGACCAAGACTGTTCATTATCTTCATCAATGACACAATGGGATGGAGTGTACCCTCAGCAAGCTTGCAGATGACACCAAGCTGAGTGGTGCAGCTGATACGCTTGAGGGAAGGGATGCCATTCAGAGGGACCTGGACAAGATCAAGAAGTGGGCCTGTGTGAACTTCATGATGTTCAACAAGGCCAAAAGTAAGGTCCTGCACCTGGGTCGAGGCATTGCCCAATATCAATACAGACTGTGGGATGAATTGATTGAGAGCAGCCCTGCAGAGAAGGACTTGGGAATACTGGGATATGAAATACTGGATATGAACCAGCAATGTGTGTTTGCAACCGAAAAAGCCAATCATATCCTGGGCTGCATACAAAGAAGCGTGACCAGCAGGTCAAGGGAGGTAATTCTCCCCCTCTACTCCACTCCTGTGAGACCCCGCCTGGAGTGCTATGTCCAGCTCTGGGGCCCGCAGCACAAGAAAGAGATGGACCTGTTGGAGTGGGTCCAGGGAAGGACCATGAAAATGGTCAGAGGGCTGGAACACCCTCTGATCAGAAAGGCTGACAGAGTTGGGGTTGTTCAACCTGGAGAAAAGAAGGCACCAGGGAGACCTTATTGTGGCCTTTCAATACTTAAAGGAGGCTATGGTGGTTTGATCTTGGCTGGCTGCCAGGTTCTCACCATGCTGCTCTGTCACTCCCCCTCCTCAACTGGACGGGGGGAGAAAATACAACGAAAGGCTCGTGGGTCAAAATTAGGATAGGGAGATCACTCAGCAATTACTGTCATGGGCAAAACAGACTCAGTTTGGAGACATTAATTTCATTTATTGCCAATCAAATCAGAGCAGGATAATGAGAAATAAGAACAAATCTTAAAACACCTTCCCCCCACCCCTCCCTTCTTCCCGACCTCAACTTCACTTCCAACTTCTCTACCTCCTCCCCCAAGCACTGCAGGGGGACAGGGAACGGGGGTTGTGGTCAGTTCATCACAGATTGTCTCTGCCAATCCTTCCTCCTCACGCTCTTCCCCTGCTCCAGCACGGGGTCCCACCCACGAGACACAGCCTTTCATTGATTTATCCAATGTGGGTCCTTCCCACAGTCTGCAGTTCTTCAAAAAGTACTCCAGCATGGGTCCTTTCCATAGTGTGCAGTCCTTCAGGAACAGACTGCTTCAGTGTGGGTCCCCTGTAGGGCCACAGGTCCTGGTGGAAAAATCCTGCTCCAGCATGGACTCCTCTCCAAGGGTTACAGGTCCTGCCAGGCATCTGCTCCACTGCAAGCTCTCCACAGAGTTACATCTTCCTTCAGGGCACATTCACCTGCACTAGCGTGGGCTCCTCTCCATGGGGTTATACATCCTGCCAGGAGTCTGCTCCAGCATGGAATCTCCACGGAGTTACAGCTTCCCTCAGGGCACATCCACCCGCTCTGGCGTGGGGTCCTCCCC
This sequence comes from Gavia stellata, assembly GCF_030936135.1. Classification (NCBI taxonomy): domain Eukaryota; kingdom Metazoa; phylum Chordata; class Aves; order Gaviiformes; family Gaviidae; genus Gavia; species Gavia stellata. The sequence continues at coordinate 31,707,877 of NC_082596.1, forward strand.
GGGCTGCAGGGTGGATATCTGCTCCACCGTGGACCTCCATGGGCTGCATGGGCACAGCCTGCCTCACCATGGTCTTCACCACGGGCTGCAGGGGAATCTCTGCTCCAGCACCTAGACCGCCTCCTCCCCCTCCTTCTTCACTGACCTTGGTGTCTGCAGAGTTGTTTCTCTCACACATTCTCACTCCTCTTGCCAAGCTGCTGGTGTGCAGCAGTTTTTACTCATCTAAAAGATGTTATCATAGCAGCACTACCAACATTGCTGATGGACTCAGCTTTGGCCAGTCACAGGTCCATCTTGGAGCCAGCTGGAACTGGCTCCATCTGATATGGGGACAGCTTCTGACATCTTCTCACAGAAGCTACCCCTACAGCCTGCCCGCTACCAAAACCTTGCTGCGTAAACCCAATACAGAGACTTATAAGATGAAGAGAGACTTTCTGCCATGGCCTGTAGTGATAGGACAAGGGGTAATGATCTTAAACTGAAAGAGGGTAGGTTTAGATTGGATTCCTACAACTACCTGAAAGGAGGTTGTAGCGAGGTGGGTGTAGGTCTCTTCTCCCAAGTAATAAGCAATAGAGAAAGAGGAAATGGCTGCAAGTTGCATCAGGGGAGGTTTAGACTGAATATCAGGAAAAAATTCTTCACCAAATGCATTATTACGCATTGGAATAAGCTGCCCAGAGAAGTGGTTGAGTCGCCATCCCTGGAGGTATTTAGAAGACGTGTAGATGTGGCACTTAGGGACATGGTTTAGTGACGGACTTGGCGGTGTTAGATTAAGGATTGGACTTGATGATCTTAAAGGTCTTTTCCAACCTAAATGATTCTATGATTCTATCATTCTATGGACACAAGGAAGAAATTTTTTATGATGAGGATGGTGAGACACTGGAACAGGTTGCCCAGAGAAGTTGTGGATGACCCATCATTGGAAGTGTTCAAGGTCAGGTTGGATGGGGCTTTGAGCAACCTGATCTAGTGGAAGATGTCCCTGCCCATGGCAAGGGGATTGGACTAGATCATCTTTAAAGGTCTCTTTCAACCTAAAACTTTCTATGATCCTATGATTCTATGAATAAACATATCTGCAGCTGGATGGGATGGAGTTTCCCAGATAACAAGAGATTATGTAAAATACTAGTCACAGGTGTTGATAAAAGAAATCTTAGTCTCTTATTAGACTAAACTTTGCAGTGTTAAAGTATGGATTGACTGATGTCTCAGTCAAAGGAGACTTCATTATAGCTATACCATATCAGATATTTAAATAAGCCACACAGTTTCTCAGTTTAGAAGTTAAAGCCATTATAGCATGCAAATGGCAGACCTAAAAGTATATCATGAAATGGTTTCTCCAAATAAGTAAAGATTATTTTCATACCTGAAACTGAGATACTGAAATGAGCTCTATTATTAACAAAGCAAAACCTAATGTCAGCTAGGATCAGAATGACATCCACAATCTTCATATAAATGCTAAACAATGAGGCAGAGAGTATTCTAATGTCCACTTGGCACTTTCATGCACCATTGACCATTTATTCCTTTTTATGAGAAATATTAGTCACAACTTTTTTTTTCAGTTATTCCAGCACAGCTCCCCTGAAGTAAATGCATTTGTACAGATGTAACTCCGATGAGAATTATAGAATGATGTAAATCAAAATATGCATCACCCTACTGAGATCACCATACTGAGATCATCAGAGATATATTGGACAGCAGCATTAGCTAAGATTTTCATTTAAAAATGCCCTAATAGATTGAAACAACTAATACTGTGATCAACAATACCCTATACTAATTGGTCATATTTTCATATCAAGAAGGAAATCATCTGTGGCCAAATGTTATGCAGTCTGAAGTGTGTGTTTATGTTACAGAAAATTATATAAACCACAATACAACTGTCACTTACAGTTCATCAGCAAAAGAAACTGCAAAATGTTTGTTTCTTAAAAATTGCCAAATTATCTGGCTAGTCCATGCAACAACATTTAAAAAGGAAAAGCAAGAACATGAAGCTTTAGTACTGATGCAGACAAAGCAGTACAAACATCTTTGGGAAAATTCTCTAAATAGTCCTGAGACTGGACCCTACAGGAGTTAAGCCAAGCTTAACAAAAAATAACTAGCATATACATTAAAAAAAAATTGCCCGGATTCATCTTGGATTCATGCTAATTAACCATTTCACACACACTGAAGACAGAAAGGTGAAATGTTTGTTATATATTACGCTGAGCAACCTTGAATTACAAGCAGTACTGCACAGGGTTGCAGAGACACTGCAGTAAATCAAGGCAGCTTGATGTCATAAAAACTCAAAGGTATATTTATAGTCTTAATCAAAGTTTATCTTTTTACAAGGTAAATTGCATGAAACCTGTGAGATAGTTCTTGTTTAATTTAAAATAATAGATATTTGAGATGGGGGGATGGGGGGGGGGCAATCCCAACATTAAACCATGCAGTCAATGCCAATATCAGCACAAGATTGCTTTCTGCAATATATTCTCTGGAGTGTGGACTCCAATGCTGGGTTTCTTACTGTTTCCCTGTAAAGATTATTGCTCAGAATAACAGATCTTAAATTTGGAAAATATTTTCTGGAATTCTTTTGGCTGCTTTCTTTCCATTGCTTCAGGTCTGATTCTCTTTTAAAAAAAAAAAAAAAAGAACCTAAGTTCTACCTGGATTGTCTAAAGTCATGTTGAGTGACCTTGAATAACTGGAATTGCCTGTAACTGTTTAAGCTGTCCTCAACTATAAAGAGGGCTATCTTTCTTTTTCACTTTCTCTTGTTGATGTCGTAAGGTTTAATTCATTATAAAGGTGTTTGTGTACAAAATTCTCTGGAAACAGTGTTATTAATTACTGCCTGGTATGGTGATTTTGATATCCTTTCTGTTAGCCTTAATAATCCCTTGCATTTTTTCATGGTTATACTGTTCAAGTGCTTGGAGGCTGTTACTTTATCCCACTAAGTTATCTGGCCAAGCTATCAACATTCAGCTCGTTGAACAACTCCCTATAAGCCAATCACTGTACCCCTCTGTATTCTTTCCAGGTCCTGATCTTCATTAGGCATCTGAGAGCACAGAGTAGGGATTCAGAGGTTTGTTTTTATACATGCTTGAAAACATGTTCCATCTTTATATTCAAGCTTTATTCAACCATGAATTTCAGACTTAACAACAAATCTGTCTTTAACTGTCAAACTGCATTATAATTCAGGTGGGACGAAAGAGTCACACTAAGTCTGTGGCAATCAATGATTTCATGTTTGAATTGTACACTTCAAGAGATATTCAGTCTTGCTGTTGACCTTACCAAACTATGCAAGTGATGCTTACCAATCCACTCTCTCCTTTAAGCTGAGCTGCTAAGGCAAATACAGAATTCCAAGAAGCACAAAATCAGAGGTTTATGTTTCCTTTCCAAGGATAGTATCTGCTTCAGGTACCCACTAAACCTAAAGATTCTTTCTTTTTCAGTTTCTTTTAATTCAAGGGTAAAAACGATGAGCTAATGTACTAGGTGATTTCACTGGGCATATGTCAAGTTACACCAGCAGAAGATGTGTCCTTATTGCTACTGACGCAGACCCTTGACAGACATCAAAGGAAGAGCTCTCACACTATTGCCAAAATGCATACATAACTGAATGAGCAGTATGTGGGCCCTGCAAGAGAAAGGAAAGGTAATTTGAGTTAGAGAATGAATGCCAAGAGAGTAAGCGCTTCCCTTCTGGTTTTGCACTGTAAGGTGGTTCAAACATCTTGTCAATTAACACTAGAAGAGATTGATGAACTTTAGAATCTGTTCACTTTGGAAGAGCTAGCTAATAAAGGCGATAAAAGGAGATGGATCCATCACCACCAAGTGCTTAGAGCGGTCCTCTGCCTTGCACATTTCTTTGTGAATAAAATTAACTCCTCACTAATTTTTGTGACTGAAGTGGCAAGTCACTCAGCAAATCTGAGGCGAAACATTTGCCTAAATATAGTCATCTGGTGTCATTTGAGGTGCCCTAGGACAATCAATCTGGCCAGCTGTTGCTAGTCCAGGAGGCACAGGTCCCACTAAGTCCTGTGACTTACATGTCAGCCCTGTTCGGGAAGCCTCAGATACCATACAGCATTTTAAATGCCACTAGATGACAATGTGTAGGCAATAGAATCATCAAATGGATGGAAAACAGAGATGCAAATGGGCTTGAAGCCTGTGAATATTCATGTTGCACAATGGAATATACATCTTGTTCATTTAGGCAAGCCAGGCCATAAGCGCTCCTATTGCAGACAATAGCAATGTTCCCGTTGATTAAACTGGAGGAAAATCTTGCCCTTAGCTGTGCTATGAATATTTAATCAAACAAATTGGACAACAGTGAACACCTTTGTGCCTTTTGATCCACTCAGGAAAGATCTTAAGCTAAAGGCAGCTTCCATTTTCTGTGAACTAGCAAAAGGAGGCTGGCTTCCTACCAAATCTATTTATCTTTATTACCTCTCTCTTCAGCTCATGGTATTCCCTACTCTTACCCTTTTAATCAGTTTTACTGGCCCTTAAGCTAAAAGGCACTACATACTGTAGGTGTTCAGTCCCATTTTCCTTAGCTGCCTTGCCAGCAAAATGGCAAAAAACTTTATAAACCTCCCAATTATAGCCTTTCCTGATGGTTCTGGTTAAGAAAACCCTAATACTTGGAAGCAGTCGTCTTTAGGATTCTCTGTTATTTTCTGCGCTTCTGTTATTGTGTATCTGAGGGTAACTTAAAAACTCAGAAATAATAATAGTAATAATAATAGTAATAAGTAGCAGTCATAGTAGTTGTAGTCGTAGCAGTAGCAGTAGTCGTAGTAGTAGTAGTAATGCTAATGTAGATTTCTGTCTGAAGAGTAAATTTGGACACTGTATTTGGAGAAAACAAAAGATGGTGAACAAAGGGAAGAGGAAGAACAAATTAGAAACAATTTGGAAATACAGAGGTCATTTCAGCAGCTAACACTGATAAATGGGACTCAGAGTCAAAACCAATCAAAGACGACTACCAATGTTTAAATTGGGGTTGTGCTAACCTTTGTTTTGATATGTTATGCTTTGCTGACTTTCTGGAGGAAGGGCATTTCAGACAGAATTTTCCGCAGGTTCACTGATTCATATTTGTTTGCTGGGCTGATATATTACTGGCTATATAAATTGTTTAGTGCCACAAGTATGATTATTAGCAGCAAGAACAAGAGGGTGACCACACACGGACTGGCAAATCATTATTTATCTTGAGGCTTAGCAAAATAAAATGCTAGACAATTTATTTCAGCCTTCACTTAGACCATCCTTATTTTGACCAGGGTCTCCTGGAATTCTGAAGACACAAAGCACAGGGAATATTTGCTTTTCATAGGACAAAGCCATTGTTCATGTCTCAGACCAAAACGACATCATATAGAGTTACGAGCAATGACATTATGGAGACAGTCTGATGGAAGTGGTAGTACTCACCATGTATTGAACATGCATCAGCTGTCAGTGCCTGACAGTGGATAATCAGTGGGTTATTTTATTATCATTACTCTAATTTACCTTAGTCACTTTTCAATCTTTTGTTATTGGAAGCTCATTCTGTAATTTTTTCTTAACCTTCCAAGCCTTTAAAACACAGCACAGAAACCTGCAGAAGGAGGGACACAGAACAAAGAGCAGAGGCAAAATTTTGGTTGAGTTCATTTAAGAGACAGAAAAGCTGAACTCTAAAGCTGAAGTTGTTGAACCCTTCCTATTGTAAAATCTTGTTTATGGGGTACACAGTGAAATAAACCTGTAACTGAAAGAACAACCAGTCCTGAAAATTCCAGCATGGAAAAATTCTGTCTACTGTAGTCCAACTTCCAGATTTTGGAACCAGTCTTAATTATGTCTGTGCCATTTTGATTTCCATGGAATAATTCGTGAAATTTACACTAAATTTAACACTGAATACTAGATTGAATCCATAAGTACAATCACTCGTACAGTAGTCTATTTATTTGCAACAGAGAGTTTAATCCATATTAAATTGCATAGATGGATTAAAGCCCAAATCGTTTCCAGATGCTTTTTCCTTTGTTTCTAATATGAACCCCAATTGCTCAAATAATTTTACCAGCAACTGGAATTTATTTGTTCATGACAGAATTACAATGGCAAAATATAAGCTTTATTTAGTCAAAAAGCTGAATCATACACGAGCACCAATGTTCAAGGAGATCTTAGTTCAACAGAAAAGACAAATTCTGGGGACATCTGTCATAAGCCTAAGGGAAAATTCACATTATCCACATTAAACTCTTTTAATTGTCTAACATAAGCGCATTTCAGAGCTTCTGTAGCTACAGCCTTAAAGTCATATGCAAGCACTAGAAAGAAAAAAAGGGTCTTCAGAGGGACATGCAGAACACAAAGACAGATGTTGAAAATTAAGCAGTGTAAACGCCTTTCACATTATTTCTTTTCTCTCCTTATTTGCCTTTTCTGAACCTGGCAGAATATAGAATACACTCATAGCAAGGACTCCAATAAGTAGGGCCAAATATGATAATTACAGTCTCACTCTACAGTCAAATAAGTACCAGAAGAACTCAGCATGCGATACAAGATTTGGCCCCTGTCATCCCCAGACAGCCGTTAGCTGGAGCCCCAGCAGACCTGGACCAACACGAGAGTGAGATTCTCTGTGCTGAATAAGAGACCTGCTTCCTCAGAGGCATGGAAATGTCCTTGCATTTTAGTGTGAAATCTGCCCAAAACTACAACTGTGGTGATCAGGAAAGGTAAGCACAAAACAGAATCAACCCAATGAAAAAGTTTCCTTGATCATTTGTAAAGAGACAGTACAATAAGAAATTAGAAACAAAAGTGAAAACTGACTTTTACTGGAGTTAAGTTATCCTCTTGTAATTCAAAACTGCAGCACTCATACTCATTTTGTGCAGGAATATCATTACACAGAAATGCAAGAAATCACAACTGTAGGATTTTTGTTAGGCTCGTTTTCTCAAAAATTCCTACAAAATGTTAGAATGAGGCTCTGCACTTTAACTTAGGCTGCGTGAATTGCATGTGGTGTGAGTACAATAACTGCTAGAGAACCTCGTCTAAAACTCCAGAAGAAAATCAAACCCAAATCTTTTTAAGGTTACAGTTTGGCTAATAGTATTGCAGAGGACAAAGTTAAGGGGGGTCAGAAAAGGAAAAGGGATATAAACTTGGCAGAAATCTTTAATCCTTTGTGTACAGTACCATTCCTAAACAGATTTAACCCAGAAAATTAATGCCCTTTTGGCTTCCAGCCCTTTTTTTTTCTGGGCTAAACTTAGTCAGGATATTCAAAAGCTATGATGTGAACCAAACAGTGAAGATCCTATTTCAAAACCAGGGGACCCATATACCTGCCTCAGGATTATTTGTGATTAGCTCATAAAAGATCTATCCCCAAATGCAGCAATTCTAACCAAAGTATTTGTAGTCTGATCATAGATATTGCCTCAATGTAAAACAAATGTTCAAAGAGTAAATTACATTCTGTAAATTGCTTATCCACTTTCACTCTGTAACCAGTGTCACATGGACTTTTAAAGAGCTGGTTCAACTGACCTATTCATCCATTAGCTGACAACATTTTTATGATAAGAAAATTCCCTTCTCAAAAGTGCCTCCACCTTTCCTATCTTTCCTATCTTTTTTCTTGTTTTTTTTTTCCTTTAGCACAAGGATGTTCTACAAAATAATAAGCAGATAAAGCTATTTTCTTTGTTTCCTTGTTGTCCAAGAAGGCATTTTAATTTGATCAACTGTTTATGCCAGTAGCCTACAGTTTCAGATCTGAAAGCTTATACAATCAAATTAAATGAGGGCATCCATCCCCACTGCCTGAGCTGCAAGCAGCATGCCATCCCAACCAATTCTCATTGTACGTCACAAATGGAGTAATACAACAGCAGCAAGTAGTTTTTCCAAAGGGGAAAAAGCTACCTGTAAAAATTTTCTTATAAAATTGACCCCATATCTTTTCATATTGTCGGCATTTTCTTATCTCATCATATTATAAATGTACTTCACTCTTTCTCTTATAGAAGATAAATGGAATGAAAGGTAATATTTTAAAAAATAGAAAATGCTTTGTCTCCCTATCTAGCAAGAAATACCAAAGCTTCCTTATCGCTATAATTTTGGTATAAAGAAGGAAGACAGTAGAAATATTTTAAAAGTCTGTTATGTGTCATTAACATTTTGCATAATATTTTTATCTGCTCCTTAGAGAACTGCAGATAAGGGACAATTGTACTTAAAACAAAGACTTTACAGGTCATCAGCTCTGAATTTCATTTTTCTTTCTTTATTCCCACAAATCTGTTTATTTTTGGAATAGGCATTGGAAAATTAAACCCGGGGTAGTTCCTCCTATTCCTTGCTATCTTAGCCTGCAACATGAGATGTTCCTTTCATGTGCAATATTAAGATGGCCCTACTCAATCTGTAGGTCAGGTCTTTAATCGGGTTTTAAAAAACATGTTGCTGTATTTGCATAATGCACATTGTTAAGCTATAACTAATGGGGCAGGCTGAGCTAGAGACCCTAATTTTTTTCTGAATCCCAAACTTTTCTCATTTTTGCCTTCTCTGCAATTTTAAAAATACACTCATTTACAACTGCATTTTTAAGAAAAACGAAACTTGCAAACCTGACAAAATAACTACCTTTTTTTGCTTTTGCTTTTAAAGGAGGATTTTTTTTTCTGTATTCCTAATGCATTTTTGTAGATTCAGCTGTAGAAGGAATCAATTTTCTACAGGGATGGCAATACCTTTCAATAAGAAATGAAACCTCCACATCTTTTTGCTCAGCACTTGCTTTATGCTATTTCATTTTGCACAGAGTTTACTGGGACAGCCAACATTTCCTTGGCCATCACTGCTAGAGCTACGTACAATTCATAATACAACAGAGATTAGCCTCAAAGCATTACCACCACACAGAAAAATAAATCAAAACAAGAACATCCTATTCATTTTCATGGTGCAGGGGGAAAAAAAAAAAAAAAAAAAAAAACACAAAAAAACCACAAACCATCTCCCCCCCCCAAAAAACCCCAAAAAACCCCAAAAAGCCTAGTAAAAAAGAGAAGGTCCAGGATTATGAAAAGTGACACTGAAGTTGTGTTGCAAGCTCTGTGAGGCAGAAATCAGTTTTAGGACACTGCCTTGCCTCACAGCAGTGAGAGATAAGGAGAAAGAAAAGTGATGATGATGGTGAAGGTGATGGTGAAGGCTGCCTTTGCCTAGGAGGACAGCTCTGGGGACTGTTGGTTTCTCACCCCTGCCATTGTCTGTGCAGGATGCAAGTCTGGTCTCTTCCAGCGCTCTTTGGCTTTAGTGCCGTGATCTTTCATCCATCCCCATCTTTCCAGTGGCACAGGTGCAGCAGAGGGAAGGGAGGGGTAAGTCCTCCCTTGCCACTTTTTTCTGTAACTTGTTGGGTGGAGGGGCTCTCAGAGGAGGCAAAGGACATCCTCAGGCCAAGAGGGGGTGAAGCTATGTGCTCCCCCTCCTCCACTCCCCATGCCCCTCCTTTCCCTATTTCTACCACGCAAAAGGCAAGTGGTGGCATCACCATGAAACACTTGTTCTTAAACAGGTGCTCAGCATCAAGCAAGGCCAGCAACTTCTGCTCGATGCTCAGAGTCAGAGTTGGAGCTTCGCCCCCCAGGATAAATACTTCCTCTAAGTAGCTGCTGTAATTGTATAACCATTCACAGGAGCTGGGGCCACCCCATAATGAGCACAGGGAATGCAGGCTCTTTGCCTAGGATGCTGGATTGCACCGTGACAGCCATATACACCAGGTATCAGTTCTGCAGCTCTTCCGGTATATTTAGACTATTTCAAACAGCACTTAGGAAAAGAAAGAAATAGGTCTTCAAGGCGAGCTGCTGTGATAGCTTTCATAAGGAAACAACTACTTTTTTATTTGTTTTGGAGGGTCTAGTTATGATTTATGGTAAGATTCTATTAAAAAACTTCACCCCTACTACACATTAAAGTAAATGTTTATGACGTTACCTGGGAAAAGATGAAATGCAGACAGTAATACTTTAAAAAACAGTGATTATATTACGTCTTGCAGCTCAGTGGCTGGTTTTGAACATGCAGAGCATGGTCGCAAGCACAGCTCAGGGGAACTTAGTCAGCCTGCATTTCAAATGATGTAATTGTTCTCTTGAAAACAGGCAATACGAATTCAGGTCACCCTTCTGGCCCTGAAACAGCTAATGTAGAGTCTGGCTCATAGTCCAGACCAAGGAGCTATAAGAATTTGCTGTCTCCACCTGACCACCGATCCTTTTGTCAGGTATCACAGCTCCCATTGCAGAGCTGGCTGAATAAGCCTCCTGATCAACCTTGACTTACTTTAACCCATAACTTGCTGTATTTATAGAGACCATCAATGAGTTCCATTTATTTTCAAGCACCTCTAAGTTTAGCACAGATGGGGCAGGACCTTGATTCACAGTTCCCTGGTAGAGTTAGCTGAGGCAGTAGAAAGGGTTACTTCCCCCCAAGATGGGGACAGCAAAAACTGAAGTCCATTGACGTAAGCTCAGTAGAGACTATGAATCCAACCTAATTCTCCACACCAGGTGATATTTAGCCCAAAATATTTAAAGCAACAAATTGGGCAAAAGGATGAAATATAGTTCATTGGAAGTCTGGCCCCTGAAACACCAGCAACTGTTCCATCTGAGAGAAGATTTCATTTTCGATTCAGTTTGGCAATGATTTACCCCAAATCTATAAGTTGGCTTAGGATGTTAGCAATGGTCCAGGTGCACTATGAAACCTATATATCTTGTTGCTTGGATGTTTACAGAAAACTACTCAAGTTATTTCAAAATTCCCAAGTACAGAAGTGTTTGTGACTGAGCTCATCTAGTTTTGAAGCAAACACCTGATAACTGTGGTGCTTAGAAAATATACATGCAATAGTATACAACAAATTGGCCTGCATATGGACCACATTCCTGTGGAACTTCATACGTCTAGGCGCAAGAAGTCCGTGAACTTTGCCATGACTGTGGTTTCTCTGTGTTTGTAGTTATGCTTTGTTAGCTGTGATAATTGCCTCTGATTAATCAAAGCTAACACTCCAAGGTGCTTTATAGAAAAACAATTTCTACCAATTTGGTATCGCTGCAAATTGCACTCCAGGGCCCACATTCAGCTGAAATGGTTTGAGAGCTGTCTAATTCAAGGGATTCAGTTGAAGTTTAGTATACTTCTCTAGATTTATCTTTCAGGGTTTCTCTTCACCTTGGTTCTTATTACTTATCCTAGTCAATCTCTCCTTTTCCAACTTCTTATTAAGTTCTTTTCAAGCTATCAGCAGATTCCACAGGAGCTTTTGAGTGAAACCAGCCAGAAAATTATTTACTTTAGTGTCCTCCTTTCCTCATTTCCAGGAATATACAGGAAACAAAAAATATCTCTGTCTGGTTACTGTGCAGTACAAGAATGCCATATTGCAAGATGTGTACATACTGCTTGCAATAATGTGAAGACGTGTTGCTTGCTAGATTATGCACAGACCATAGGCCATTTAATTTGAATAGTCATGATTGCAGAGTATAAATAATTATCAATAATTTGCGCCATTCTAACTAACTGAATCCTGTCTGAAAAACAATAGGCTTAGTCCAAAATTGGTCTATTCTCTGACTACAATTGTAAAAATTATTATTCATTGCATACTTCTAGTTAGTGATCTTTACATCACCTGAGACCTGCAGTATCTAATTTTCAGCTGTGAGGCAAAATGAATATATGGAAGCTAAAAACAGGCAAGGAGGCAGTTCTGTGCCTCCTGTGATGGAGCTGGCTTCACTTGGTAGAGCACCTGAGCACAGATCAAGAAATTACCTTCATACAGCATCTACAGATGACTCTTATTCTGGCAGTCCATATTCTTGTCCTTAATATGGACTTTAAATAATATGATGTATCACTTCCCTATAATAGGAAAATGCATCATAATAGAAATTATGTCAGTGCTTCTAGTGTTAACCATGAGTAGCTGATACATTTTGTAATATGATGTATTTTCATCATATACAAAAGATATTCCTGACATGTAGGACCATACTGCTCCAGAAAAACTCATACCAGGGTAATGGTTTAGACCATAAAATATTTGCAGCCCCATCAATTAACACTGTCAAAATAATTATTTTTAACCACAGACCATCATCCACCATGTTATGGAAAATGTGCTCAGCAACAACAATGATGTGTGCTCATATAAAACCCCAGAACAGCTAAAGATAACGCTATAGCTGCAGTACAAATATACCATCAGAAGATCTTTCGAGGATGGAAACAGACTGTGGCCGAAGACTGAGAGATAATTATTGTAGGCACATAATTCAAAAGAACTTCTGAGGTTGAAAACATGTGACAGGTTTAAAAATGTTTACTCAATGGATACACTCACAGTAGTGGATTATTTGGGAAAACATGGATTAGATATTGCAGTAAGCATCAATCTTCATTGAGAGAATTATTTTGTTAGTCAAAATAATTTACAAAAACCTACAGGAATTGTGAATTTGAAATCTATGCTTGTTCTGCATGTGTGTGTTTGACTATCTGTAAAAGTTTGGGGGGTTGTTTTTCATGGTTTTGTAGAGCTTTATGATTCAAGCAGCAATCTTCATCTTCAGGTTGATAAATCAGAAAACTCTTTTCCCAAAATGTTAACATTTCACTTTTTAAACATCTTGCAGTCTTCCAAACACTTTGTCATCAAGAGACCACTGAACTATTTGTGACTCTACGTGCAGGTAAATAGGACCTTGCATAATAGCAATGCACAAGACAAGGTAAGAAGAGAAATGCAGCTGAAAAGAAAGTAGAGCAGTTTTCTCAGTAAATTTTCCTTAAAAATATTGAACATGTGCTTAAAGATACAAAACTTGGGAAAATATAGTAACACTAAAAATCCATTTTTTTAAAAATTAAATTTGAAAAAGTTATTGCAAATTTTGCTGCCTTGGAAGAAGGAGCAGAACAAAAGAATTGACAAGCTGAATGGACCCATAACACCACCTGACAAGGGTCATTTCTGATAAGCAGCCCCTTGTACAGGAACTTAGGAAGGAGAACTTCTAAGATGTGTTTAAGTTTCTTTCTTTTGTTTTTAACACAATTCAAACCTGAAGAGCCAATTTAACAGTTTTATTGCATTACTTGTTGTTTTTAAAGGAAAACGAAGGGTTATGTATATTAAAGATTTAAAAGGAGATAACAATGTGAAATTCTTGCAGATACACATACAATTATCCTGCTGCACTGAGATAACCAAAATTTAATCAAATGGAAAGAGATGAAGAACCGTTTTATGAAGTACTAATACCTAGGAAGTTTGGGAATAGCAAAACAGGCGCAATCTCTCTAATCTGCATTCTGTTGGTTTTCCGGGGTGTGTGTGTGCTTTACGGTTGCTTTTCTTTTGTGTCAGTAACCTGTCCTTGTAGGGTCCATTTTGATGATTATTATTCAGTGCCTGCAAAAGGATGTGCTTTTTTGTTTTTATTTTTTTGTGTATATTCTTGTACTGCATGCCCTCTACAGTTATCCATGCTGAACTGATTTACCTGCTTAGATTAACATTGCACATAGCGCTTGAGATGCCGAATGTTTAATTACGTCCCTACTCAGATGCCTCTCTTTATGGAGCAGCAGAAGCTATAAAGCATCTATTTTTCCAGTGTGGATTCTCACAGCAATAAACCCTTGTTTACGGTATGCTGTGATAGCTATTTCAAAGTGTCAGAAATCATTCCAGAGCTGGGCTGGCACTTTAAAGCCAAGCCCACAAAGGGTCCTTTTCCAGGCAGCAGGCATAATCCAAACCACGACTCAAGAAGCAGGTCTGAGGCAATGACTCTCATGCTCAGTTCAAGATTTCCTTTGCTTTTATTCCATTTGTTGATAAGTAGGTAGTATTTGTTTTCATCAGGCAGATTTTTTTTGTTCAACTGGCTTTTGTTTAGGTGTTGGGTTTTTAAATTATGTAATCCAAGTAGTTTATGTAGGAGAATAAAGGAAGGAGGGGAGTCTTCTCTGTTGTCACGTTCCTCTGCTTATGCGTTATGAGGCTTACAACTTCTGAGTCACTGTGAAATCTGAAGAGCCCTCGTGATGCTTATACTCTCTTTTGATTTCCTAGCTCATTTAGTCCTTGCTCTCCTGCTTGTGTCTCCATTACACGCCCAGCTCTCAATCTCATTTCTTTCTTGTGATATAAGAGCAGCTCTCACCTGTATTCACCTCATACATGAATTTGTTTCAGGGTGGTATTACCCTCCTACTCTGGGTTTTACTTCAGTAAAATTGGCCAAGTCAGTGAGAAAATGAAACCTAAGTGCCTAATCAGTATATAAGCTTTTTTTTAAATATGTGAAATAACACAGCTTTGACAGTGTTTTTAAAGTTATACTTGTTGAGAATTTATTTAATTCATTTAACCATATCTGTCATTTTGAATATAGGCCTCACAATGAAAACATTTCCAAAAAAATACATATTTTTAATCTCAGAAAACAGGTGAGTTTCCTTCTGCTTTTTAAAGGATTTAGATTCCTGATTGATAAAAAGCACACATGAAGTCAACAGTATGGCAGGGGGAAATTAAATACCTTCCATGTGAATTTATTTTTTGTCAGATTCTTGACAATATATTTTCTGATGCTGACAAAAAACAGCAGGAATTAATAAGAACGAGGTGCCCATAGGTAAAAGGTTTCTTCTTCCATTTCAGTTTTGTCAGGAAGGAAATATAGTCACAAGTAACTGCTCCTGAACTAAAAAAGAAATTTTATTTTCCTATCAGATAGGTATCAGGAAGGTATAGTAACGACAAGGTTATGTTGCCTCCCAAAGTCCAAAATGGTTGCAATAAATTCTGTATTTTTTTAGTTCAACTTAGCAAGCCTTCCTGCTAGGCTGTATATATTCTTACTAAGCATTCAGGGAATCAATTTTTATTTCCATATTGTAAAATCCACATTGTCTAGCACACGGCATGCCTATAGCCTGTTTGTGCATTGCCAGCAATATATCTGTATCATATTTCTCCAAATAGACTTAATATGCTGAAAGTCTGCATAATAATATGCCCTTTACTGCTCTTTTAAATGTCTCCATCTTAGAAATAAACAGCCTTCAAACAGACTATGCATGCCTCTCTATTTTGTGATATGCAGCACCCAGCTAGGACTGTGGCATGTGTCACTAATAAATTCAGGGGCAAACTGTACATTTCCTGCATTCTCATCAGCTACAAAATCATTCTGAAGCATAACGCTTTAGTAGGAAAATGTATTATTCAACCAGCATGCACGTGTAGGAGCTAACCTTTGCCTTGGGAAAGTATTAAACAGCACCATTTTCACAAAGTTTTCAGATCCTTCTGGTTGCAAAAGACTATCGTCTGCTTCGTTTGGTGTACAAAAAGATTATTCCTCTTTACCTTCCAGGCAGAGCAGCAGGGTATGCAGAAAGTCTTTGTCAACTCACTCCTGGCATCTGAAATGAAAATGATAGGTTTTTTACAACCCATTTACCAAAGAAAGAGTAATGCTAGGGAAAAAAATATGAAACGTCAATGCACACCTCACATCAGGAAAAAATATGTTATTGCAACACAGAAAAAAAAAAAAAAGAACAATCAGATTTGTAAGATCACAGTAAAGCAGTAAAAATCTGAAAAAACGCACAACCAGGCAACCCTTCTGGTAGAAATTACAATAAAAGGAGGGAGGAAAAATATACAGAGGGAGACAAACTGAAAAGCTAATGTCCATAAGCAAATGTTTTTACAGGTCTAAACACATAAAAGAATTAATATTCTCCAGTTTTCCTTAACTGTGTCTGCAGTTGTAACCACACAGGAGACAGCAAGGAAAAAATTAAGAAAGAAATGTCCTGGATACATGGGGAGAAATACTAGTGACAGATTTGCAATTTAATCAGATTTTGCTAACCTGTGTCATTCAGATCATAAATTATTTTCAAAAACCTTCCCACAAGTCCTTCCTTAATTGCTTCCACTTGAAGGGCTGTCCTTAATCTGCTGCCCCCCTCCACGGTTTTGCTATGATGGCATTTTCCCACCGCATTTAGAGCCTAGGGAAGTCATATTGTTGCTTTACAGCACTAGATTTAGGACTCCCAAACTCATTCCCAGCTTCTTCAGGAACTCCTTCTCTCTTCTCATTCCCAGCAATCAGACCCCCACAGAAAGAGTAACTGTACTCAACAGCTGTCATTGGAAGGGGATCAACAATTACCTTAGCTGTCTTCCCACCACCACTAATGCCCACATCCCCAGATCTTCAATATTTCCTAACTCCACTGAAATCTATTTCTAAACTCCACCTCCCAAAAACTTTCTCTTTCAACTTCGTTCTCCTTTAATTTGTTCCTCTATGAACCATGCCACTCTGCCCTTCAATATGATACATACACTGCAGCATAAAAGCCTAAGTGGAGTCATCTTGGTTTTCAGGTGAGGCCAGGTAAGATGCTTTGCACCTCACCAGCTGCAATGTGTGTGCTGCTCTGGCTGAGCTACAGCTGGGCAAAGGTCGTATCGTCTCATCTTACCCATCTTTACTCTCTGATACTTGAAACACTGGAAATGTTCAGCAAGGATACCTTGCAGGTAGATAATACCACTGGGATGGGAAAAGGTCCTTTAGGATGTGTCCACGTCCCTTCTCATATGCAGTAAGTATGACCTCCCTCAGTAAAACTGAACTACTGTGTTCCCTGATATATATCAATGTGCTTTCAGTTTCAGTCAAGTTTCTGTTCCAGCTCTGGCATAGAAAGTATGAAACAGATCATTTTTTCAGGAACTTGACATGTTTTCATTGTATCTCATCTGGAGAACAAGTCCATGACTTCAGAAGTTTCAGCTGAAGACATTAGTGAACAAGCATCCTTTCCTTTTCCTGTTGAGTATTTGTTTTTCTTTCAAGGTGTGACTTAAATTCCAGTGATATACTTAAAAAATTTTAGATTGGTTTCCATGGATTTCCACCCCTGTTAAAAGTATCTACCTAAAAGGTAAGCAACTAATGTAATCATTGCTTAGGCTTATTCTATGGTCAACAAAAAAACCTAATGTGTATAGATAGCAGTTCACTAATGTTGTCACCAAACTCAAGTTTGGCTCAGTACATAAAGTTTTCCATTTCCCTCCCTTAATCCAGGGGCAAAGATTCATTTTGCTTAATTTTGAATGAGTCCAGGTTGCAGCATTTAACCTATGTTAAACTATGTCACACTTCTTAGCAAAACACACCACAAAGGAAACTCATGGGAAAATTTCTGAGCCTCATACAGAATATGGCATTCCTAAACAGTATCATCCCATAACCATCATTCAAACAATAATGGGAACTTGGAGTTAAATTTCTGCAGGTATTTACTCTCTGAGGATGTAATTTATGGCACAACATATAAAAGAGTCGAGCAACAGAATATGCGAGGCATTTCCTATCTCTCAGTGTAAATTAAAAGAACCCTTCAGAAGACACAGAAGTTGCAGTCATTCAATCTCATGTCAATCCCAAACATCTTCGTCGGGAGATCAGTGTGTGACAGTGGGGTCTTCTTTGACCACAGTGGAGCATTTTACTTACAGCAGGTGTGATTAGCTGAAGAGAGTCTTAGACCATTTGTACTCTCTTCATTGCTATAAATGGAAGTACAGTCTCTGGCTACTGTATCTTAGAAAATGATATGCAATTGCCATAACCAGCCTATCTGCTATCCTGTCAAGTTCAAGAAGTCCTCTCGGAATAGTGATTTCCAGAGATATAGACACTCTCAACAATTAGAGAGGGAAGTTGAATTACTTTTGCATTTACTGTTTTGTATGAACAGGACCAGTTTAGGAAATAGTGGACTCAGTTGCTAGCCCACTAGAAATGTCCATTTAATAGGAAATCACATTTCAAAAAGGTTAGTTCTCAGATGAATGGAGTAGGACAGAAAACATTGCAGACAAAGGCAAAGTCACAGTACCAGTAGGTGTTTCAGGGTTGCAGTATGATCTGAAATACCTTGCTTTGTACTGTCCAAAAAGATGGAATATTGTGGAATAAAAGTTGACTCAGAGAAGAATGATAGTAATGGTTAAGGGCACAAAAACAAAAAAGCAGCTTCTGTGAAGAAGGATTGAAAAGACTGGGATTTCTCCTTTGAAAGAAAAAGTATAAGAAGTAACAAATGGAAATACCTAAAATAGTAAAAGCATGTTGGAAGGTGTCTCTCCCTAATTCTTTTCCCCATCTCTAAAATAGGGTAAATATACTCTAGACCATTTATCTGGAGTTTCAGAATGAGAAATAAGGCATGACTAAAAACATCAAAGTCTTCACAAATATGGCCTCTAAAAAAGATTATGGATCCAGCAGAGCACTTACATTCAGAATGAAGTTTTGATAACCTTTGAAATAGCCCATTGATACTGTAAGTTAGTATACGTCTGAGTGACAATTATGTCAGGAGCAGGGAAGATATATCCATTTCTATCCACAGCATTTACTTACATTGCTGTTAACACAGCCATTTGCCCTGATCACCTTGTTGGAGATTATCTTCGGCCAGTGAGAGGTGATTGTCCTTCAGAATTACACTCGTATGCCACATTACTTCCAAAGGACTTTGCTATTATTAATGTTGTTATCATGGGAACGAGGCAAAAGCTCTTGTCAGTGGAGTTTGGCACACATGTAGTGGTTGTACCAGTACTATTTCTGTTAGGAATGTGACTTTCCTACTGAAATATTTATGCTACCACCTTACTCAGTGCGAGCACAGCTGTGATACGTCTGTATATATGCATGTACTGGAGAAGAGTATAGTCTCCTTCCCTGTGGGGAAATGGATACACTAAGATAGGACCTTTATCCTTTTGTATCTACAACCCCACAAGAATGTAATTAAGCAGTGCAATCTTTCTGCGATGATTTGTACATCAATATCTAAACTTATTAATTACTGCAGAACTGGAAAGGTGTTGCTATTACCAACACAAGTTCATAGGCACAAATGTATTTCGACTGGAAAACAGTCGAAATAGTAATAGTATGTCACTCTGATGTGTAAGAGCTTAGTATCAGAATTAGTGATAACATGGTACCTAATGGCATTGATTATACCATTTAGAAAGGGCTCTGAGGGCTTAAATAAATAGGATTTGTATATAGCATTAACTTTCAATGTCCAGTATAGCAAAAAAAAGGTACATATTAATCTTCGAGTTAATTTGTTTCCCTAAGCTATCGAAGTGGTTCATTTACTAATAGGTATTTGCAGGTTTTCCCTTGCTGCTGTCAGCAATAGGCAAATAAGTTGCTCAGCATCTTAGTTTGCACCATTTATTTTGTTCAAGGTGTGCTGACACTGCTGCCCCATGTTCCCTTTTAATATATGCCCTTATTTTGAAAAGAATATTTACCTCAAGTGCATAGGTGCCCTTGACTAATAATTAGCAGTGCAATTTGGTAGAGACACAGAAAAAAGAACAAATAGCTATCAACTTTTCCATTCAGCAGAAAGTTTCAGAAAGGTGAAAAAATTGTCTTATGCTTGCCACGCTGAGGCTAAAGACACTGGACATCAGTTCCTGGGCTTGCTACATTTGTTTTGCATGAGCTTGAGAAAGACATCAGATCACTTCGGTAGGTTAGTGGTCAACCTTAGTACTGTTTCCCTGTCAGTTACGTGGTTCAAACATCTACTGCGCACATAGAATCAGAATAACCTGAGGATCATCAAGTCCAACCCCTTGACATCTGGGATTAATCACAGGTCAGCCTTGGTCACCAGGAAGAAACTCAATCCTCAAGCCCTGAAACAGGATTTAATTAATCTGTCTGGAGGATGTAATGGTCACTTTCCATTGTTTTAGTCCCCCACCTGTAAAATAAGACAAAACCACTTTTTTCTCCTAATATTTGCTTGCCTTCGTTAGGCCCTATTTACAGGTTCAGACGTTAATCCTCTGGTATAATAGTTAATCCAAGCTAATGGTAGTTAAAATTGCCTGAAGGCTTCATCTGTATAGCACATCGATATGAATTTTTATTTTCACATAGTTTGCAACATAAGGTAATCATTAACTAGTTATGTTAGTTAATCCGTTTGGTAAAAGATTATATACATACAGTGCCCACCTGTGAAGGGATTTCAAGCTGTTGGTTTTTCTATACAAAGGCAATAGAGATAATCAGCTCTCACCCCTTCCAGAATCCATTTTCCTGTTTGCTGCTTCCAGAAATGAAGCAAAGAAATCAAAATTAAAATGTTTGAACCATTCTAAGTTAGGGAAACTAGATGAATCTGCTCAGCTCTGACTATTAGCTCAGATTTCATCCTCTAGCCAATTAGACTCCATTGCTGACTGTTCAAGTCAGGACTTGACTGTTTTCTTACAGAAATAAGAAAGTACTCTACCTACTCTCACTCTTTTATCTGATTGTGCAAGGTTAACCACTCACTTGTCCTCAATCTGCTTAAGTTTACACATAGAAGTACAGACTTTTACATGTGAGGATTTCCAAAGAAAGTAACAGTGCAACAATACTGGTATAGCAGCCTAGCTCCTTCCAAGATACATGGTTTTAAGAAGATAACTGAGAATAGGTGACATCTCAGTAGAATCTGAATTAAAGCAGAACTGGTGGGAAAACAAATTTCCATTTTGCAATAAACTTTAATTTTCCAGGTAACCTTCACTTCAAAGAGCACCAAAAAAAAAAATCAACTGCTATCATGAGATCAAAATTCTGCAGCCTTCCATTTCAGAAAAAAAAAAGAAAGAAAAAAAATAAGATGTTTTCTGGGGCTCAAAATTGCTAGCTGCCTTTAGCATGGGAGTATTACATTTAGCACCACTGAACTGCAGTGATGTATTGCTCAGGGCAGTAGTGTTGCCCCCCACATCGTCGCAAGATCTGAAGGCTCCAGTGCTGTGGCACAGAACCACAAGCTGCCTGGCTCAACATAGCCCTGCCCCTAGCCTGAGCTGGGGCTCTCTGGGTTGCTAATCTCCCTACCCCATATCAGTGAACACTGTTTCACAATGTGCCCTTAATGTTTCATTGGTGCTGCCTTTTGTACTTAATGCCAGTCAGGAATTCTTTAGATATACACAAAAATTGCTGGGGGGGGGAATAATTAATTTAATGTTATAGCAAAAGTATTACCATAGCAATAAGGATCAAGGTCTAAGATATTTGCTAGGCAATTAGCAGTCTGGCTACATTAACTAAATCTTCCAGCTGGTCATAAAATCATAAATCCTAAGTTATGATTGCAGCTTTTTCCACAGGAAATGTTTTTGGCTAATTTTCAATATAAATAGTAAAATAAAAAATTGTCTGAAAACTTTGTCCATATATCACATTGCTTTGTGGCTTTAACTTCTCGTGGTTTGTAACATAAGGTAAGCATTAAATTGCCTCACTTCATGTACGAATTTGAGATGACTGTGTAGCTAAGGATGAAAATCTGTTTTGCATGCTTCCCAGTGGATTATACAGTTGCATATGGTCTTCAGTAAATATTTTTCCACATTTTAATGGCTATTTAGAATCCTCAGAAATATCAGGCATCTTATTAGTTGCACTGCAAGTAAAGACTTAAGTCCTGACATGTTTTACATCCAAGTGTACAGACTGATAATGAATGTGGAATTGCTCATTCAACAATTACCAGTAATTATGCATGTAAGGTCCAGTTGTATTGTACAGAACTTTGTGTGCAAGAGCTAAAAATATAGTCAGCTTCTTGATTGGCAGAGATTTCCTGTCACTGCAGACTAGTTAATAAAGCCATCGATTACTTGAAAGTATAGCAGAACACCAAAAGATTCCCTGGTGTTACAGAAGTGGGAGAGATTGAAAACACAACAGACAGCAAAATAGAATTTTAAAAAATCTGGCTGATACCTCATTTGGAGTATGATTTGGGACATTTTATTCATAATTTAAAAAACAAGACAAAAAAATCAGAAAGTCTGTCCAGAGGAACAAACAATAAAAAACTTCTAATATTCATAGCAAAATAATGATAAATGAAGAGATTGTTCTTTGTAAACTAAAGAGACTAGGACAGATTACTAGTCAGTCAAAACGGAAGTGGGGAATTAGTCAATACTGCAAAATAGAAAATATTAGAAACTTTTTATAACAATTATTGAGAAACCATTTCAACTGGCTCTAATAGAAGAATGAAAAAGATGAATGTCTGAAAAAAGGTCCTGACCCTGCAAATGTTTACCCATGGCCCAGCTTTAAGCATGGCAATAGTCAGCTGGCTTAAAGTTCAATGAGTGCCTAAGCATTGGCTGAATCTGGGGCAAAATGGCAAAATACAGGAATGAGGGACTGCTTACACAACTAAAATGTATTCAAAGAACTAATAAAAGGGACGAAAGAAATCAGCTTGAAGAAAGGGAAGCATTTCTTGCATTTGGACATCAGGACCTGGCTACAGAACACGTCTCGCTTTTTCTGTCTTGTCCCCCTGCCTTCTCTCCTCGGTGCATGGTGGATTCAGGCTGCAGCCCCTTCAGGCAGGTGACCTGTCTTCTCACTTGCTTGCAAGGCAGCAAATGTAATTTAGGCTGCTATGTAAATAACAACAGCTGAAGGATTACCCAGCAGAGAAAAAGATGAATAATTTGATAGTGGCTGCCTCAGATTCATAGGGAAGTTAAGCTATTTGAAATAGCAACAGCTTCAGTACTGAACTGTCTATGGAAGAGAGCTATTATTATGAAAATTAGTAAACATTTCTCCTTCACTTTTTTTTTTTGTTCTACTGTATTTCTATAAAGTTTTTTGTTCTCTTTTTTTAAAGGAAGAAAAGTCTAGTCTGCTACTGAATAGCACATACAAAATCACTCGCAGAGGGCATGTATACAGCTTTAGGAGTGTGCATGATAATACGTTTACAGAAAATATCACAGTCACTGCACTTAAATGCTATTTGAAGGAGGGACAAAGTTCACATCACACTTACAGTGTCTCTTTTTCCTTGCCTTCCTTTCAAGCTGCTGACTTAGCTTCTCAGGTGTCTCCTGATTTTTTTTATCACTCCTTCTACTATCACAGGAGATTCTGAATAGAGATGAGACTGAACTATTTTTAGATAGTAAGTAGATCTGTGCAAAACTCAGTTATTTCATGTCACAGGGTTTCATGCAGTCTCTCAGCTTTTGATTTATTTGATCTCACACATTCTGAGTTATGCTTTGAATTTTATGTTCAGATAAATCCACAAATTCAAAGCAAAATTCATCTGAAAGTGCCAACACCCTCTTGCCATTGCAGACAGGCTACATGAAAGAGGTAGTTGTAACTGATTTCAGTATTTGAACACAAAAACATAGTCCAGACCTGGTTCACTATAAAATTTCACCAAGCGTTACTTTAATCTAACCCAAAATTTGAGGCTTTGCCTCCGGGACATATCAACCATTGGAGTCAAGATACAGTGTGTAACTTTTTTGCTTACTTTAAGACCTACTGAGTTTTATAATGAAAATCCTACATCATTTAAATTTTCAAATGAGATAAAACAGAGCTCGCAGTTTGCACTTTTTAAGGGTAAGCAGATACTTAGCAGCACACTTATGGATGACATCCACATGGCTTAAAAAATGAACAATGAAAATGTCATCTTTGTGGAATCCTGAAGATTTCCTTTGTGCTCTGCACGGAGACCTTCTCCTTCCCCTTCCCCTTGTTTTCCTCTCCTTATTTTGTGAGATCTACTGTTATATTTTGTCTTAAGTCTGTACGCTCTTTGAAGAAGGGACGAGCTTTTTGCTAGTTTATCACTGCACTGTTTAGCATAAAGGGTTCAGAGTGAAGGCAGCCTTTAGCTTTCGTACCATAGCACAGACTCATCTCCAGAAACACATGGCAGGGCTGGACCTGTTGGACGCACCACACTTGAAAGGAAAGTATTCTAACCTGAAAAGAATTCCCCATTTTCCTATAGGGTTTTGCACTTAACCAAGAGGTGGCAGAACCTGTCTCTCTATCTTCTGTAGTTAGCATTTCCACTTGTTGTTCCCAGCACTGCATTAAATTCAAACTCTCTCCCTCAATATTCAGCCCTAAGAAAAATCCTGAACCAGCAAAATTACTCTGCTTGGTTTCTTTAAGCAGGGCTTTTAACTGAATGCCACATTTCCCTTCCAGACACCACAGCTACTCTTTGCCTTTGGCCTCAGGTGAAGTACTTACTGTTTTTTTTCATGCATGCTTGCAAGTGGGTCAGCTCCAGCTAGTCTAATGCCTTTCCATGTCTCCTCCAGTGCCACAGCTCTTACTTTGCTCTTCCCCATGCTGTATGCTGCCTCCTCAGACCTGTGGAGATTAAATGCATGCTACGTTGTCAGCTGTCTCTTCTCCCAAGTGACTAGTGACAGGACAAGAGGAAATGGCCTCAAGTTGCGCCAGGGGAGGTTCAGGCTGGATATTAGGAAAAAGTTCTTTACTGAGAGAGTGGTGAAACATTGGAATAGACTGCCCAGGGAGGTGGTAGAGTCACCCTCCCTGGAGGTATTCAAGGAGCGTGTGGATGTGGCATTGTGGGATGTAGCTTGATGGACATGGTGCTGTGTGGTGTTGGTGGGTTGGTTTTTGGTGTGTTGTGGCTTGTTGTTGTTGTGTGGTGGTTTTTTTGGTTTTTTGGTGGTGGTTTTTTTTGTTTGTTTTTTGGGGTTTTTTTTTTCAGCTTGGACTTGATGATCTTACAGGTCTTTTCCAACCGTAGTGATTCTGTGATTCTGTTTTGAATGCTGACAAGAGCCTTCATTTGTTTGGCAGCAGCACACACTCTCCATCTTTCTGCACAAGTTCAGTGGCAGTGATGCCAGGGGCCTCAAATGCTTCTGGAATTCACTCTTGGCTCTGGGGACATGTTTCTAACAGCAGACCCTGGGTCTCAGTAAGTGTAAGTACGCTGTCACAGTAGGGCACTCATTCAGTATAGGGTATGGTGAATAACAGCAGCAGTTATTAAGCACAATTTTCAAAGTAACCTCCATCTACCAGGTCAGGGTCCCAACAAATGAATAAAAATAACAGATATGAAGTAAATGTTTTTGTTTGAAAGGGTGGGCTAATGCTCAACCCAGCTTTCCTTACAGTAGATATTGCCATTTAAGAGTATGATCCAATTTTACTTTGGAAGGATGCTCTGAAAAAAGACTTTTCTTCAGCAGAGCTGCCTGGGAGGCTTGGAGAGTTCAACTGAGTTTGACTCCATTCTGTTCCTGACAAGCAATGCTCCCTAGCTGCTGCATGGCAAATATATACTGTCTACAGCATGGTACCTGGTGACTCCTGATGAAAATACCCAGCGCACTCAAGCCTGTACAAACTTTCTGCAAATCAAAAAGAAAATTCTTCTAGGATAAGGATTGATAAAATTACGTTTTTTCATACGAAACATTGAGTTTACAGAAAATTCTATGCTCTTGAGAAGCCAAAACTTTAAGACCATACATATAACCACTCAGTGTTCAGAAAGAAAAAGTCACAATCACGCACACTCCTCAGAAACTGTGTAATTTATTTCAACCTGTAAAGATGCACTGGTCGTCTGCTTCATTTATTCTGCTGTAAATTCTTTCTGCTCAACAAACACTGCCATATGGAGCCCCATAAAAACGTAGAAAATTCTAGGCTAACATCAAAACTGTGAACCCCTATTACTTTCCAAAATACAGAAATAGCATGCTAGATTTTTAAAGATAAAATTAAAAATAAAGTAACCAGTCCTTTGAAAGGATGCATGCTTATGGATAATGTGTCGCTTTAACCTTACACTTATAGAAATACCAGCCTTCTGGCTTCTACTCTGCATAGGAAAAACATTCATGGAAAAAGAGGTCCATTTCTCTTATGCATGACTTAGCAGTCCTCTTGGCTTGTAAAGAAATTTTGGGAAAAGCACCCCCAATAAAATCTAAACCTCATGTGTCACGTAGTAAATAATACTGTTATAGCTATCATATTCTATGCATATATATTTAGAATTCTGGTCTTTTTCTGTGTTTTGATTGCCATAGGTCTAAGTAAAAAACCCATCTGATGAAGCCTTTGTATTCTGCATCTAACTGGAGATAACCATGGTTACAATGCCAAGTGCTAAGCATGAAATTGCAGGCTTTAGATGCAGCAAAAATGATATATTGGCACTCTGGCATACACAGACACATCTGCACCAGATCCTGTATTTGTGTACTAAGAACAGACTGTTTACAAGATAAGGTGACTGACATTCTTAATTACAGATGCATACCTCTAGATAAAAGAAGATTATTATTTGTATAACCTGATTGCTTACTCGAATATTACACAGTGCTAGAGCTAATAAAAAGGCTTTAATAACTTTGAGCCCAAGAGGTAATTTTTTTCTTTTTGGGTGTTTTGGGGTTTTTTTATGGAAGGCACATGATATAGTTTCTTGCGAGAGAGATGTCTCCCAGTCTCTTTATACATATATAATTTTATATTAACTGGATACACATATTCATATATACACACCCACACTCTGGGAAAGGAGAAAGTGCAAGACATACTCGGGTATAGGACTTGAAGCAGAAAGGATTCTCAGAATTTTTCTTGTCACTTGAGAGAGAGATTTTCACACTGAAATTTAGCACAGGTTTGTTATCCTATCACCTATAAATTAATTCTTTGGATGTGACAATTCTAAAAGAAAAAAAAAAAGGACCAGAGAGATAGGACCAGGATTGGTTCGGGTTCTTTTCCCTAATTCTTTCCTGCAGCATTTTGCTAATGAGATACACAGTAAAATTACATC
Organism: Gavia stellata; assembly: GCF_030936135.1. Lineage (NCBI taxonomy): Eukaryota > Metazoa > Chordata > Aves > Gaviiformes > Gaviidae > Gavia > Gavia stellata. The sequence goes on from NC_082596.1 coordinate 31,734,844, forward strand.
ACTCGTATTATTTAACAACATGCCTTCTGGAATTTCTACAGCTTGAGCTTAGATGACTCATGGGCTTGAAATCAGGGCAACTCTAGGCATTTTAGGTTTCAGAACATACAGAAACCGTGTACATGTTTTTCTACGTTCATTATTTTTCAATAACTAGATTTTTTTTTTTTTTTTAACTTGAACTAGCTGAAAAGTAATCTGAACATGATGACTGATTTTTCACACTAAGATGTGGTGTTCAGGTAAATTCCTGAAAGTTAGATGCGGAAATCTTCACATTGGCAAAAATCACTGTGATTTAATGAGTAAGAAAATTTGCCAATTAAGAGATAAAATTTGCCCAGCTAGACTAGAAAATAACAGTGTCAAATATGTATGTAATTGTGTTTACAGAGTCAGAAGTTCACTTACTAATGCCCATCCTCCAAAACATCGACATGTGTCAATATTACGTTACTAGCAGCTAATGGACAAACAGCACTGAGTTTGTTACCAGTAGCAGCCTCTACGCTGTTTTTTTCCTCTTAGGTATGTTCTCCAGGGCAAGCCTGGATGCTTTATCAACTAAACTAACTATGACGGACACATGTGAAGTAAATGGCAAAATTAGATTCCCCCAGCTGGCAGACTTTAAGTTTGGATTCTAAGAAAACTGATGGTAAAAGGCAGCATAACGTTCAGTGAGGTCTCTGCCTCGTAATCACATCTCAGATGGTTCACCCGCAAGCAGGAGGGCAGTTTGATAAAGATTAGTGACACATGAAGAAAGTAAAAAACAGTTAGAAAATTAAGCACTACAGGTTGCCCTCCCTCTGTGCAATGTCAGAGTACATTTTAGGGTCATGCTTTCCTTCCACAAAGTGGCCTGCAAAAAGGTGGTTGCTTCACTACGAGGAAATTTCCTCTTGCAGTTCTGGTCATTGGGAAAGGTTCCTCAAGAAAGCATCCAAATGTAGGCTGCTGTTAACTGCAAAGGGCAAAGACCCTCACACAAGCGGGGCCAGGTTCTGTGGGGCACAGCTTCTTTCTGCGGTCTGATGTCTGGGTGTGCAGTGGGTGGGGGGAATTGTGCAGTCTGATTCCCTCCATTAGCTAGTATTCGTGTTCACTGAGCATTGTAGACGGCTGCAATTGTCACAGGCCAGTTTGATAGTTTGTTCATCCTTCTGCTCAGCTGAGACTGGGAGTGTGCCCTTCAGCTGTGCCCTGAATATCAGCTGAAGTGGGGCATGACACTATAGTACATATGTACGTGCATTCCTAATATTGGCATAATCACATCCACACAGCAACACCATTTGTGACATCAGATACTGAGTAAAGCCCTTTGCTTTCAGGCACACTGATGTGACATGAAATCTGCTTGATCAGCAGAGGAAGCCAGTTACGCAGGTGAAGGTCAGATGCTGACCTCGAGACGGTTCAATCCAGAGGTTGCTCCCTCAGCAGGCTATCTCAATGATGATGAGGGGAGACCTCATCGCTCTCTACAACTACCTGAAAGGAGGCTGCAGAGAGGTGGATGATGGCCTCTTCTCCCAAGTGATGAGTGACAGGACAAGACGAAATGGCCTCAAGTTGCTCCAGGGGTGGTTTAGGCTGGATAGTAGGAAAAATTTCTTTACTGAGAGAGTGGTAACACACTGGAATAGACTGCCCAGGGAAGTGGTGGAGTCACCCTCCCTGGAAGTATTCAAGGAGCGTGTGGATGTGGCATTGTGGGACATGGCTTGATGGGCATGGTGGTGTGTGGTGTGGTGTTTTGTGTTGGTTTTTTTCTTTTGTTTTGTTTTGTTTTTTGTAATGGTTGGACTTGATGATCTTACAGGTCTTTTCCAACCTTAATGATTCTGTGTGATTCTGTGATTCAATGGCTCCAGTATTACACAGGGAAGAAAAGGTGTCTTCTCAGATAACTAAGACCTAAACCAGACAGACCTCTTCTCTTTACAGACAAACTTGAAGTGAAAAGGAAAGCAGAGAATCCACAGAGAAGCTAGTATAACATGTTTCTTCTGCTCCAAAGGCCCACTGACATAGGCAGCAATGAGCTGCACCCTCAGTTTTGGAGTAATCTTCAAAGTCATGGCACACAGCAATCGTGCAACCTAGAGGGCCCCAAAGTACACATGCAGAAGTTTTATGGGGATATTTTTCTTCCTGCAGAGAAAAAAAAATACTTTGTCCTCTCCAGTGATTTCATGTTTACTTACTAAAAGATAAGCACCTCACATAGCCAGGGGTTACAGTGCCAAGGCTGTCTTGACTGGGGCAGCAGGGTGACACAGCCAGGGACAAGACTTTGTGACACAGACAATCTCTTGTAGTTCTGTGGTCCTTTAATAAGGCAGTGTTAAAATCTAGCTTATTTTCTATTCTAAAGTTCATTAAAATCATTACCTTCTTAAACTCTCACCACTGCACTATGGCAGCATTGACTTTGTCTTTATTATAATTAAAAAAATGGGACTTTATCCTGCCATTTGTTTGTGTAGGACAGTTCATCCTATTTACCTGTTCTGACAGTTTTTCTAGCAGACTGTTCTTCAAGAGTTTATCCATCCAGCTGGACATTTGCACAGGGTCCAGCTCTCTGACTGAATTGTCATCGCTTTGAGGCATTACTGCAATGTAAACAATACATAATCATTCATCCTACTCAAGGCCAATGGGTGACTGCAAATATAAAATCAATATGACAAACAAAGAAGGAGCAGCAGAGAATAAAGCTGCAAAGATGTACGTAAATGATTGCCAGACTCTTAAACGTCAATGAGATGCTTTCTTATGAGGCACTGAAGTTGTGTGTATATAGGATGACAGAAGGCTGTAGACTCCAGAGCAATAGAAACCCCAGAGCACTGGCAGATCAACAAGAAGTAATTAGAGAGAAATATACAAGTTAAATGTAAAAAAAAAATCCGTATTACTCCAAGCTGTGCTTATAGAGAGAAATACATATGCTTTCAGAATTTTAAACAGACCCATAAAAAGATCTGTTTTCCTATAGTAAATTACAAAAAAAATGAAAGCCGTTTCTATCTTCTCATACTTCTGGACCCTTTGACAGAGTCAGCGACAGACTAGTGACACAACTGAGTGGGTACAAACATCTGGAATTGCTGCCATCCTAGCCTAGCCTAGCCTAACCCCGACACTTAGTAGAGGCCAGGTTTCACACTGTACCACAACCTTTCCCAAAGGCTACAGCAGCACGGTGAAATCATAGAGCAGACCAAATGAACTTTTCATGTAATTGTCACTAAGGAAGACACATTTCTGACAGAGGCAGAAGCAGTGCAGCCAGTTCCGCAGTCCCTCTCAGGGAGCATTGCCTTAGGCATGTCAGATACAAGGCAGGCAGGATTTGTTGCATGCAGCGTGTAGGTTCAGACCACATTCAAGAATTAACATATTACCATTTGCCTTTTTTCAGTCCTTCTCCTGTAGCCATAGTTTCTGTTTTGGTGACTCTCAGATCCCTTTCTTGACTTCTCAAGCCATTTCACAATGACATTATAGCTAGTCAGACTCTCAATAACCCAGGACTAAGTTTTTTTCATAAGGATATTCATAGATTTTCTATTAATACAGAAGAAAATACCTTTATTATTCAGCAGTATGCATTATCTGCAGAGATAGGCAAGTTGAAATTTACTTCTAATTTTCCATTTGCTGAATACCTCAGTATCTGAGCTCTGCCACTGCCCACTCCCTCTCCCCCTGCAACTCACATCGTCCCATGATCCCCACATCACCGACAAGGGCCCAGGAACACAAGCAGAGGAATTTGCTGGGTTCAGACCCACCTTGGAAGGGAACCCACATACTAGGATTATCTGTGGATTGCTTCTTAGGAATTGTATTTTAAAGGGGCATATGTAATACAAACGACTAGGGGGTAACTCAGAACCTAGCAACTCTGTGTTGCCAAAATATATCTTTCTCAGCGAAATTTAAGTGGGATAAACACACAGTCTTTTGGATCACAACCTTGTCTTCCCTTTTTGTCTTAACATGCCTATCTTCCTCTACCGCCTCCACATCCTCTGTCTCCTCTTCTGGATAACTTGACCCCAAATAGCCCAAAAATTTAGCTCTGTTGTATCTTTCATGTAACTTATCTTAAAAGCCATCTCTCCTTCTGGTGAGTTCCTTTCTCATACACGATCATCTTACTCCTTGTCCAGCTTGTTGTTCATCATGTTTCCTCTCTCCAGCCTCTTTGTTTCTCAAGAAGCCAGCCAAGGTCCAAGCACCAGAGGATCTCATTTTTCCTCCAATCTACCTATGTCATGTTTTTCAAGTGTGAACTCCACACCACTTCTGGGCGCTGTATGGCTCTGCTCCTATCTCTTTCTTCTTACCCCAAGTGTTGTTAGAGCATTGCATGAGTTGCAGAGGTTGAGACTTACCTCTTTTACATGCAACTATAAATTACAGGCCCTGAGGGAAAATGGCATTTCGCTAGTATAACGTAGTGGATACAGAAAGTCTATGTCTGGTCTCTTGCTCTGGCAGAGAAAGTCCCAGACTTTCCCAGGTTATCTGAACAATATCACACCTTGCTTTTCAGGTTGGCATCTATACTGGATGCATGTGCTCATCCTAAATGGGAAGAGAGTAGCCAGACAGGGAAGGGACATGGAGAAGATTGCGAGGAGATTGCCCACAATGAAATGGAAGAAAACTATACTCCTTCTAACAGAGTTAGATTTTTTTAAACTATGTCACAGGACCACTAATCAGTTGTTTTTCTGTCTTTTTTTTTTTCCCCTCTTTTCTTCTTCTACTCCATCCGTAAAACTCACTGGTAATTATAAGGTCTATTTATTTTCTTAATTTTCTTTGCACCAAATTCTAGCCATGGAACAAAACATCACTGGGCAAACACAGAACAAAATTATAGTGCCCGTCTTCAGAAGCATATCATCCTCTGCAAGTTTTAAAGAAAAAAGCCAACAGATACCAAAAAAGCAAGACATCTGCTGTCAATATTGTAAGCAAAAGTCTCAGCCCAGATGCAGACATATTTTTTTACAGTGTTTTCCACGGCATCACTGCCAGGTAACATTTAAAGAGACATTTAAAAGAGAATTTCTTTACCTATATTTATAAGGAGCTCTTTCAAATGACAAATAAAATAGGAGACAGCAGAAAAATTCTTGACTGAAAATGTAACTAGTCAATGAGAGTAGCTGACACCCTAGGCCAGAGAAAATTAGGAGCCAACCTCCTAGTACTGCCTAGGAGATGACAGATTGGATGTGGATAGGCCATGAAGGCTTTTGGATTTGAGGTTTCATGTCACATCCATCAACTAGTATGAAAGCATCTTCCCTCTTCAGCTTTGTCTGCATACTTGATAATTTATACTGTTGTATCTGTTTAAATTAGTGTGTTAGCTCCTACATATCCTTCCACATGTTTGAAAAGCTTTATGGACACCTTTGATACCATATAAATTATAAATAATAATAAAATACCAAGCTGTTTAATTTTTTATCACTGTAAGTGCTTCCTTCAGGTCATATTATGAGTACCTCCATTCCACAATGCTTAATCCTGATTATATAGGAAATCAATAAATAAAAATATTACTTGGAATCATTTTCAGTTGAGAAAGTTATCAACATGATTAAAAGCAGTAAACTGAAATTTTCTGGCTTTCATGGTTCTGAGATGTGTTTCTTAAAAACTGAGCTATTATTCAAAAAAAAAAAAAACCAGCACAAAATTCTTTTCTTGATCCCAGTTACATGTGTATGTCTTTGTGAAAAAATAGCGAGGTGGAAATGTAACTTTTCCTTCACTGAAGGGAGAAACTGTTCGGCTTGCTTTATGTATTCAGTGATTATTGTCCATTTGTGAACTGTTCTGTTGCAAGTGGCCCTTCAGAACACTCTGGGTTTTTAAATGACATCCGTTCCCAGGATTTCCATTTTTTGTTTCTGTGAAAAGGGTTTCACCATGTTTTATATTTCCATTGTTTAAGGGGCACCTATTGCCACCGTGGCAAGTGCACCTGCCCTGATAAGAGACCGGGAGCATTAGGACTGCTGCCTCCTTACTTTTTGCACCCTTACCTTCAGGCCTTTACGGTGACACGTGTGGTCACATCACTGGTCACTGGCAGGTACACACCTCAGTTGAGGGGCTGGAAAGGCAGGGCCCTTCAGTCAACAGACAAGGCCCTCAGCCAATGAAACGCCTCGGTCAAGAGGAGTTTCTAGACCGCTGACCGTATATGACAACAGATCAGATTCGACTAGGGTATAAATGGAGCCCTGCCGGAGGCCAAATTGAGTCTGTCTTCCTCGGAGCAGTGGGTTTGCAGCTGGGGACTCTCCCCTTGGTTTGGGATGCCCCCCAGGGAAACTCCTCGAGGTTGAGAGCCCTCATCTTACAGGTGAGTGATTGTGCACATTTTGACTCCTCATTTCTAAAGCCAGCTGTGCAGCATCAATTCCTCATACATTATCCTGAATCTGTGATTTACTCATTTTGTTGGAGCGTTGAACGATTTTGGTAAGCCTCGTTTCTAGTTAGTTTTCTGCTAAACAATTTTGGTTTAAATAAAGTTTATTTTTGAGTCTATCACCTGCCTAATTTGATTTTGCAAGCCTCTGTGACATTTAAATTGGCGCTCCTCTGCACCATCAGCCACTGATTTTTCAACAAGGTTCAACAGTTTTTCTCTTTGATCAGTGGTAGACTATGGCCAAGTGCCAGATATAGATTATTGGCAGGAAGCAGCTGATCCAATTTATTGCTTCCTCATGGTCAGGTCTGTGCTGTGGAACTTCACAACCTCTAATGTTAAACCAGTTCATCCTGAAAGAAGGATTTCTCCTCCTTCATTGAACAAATCAGAACCATTTGGAGTAAATGGCTATGACAAGGTTATTTTTCTTGCCCTCTCCTTAAAGGTGAGATTTCACTTGCATGATTCCATTCTGTGTATACTTATCCATTTTTCCTCTTCCATTTCCTCCAGGAAAGTATGTACCAAAAGAGTGTGGAGTCCTCTTCCACAGTTCAACAAATTAGAGAAACACTGGAAAATATTGCCTTTTATATGTTCAGTCTTCTTGCACCACACAAGATTTTTAAGGAATTACTCTAAGCAAAATGAAAATAATCTATGAGGATGTCAGTTTTTGAGACTCTTAAAAAACAGAGGAACCCCCCACAACAGTTACCTGGTTAAGCACAGAAAAATCAGGAAATCTAGCTGGCCAAACTTCCATTGGATATGCAAAACAAGGGAGAAAAGAAAAGGGGGGGAAAAAAAAATTGTCCAAGAGTTTGTTTCCCATCCCCTCTTCGCAGCAAGTAACTGCTTGTTCATCATAAAATATTGTTCTGAATTCAGTTATGAAGTTGAGAGACTTTTTGTCCCTTAAAATAGCAGACTGAGATTTTTCTCTTCTCTTTTCTTCCTAGTATGCCTTAGTGAGCCTTATACCAAACATACACGTACGTTGATTATAAACAAATCAGAAGACTTGTGGGTTTTATGGGGAAATATTTGCTAACCAATCAATACAGGCTTTCAGATTTATGATTCTGTTTTATACAGTAATAGAATCTTTAATGTTTGGGTTAGATAGATTCCTCTATTGGTACTACATATTGTACATTAAAGTCAACTAGCAGGACAGATTTTTTCAAATACAGAGACAAAAAGTCTCATGACAAATTGGGAAAAGCCAGCAAAGTTTTGTTTTCTTTGATCTGCTCTGCTATGAAGATGTTTGTGAATAGTATTCACTCAATCGATTGACTAAAATATATTCATATAATATTCAAGAAGCATGTGTTATTCAAGTTGGTATGCAGTTAAACCCAAATTGTTGTAACAAATCAAAAATCCTGGACTTTCAGTAACTCATTTTAAAGCAACCTTACCTACTGGGAATTTCATTACCTAATTACCTAAGATTATTACACATATACAACTACGGGAATATTCTTCAGTTTTTAAAAAAATATATTTTATGCAGCATGCCTAAATATTTTGAACCATGCCACAAATGCAGTTTAATCCTCAGTAACCTGATGGTTAAATTTCATCTCACTTACAGTGATGTAAATCAAGAGAAAATCAAGTGTACTCAGAATGAAATTACACGCAAGCGTACATTATGTGTCAAGGTCACTTAGAAGCCTGTAAAAAAAGAAATCTCAAAGAGATTGTCCAAGATTCTCTAGGGGAAAAATTAACAGAAATATTTCAAGGACATGTATTCCTCTGGATTGTTACACTCCCCTATATTTAGACAAGTTTAGATTTATACTAAGAGAGCTTGAAACTCTTCTCCACTAAAAACAAAACAAAAAAAACCCTAAAAAAACGAGAATGTTGTCTCTGTTCTTGTTTATGTCAATCAATGCCAAAAGTTACCAAAGCAGACTCTCAGGCAGTCTAGACTGTCTCAGCTAATCCATATACTGGAAACATGAACCACTGCATGCAGACCTTTCAGAAGTACGTATGAAAGTTATCAAAACTTCAGACCTGTAGGAACATCAGCAGCACCCTTGCTAGTCTTCAAAATGTAAAGAATAGCACTGCACTAATAAAAAGTTTGAGGATAGAGTATAGGGATCGATTTGCCACACAGCTTTTGTTTGGCTATTCCACCATGAATTATTAGGTGTTCCTTACTTCATCCAAACAATTCATGCATACACAGCATGGACTTTTTTGCAGGTACAAGCATGCAGCTTTCTGAGGAGTATCCCATGGTGCTCTGTCCTGGTGCTCCATCAGTGCAATGTGGGATGTTCTGTTAGCGCACTGATTGCATTCATAGCAGGGTCTTCTTGAAACCAGGCAAGACTTATCCATCCTATAATGCTGGCAGTCATTGAACTGTGGAAGATACATACCTGATCTTTTTACAGTGGCCACTCTCCTTTTGGTGGCACATTCTGGCATGTATGAAGGAACCCCAAAACGAAGAGCTCATTGCAATGAACCCTTTCGTAAGGCTAAAGGAAAAGAATGGAATGATGCAGGAGTGTTTGCAGTGGACAGGTTAGCAATTGTCTTTATACCTCTGCAGCAAAATCAGTTCTTCAGTTGGAGAACATCAGGCTGAGACAAGACTCTGGGAAGCAAGAGAAAGAATTATTCAGAAAGGCTAAAGGCAGATCAGAAAGTACCTGAAGATGAGCACAGCAGTAAGTTGAAGGAACAGATAAACTGCAATGCCTGTGTATTCATCATTCTGTTTTGGGAAACCAGCTCCTACCAAGCATTCTGAGCATGAGTTTTATTTATGCCTCCCTGTTACAAATGTACCTGGCCAGAACTATAGCTGGCATAAATTGCTTGACTTCAATGGCGCAGTATCAAATTACAGCAAGTGAGGATCTGGCCCCATGGAAATATTGTATGTCCCTTTTGTGGCATTCTGCTGGTTCTGAAATCAATACCTCATTTATCTTCTGTCTCTGGTACAATACCACTCCTGCTGTAATTGTGTTGCTTTGAGCCTGCTGCACGTAGCAGTATTATGCAACTGAGGCATACTTTTATTTGCCAGAGAGCACTTATTTTTCAAAGCAGTTCTCCAAACGCTTTTATTTGTTCCATGCTCCACTTACTTAATATTCTTCCAGTTTCCTCTCACAAGCAAGTTGGTCCCATTAAAGGTAGCAGAGGTCTGAGACCTGACCCAGCTCTATTCCCTAGCTGACACATCTTCATTTTCACACGCACAGTGTCTAATTTCAAACAGCTGTTTATCCATTCCCATGTCCTACCCCGTGTCACTGTTTGAATAGGCAGAGTCAAATGCTGTCACTTATCCTTCCCATTTATTCTGTACTAATCAGAAAGGGGATATGCACAGGAATCAGTTTGCCGATAAATAAAAAGCAAAGGCAATCACATACAAAAATAATGAATAATGTTTAAAGCCAGGAGCACACTTACTCCTTGGGCTACGCTGATATCACTGATGATGGTACCGAGAATAGAATCCGGTAAAGAGATGTGAGGACATTAAAGACCAAAGTAAATATTAGTACAGTTAAAGTGTAGGAATAAATTAGTACTAACAAAGGAATTGACAGTGTATACTAATGGAGGAACTGATAATGTATCATTCATCTCAGGAAAAGTGTCCCCACTACCTCCTTTTGAAAGGCACTTTAACACTGAGTAAACAATAACCTCTAATAATCTGTCACGAGCTCTGAGTCACCTTCCATAATACCATCTACCTCCACCCACCATTTTTTAAGGGATTTTAGGATTCTACCTAACATAAGTTCAGGTGCCACTTGAATATCCCATTGCAATGTTGGACTTTTAACCATTGAGAGCTTTGTATATTCCTGTTCCTTTTCTGAATTTTTTAATTCTTCTTCTTGCCGTGAGTGTGAGGGGTAGGAGACATAAATAAACCACAAAGTGAGGCTAGGGGATTGGTACCAGTAAAGCCAAAAAGGACAATTATTTAGGCAAATTGGGAAAGAATAAGAGCTGTAGCCCATCTGTAGATCTACCAAAGTACTAAATGTTGCATAGATATATGAAACAAAATACAACCACGAAACACAGTTTTTCTAAACGCTGGTTATACAAAAACCCTACCACAGATACAATTAAATTAGCCAGAAAGGGATCTGAATGTTCAATTAACAGCTACAACTCAGTGATGATCTATTTTGTGCAAATGTCTGTCAATGTGGTGACACAGAACTACAGATTAATAAATGCAATGTATCTGATGCATTTTTCATAAGCTACAATACTGTTAATTCAAGTTGGGGGAAGTGTCTCCTGTTCTGGGAAATACAGAATCACAGAATCATTAAGACTGGAAAAGACCTGTAAGATCATCAAGTCCAACCATCAGCCCAACACCACCATGCGCACTAAGCCACGTCCCGCAATGCCTCGTCCACATGTTCCTTGAACACTTCCAGGGAGGGTGACTCCACCACCTCCATGGGCAGCCTGTTCCAATGCTTCACCACTCTCTCAGTAAAGAAATTTTTCCTAATATCCAGCCTAAACCTCCCCTGGTGCAACTTGAGGGCATTTCCTCTTGTCCTATCACTAGTCACTTGGGAGAAGAGACCAACACCCACCTCACCACAAACCCCCTTTCAGGTAATTGTAGAGAGCGATGAGGTCTCCCCTCAGCCTCCTCTTCTCCAGACTGAACAACCCCAGTTCCCTCAGCCGCTCCTCATAAGACTTGTGCTCCAGACCCCTCACCAGCTTCATTGCCCTTCTCTGGACACGCTCCAGCACCTCAATGTCCTTCTTGTAGTGAGGGGCCCAAAACTGAACACAGTATTCGAGGTGTGGCCTCACCGGTGCCGAGTACAGGGGTACAATCACCTCCCTACTCCTGCTGGCCACTCTGTTTCTAAGACAGGCCAGGATGACGTTGGCCTTCTTGGCCACCTGGGCACACTGCCGGCTGTCAACCAGCACCCCCGGGTCCTTTTCCACCAGGCAGCTTTCCAGCCACACCAAGGAATACCATCCATAGGAATGGTACTCCAGCCACACCAAGGAATCCAGCCATACCAAGAGGGAGTTCCTCTTAATGCTCTGCAGGCAGTGTTATTAACTCTGAAATATCTCAATGCTCTGAAGCACCACCCACTGGAACTATCAGGACATGTTTACGCGCCAGTCCGGAGCATTCACTGATGTACTTTGCCTCTCAAAAAGGAAACCAAATCATTTCTGCTAGCTGAATGGTGCTTGAAGTAAGAAGGGAGTTTTGCTGTTCTACTTTATCTCATTGCATTCTGAGTAGCTTCCTTTTCTCATCCTTGGGAGATTCATGTCCTATCTGGAACAAGATGCCAAGAGGTTGTGTACTCTCCATTCAAGACTTAGCTGGACAAGGCCCTGAGCAACCTCATCTCTCACTGAAATTGGCCCTGCTTTGAGAAGGCAGTTGGACTAGAGGTCACCTCCCCACCAAAGATCCCTTCCAAACTTAATCTTTTTGATCCTGTATGTTTTTTACATCAGCATTATCTGTTTGTGAGAGTCACCAGTATGGATGAACATACTTGGCATGAAATAGCTTTTCAGAGGATTTTGTTGACTTTATGCAAGCATGTCCTTTCTCTCCAGCTTTCAGACATCTTTAATTTTAGACTGAATTATCTTTGCTTCAGGTACTCTATATTTTTGCCATAATGGCTTCCACCACTGATGAATTTTTCACTTAATAATTTCAAACATGTACTTGTTGCAGACAACAGACTCTATATGCTCTATGACGTGAGTAGCTGTACTAGTCTGCCTCTTCTAGGGCCCAGCATTTCTGTCTGAGGAATTATTATCCTAGTAGGCCTTTGTTTAATAATATCATGATAGATGTGACAGTTAGTGTTGACATTTTATTGAAGTAAGACAGAGATATGTTAAAATTCTGCTGATGCTGCAAATTTACATATTCGTACTAGCCAATATAAATAACATCCTTTATCATTACTAATGATCTTGAGTATTCCATGCTAGACAAAGTAATTTTGCAGTAAGCACTTACAAAATCTGCTTTTTCTGTGTGAGATCTGTTTCCCTACAGTCCACATACTAACAACTATTATGAAATATTTTACTTCCCTGTAATTCCTAGTTAGTCTATGCCTGCATCTTCCAAGACCAAGCACCGTAAATTCATTAGAAAGTTGCTGTTTATTCTGTCCTACCTTATGAACTTTGACACATGCTGGAGAATGCATTAAATCTGGACCATGCTTTAGCATGAATATGATTTGGATGTATATGGTTTACCATTACAAGATCCATAAGTTTTAGTATTTTTTTATTTCCTTATAAAAGCACTATTTCAAATATTCATTCTTTGTATGTGCACACAATATTCATAAGCAGAGCTGTTCAAAGTGTACTCTGAAGAAAAAAAAAGCTGAAAACATAGTTTTGAAGCAATAAAACTGATGTTGATATTATTTGATTAATAGTAGCAGGCAGAAAATAGAGGGATTAGAAGTGGAAAAAACAAAATATCTTATGTCAGTTTTGACAAACAGAAATATGTAAGTGCATTTTAAAAAGAAAATAAGGATTGAGTATGTTCAGTAGACCCCAAGAAATTTTATGTGTATAGATTTCTGAAAGGCCACTGAACCAAAAGATCTATTATTTGCACAACTCTACTCATGAATACTAAGTGCCATATCTTCCTATTTACTTTACCCTTTCTTTCCTTCAAATGCTTGAAGTAAGATATCTCCTTGGGTGTGTCTGTTTGTCAGTCTTTCTATATCAAAATAATTCTGCCTGATATATTCAAGTATCTGGTGTTTTTCTTGTTGCTATACCCTGAGGATTTCATAAACAGGATCTTCAGCAGACACTGCTACTCTAGACAAAGAGACTGCCATGGACGTCAGATATCCTCATCTGTGTTATGCAGCCAGTGATGTTTGGGGATTTTCAACAACATCACATAGCCTTTTTGAAACTCATAACAAATACATTTTGAAACCAGCTGTGACAGATTTGTCCATGTGAGCTGTAAGTCAAACCTAGTATTCAAAAAGGCTACATAAACACAGTTTTGCTCTACTGAAATGCCTAAAGGCAAATGCTTAAGGCTCGCTAGTTGGTAAAACATTGCTCCCACTTTGTATTCACCAGCTTTGCAGTTTCCTCATCTCAGATGTGTTCAGTATTTCAGAACGAGGTAGTCAGTCACTAATTTAGATTTCATGGAATTGCACACATGTTTGAGGACAGATCCAGGCAATCCCTTGAGGGACTTCATTGCCCAGAAAAAGTGCAACATTGAGCTATGCATCACTGACGGTTGATTCTGTTTATTCCATAGAAAGAAAATGTCTAAAATCACTCAAATTCTCTTAACATCTCGTTAAAGTACCCATTTGTTAGAAGCTAACTCATATAAAACATTGTATAGAGACAAGGCCTTCTTTTGCTTTTTGACATTTGAGAGTGCTTTGAGAGAGTCTACTGAGCAGTAATACTGTATTTGATACATAATGTGGCTTTTTGATGGGGTTAGCATCAAGATTTTCAAAGGAATGTCCAATATTGAGATGTTACCTGCAATTATCCTAGCAACTTCAAATACTTTGTATTGCTAAATATTCTCCTGGTTTCGAAAAAATACCAAAAGCCACCTATACCTACTTTTTTGTGTCCTATCACAGAGACAATTAAGTTTTTTTCTTCAAATTTTACCTGCCAAATACTTCCTTGTCCTTAGATTTTTGCTTTCATGTACCTAGTGAAAATCTATCAATTCATAAAATACGGTGCAAGAAGCCATTTTTTCAGTTTACCTTTTTTTTCTTGCTAGCACACTGATTAAGAACAACATTCTTAATATCCATGGTAAATCCATCATAGTCAAGCAAAAAGCATGGAGTTCAAACATAAAGTATCAAGTACTTCAAGTGTTCTGTTCCGTGCTCAGAATAACACATACATAGCACAAACATAGCAAAATGTGACTAGTAATGAGGAAATCCAAGGAATTTATGATTAGCTTCCTGACAGTTGGCAGAGAGGCAAGTTGAATGTTTATATTCCCTCCCATTTAAAGGTTTGTCTGCGAATTTCAGTTCAATCAATTATAAGGAAATCTGAGACCTATTACCTAACAATAAAACTCAAAAGATATCTGGGGTGCCTGATGTTTTTAGGTTGCCTGCACTTTGAGCGATTTCCATCTCCCCAGTGAATATGAATTTTCTCACCCCTCCTTCAGGTCAGCACTGACCATTCAGAGGAGCTTTGTTGTAAACTATAGAAAATCTCCACAATTCTGTGTCAGAACTTCAGGGCAAAGCTTGTAAAAGGCTAAGCAGATCCTTCAAATTACTTGCTCCAGAAGAAAATCTCAAGTGAAGCAAAGGCTCAATCAGAAATTAGTATGAACACAGTTAAAATGGAAATGGAAAACAGAGACATTTTAAATTGCCAGTTAATTAGTGAAGTCAAAAGAATTTTCCCAGTATTCTTTAAAGAACATCTGTTGTCCCTGGTTAGTTTAGATATGCCAGAATAACAATGTGTTTTCTCTGCATTCAACCATGGTCCAGGTGGCATTTGTGGACTGTTTACAGCAGAGAAAAGGAAACTGTCTTGGCAAGGATTGGACATGTGGAGGTTTAGAGACATAAAGCACAGCAGTGGAGTGGTCTTTTGACCTTGAGTTATCAAATACAAAGCAGCAAAGGTAAACAGAATAATACAAGAGGTTTCCATTAAAGGTTTTATGCTAGCTGAGGTATTCAGGAATTATATTTAGCTGAAAGATGCTGAAGATGAACATCTCGTTCTTTATGGTTAACACTAGTTCTGGACAGTCTTACAGTACTGTTTGTGCATTTTGGTTTAGGACTGAGGCAAATCTACCCTGAATACAAGAGAGAAACAAGTGTACATATGGCATATATGAACCTGTTCACTCTCCACACCATTAGGAATAAGAACTGAGCAGAGCAGATGACTAATATTATTACCTGCATCCTCTTCAGAGGCCTAGTGGTTATTGTAAGGGTATGTGTGGAAGCATGACCAGGGTACTGGATACAGGTAAGAAATTCTGGTGAGCGATCCCAGCTGAGGCAGGGGAGACTGTCTATGCCATTTCTACGATCTGGCACCTGGGGACAGTCTGATGCACGGCTTATTGTGCACCTTGTGAGGTTGAGACTTTGTAAGAGATTAGCATAACACTGAGGAGACTGTCACATTTTAGAGAAAGTCAGTCCCATACCTTTCGCCAGAGCAGAATAAAGAGCCTGTAACTGAATTTTCAAGGTTGCAGTACACAGTGAGGTGAGGGAGATGACTGACAAAAATAAAACATGTGTGGACTAAGAGGCCACTAAACTTGCTTGCAATTGCAATGAGCCAGTACCAGTGGGTGAGAATGGGGATGACGCTGAAGACAACCCCCTTTAAACAGGTCATAAAGAGTGAAAAGGGCATGATAACCTATACTGCACAAGTTACTGCCAGATAGCTCCCAGATGAATGAAGTTAACAAAGTTTTAGGCTAATTAAACCATATCCCCTGTGCTTTGTCCTTTATTCTGCATGTCCAGCACAATGAATAATTTAAAATGAGACTGCAAAATAGAGCTGTTTAACTAGCCTTTTAATCCTTTCTCAAATTAGTAGCACAAATAGCTTTTTCATTTCTCTTTATTTCCCTTCTAGCATTATTTAAAGCACATTTGTGGTTTCCAGGTAGGTTTGCAGTTGATGGCCAAATGGAACTGCCATTTCAACTAATACACTACTAGTATCTCTTCCTAGCAGTCCGTCTTTTGATGTGTGTAGTGAGCAGGGTGGTCATCGGGGACCATATTTGAATGAATGCTGTTCCACTATATATATAAAATATATATATATATATAAAAAAATGCATATTTATGCACATTGATTTTGTATCCTGTGTAGAACTCCCACCACTCATTTTACATGCTTTTCCTTCTAATGGGACAACCAGATGCACTAAATGAACATAAAAGTCATCCATCTTACTGAAAATGCAGTTTAAAGATGGAGATACTCAAGTGGATTTAATGTCTAGGAGGAAGGGCTGTACATAGAAATCTCCTTCTTTTCTCCAGAACCTGTATAATGCAGATAACAGCAGTGAAAACTCCATGCCTGCAGAGAGCTGGGACAGAGAGTTTAGTGTTTATGAAGTTGTTTTTAACCTGTGGCCCAGAGACCTCTACCAGACTGTGAACAACTTTTAATGAGTCCATGAAGGGTAAGGAAAGAAGAGAAAGTTCCTCTTGTCAGGAGGCTTCAATTCAGATTCCACAGATCTGTGCTTCTGGAATGTTTGGAGATCTGCAAATCCAGAAAATAAAAAGGACCTGCTCTAGGGCAATTTAGTGTGTCACTTGGCTGCCAGGATGACCAAGAAAGCTGGTGCTGGTGACTGCTATTGATATATGGATGCATCCTCTGAGAAAAAGACAGAGCCCATTGATCCACAAGGACAAGAGGAAATAGCTGCAAGTTGTGTCAGGGGAGGTTTAGACTGAATGTTAGGAAAAATTTCTTCACTGAAAGGGTTGTCAGATGCTGGAACGGGCTGCCCAGGAGGTGGCTGAGTCACCATCCCTGGAGGTATTTAAAAGACATGTGGATGAGGCGCTTAGGGACATGGTTTAGTGGTGGACTTGGCAGGGTTAGGTTTACGGTTGGACTTGATGATCTTAAAGGTCTTTTCCAACCTAAATAATTCTATGATTCTATGATTCTATGATCCATCTCGTCAGCAGCACAAAATTACTATTGGGTCAGAATAATCACTGTCACTGTTATCAGTCATTATCAATATGAATGAATCTTCCTACCAGTAAGAAAATGTAGAACAGAAGAACAGAATCGAAACAAGGACATGATTTTTCAAAGCAATTTAATATTATGGAGAATTTTTAAATGTTCAAAAACATCAGTTCACATTACTTTCAATTGCACTGGAGACATTTGGCACTTGTGCAAATCAGCCCTTGGAATATAGAGTCAAACATCCAGAAACCAAAGACTATGCAGTAAAAGAAAAGTTTGGGTTTAATCTCTTGATTAATTGAAAGTGTCAATTGACAAAGCTGGGAACAAAAATCCAAATTTTCAGAGCACCGTTCAACTGATTTAACTAACTGCTATTCCTTCTATTCCTGCAGTGTGTTTTCTAATTTTGAAGGACTGAATGGGCCTAAAAGGTCAAAGGTGTAAAATGACCATATGACAGTACAGCACCGGATTGTTGAATAATGCTCAAGTAATGAATACAGAAGCTTTAGAGTACTTATTTACCAAGGCTTTTCTTTTTAATAGTATCTCTTATTCCCTTATTTTTACTGTAAAGAGCTTTTAAAAAGAAAATTTCCTGCTTGATCAGTTTACAGAAATACTATTCGTTATTGGGAAAAAAAAAATAGAAATTAGTTCTGTTATTTCTAGAAGGAAGGACAAGATAAACACACACAGAAGAGGAAAGAAAAAAGAAAAAAAATGTTTTCAGTTGGAGCTGCAGACTCCTACTTGCAAACTCACTGCTAGAGAAAGGCAAACACATCATACAGCCTTATCAACCCCTTCAAGACCTGGCAGATGCCAGAGTCAGGTTCTTTAAGTCAGTGCTGTTAGCTGCCCTTCTGGTCACGGGTCACAGTACTGTTACAAAAGATGAAATCTTAGCTAGTTAAATCAGTCTCTGTATTTAGACAGGAGGCAAAAGAATAAAATAGGAAAGAGGGAAACAAGCCTGAGAAGGCAAAGGAAGCATGAGAGAATTATGAAAAGAAAAAAAAATCCTCTTTTTTTTCTTGTTGTTTGTAATTAAGACTAATTAGAATCTTACAATTGGTTTAGATTGATTTCTAGCCCCACCTTCATTTTGAACAGCAGTTTTAATGTTACCTCAGGCTCTGGATGACATTAGGAGGCATAGTTTGTTTTCCGTTTGCTACATGTACACCTTGTTTGTACTGCAGAAAATTTGGATTGCAAGATTCTGCACAGTTCCTGTGGCATTTGTGACTGTTTCCAGCCTATGCAAACCAAATACGTAAATAAAGTGGGGAGATTAGCATCCTGCAAACAAGACTCTCCTTTTCTGAACAGAACTGCAGAATTTCATGGAGATATCCCTTCTGCAGAACAAATGACACTGGGTTGCTATGGAAAAGTAGTGGGTGATCATGCAGTGAAACCCCACAAGTGCTTGTGCTGAATCCCAGCTGCTATGATCCCAGCCCCACAATGGGTCTCCCAGGACTCTTCATATCTCAGGATCCTTGCCTAAACATCCTGCTTCTCCTAGCTGCCTGTCTCCAAATACTCACTCGGGCAATCCCAGCTCTATTTGTCCCAGGTCTCTCCCTGATCTGTCACATTTGGCCCCTTCTCTTTCCTTAGTCCAGCTTCACACCCATAATCCTTGGCCATTTTCCTGCCAGCCCGATATACCTTTGCAGGACTTCACGTTCCAAAATCTGGGTCTCTGTCCTCAACCCCTGGTCCCGCAGATTTTTACAGGAAGCAAAAGACTCGTATCTCATATCTCACAGTCTCCTTCTGCTTCTTCCTCATCTCTTCCTACTCCTCCAAATAAAAAGTATTTGAGTATTTCAAAGAAAAGCTTCTGAATCATATGGGCAATGCAACCTATTTTCCCCAGCATCATTCTCAGAAAAGCTTGAAATGTTACGATGCAAAGATTCAGCTGGAGGCAGAAATTGGCATGGAAAAATTCATCACGAACAGTTAGAGTCTGCCTGAGTTATAACTAACTGAAAAAAGGCATGTATCAAGGAGAATGCTTGGCAACATCAGTAATAAGCAATGCTACATAGTTTTTCCTAAAATATGAATCCTTCTAACAAAAAAAAAAAAAACCATGGTAAAAGATAACTAAGAAATTCTAAAGATGTTGGCATACAAATATGGAGGGGAAGAGAAATTGAAAACAGCAGCTGTTGTACATTAATATGCAAAGCCATTTTTACAATATTAGAGGTACAAAAGAAAAAAAACCTCCTGTGGTTACTTGCAAGCCTGAACACTGGAGTAACGAATGTGTTCTAACTCAGATGGCCAGGGGCCTGCGGATCGTGGGTATCAGGCATGCCCCCGAATATCCAGCTCCAGATGTATTCTCCCTCCAGGTCAGGACAAGACCCGCGTGCAGCAACCTCTTCCCCTTATATCTCTGCTTCCAGTGGAAGGGATGCTGAAAGGGGTTCACCATGGCATTCTCTCCAGTCTAGATGACGGACATACCAGAATGGCTAAATAATACCATGGGGTATGTCTGCTCATCATACTTCATTTTTTCTAGCAGTTGCGCCCTAAACTGGCCCCAATTTCAATAATAGATATTATCACAAGCAAGTCTCAAGGGCAGGTGGCGAGGAGGAAGATCAGAGCCCTCACCTGCTGATGACCCAGAGCTTTGCACAGCGATCTCCCCCTTTCCTAGGTGTTCAGCTCTCTGTAGTCCAAGGCCCGTTTTAGTGTGAACCTGCTGTGCAGCCTTGGCTCTGACCTCTGAGGAGACTACTAAGTTGTGAGGGAGAGCTGTGGAGGTGCCTGATGCCCAGGGGTGGAGCTGCCCCGGCTGCTCCCCGGCTGTCCTGCTCTTGGCTGGTGCAGTGGGAGCCCATACAGCACTGTGACAAGCCCAAGGGCTCAAGAGGTAAAAAAGTGATATGAAAAGGCAAAAAATCCTAAAGAAAAAATGAGGGAATTGTAGACGGTGACTCAACAAAGCTATTTCAAGGAGCGCTAGGCCTGGACCCCTCCTCACCTGGCTGATGACCTCCCAGCCAAAACTTATTATGCCCCTTACACAGGGTGGTAATGCTTAGCCTAACAGTTCGCTAACTCCAGCTCTCCATTACGTCTGTTATCTCCAATATATGCTTTATTCTTACAAACTCATAGAATTTCTCTGTATGGGACAGAAAGTGACCAGAAAAAGCTATCCAAGTAGGAACAGTGGTCACGGAATCACAGAATCACAGAATCACTAAGGTTGGAAAAGACCTGTAAGATCATCAAGTCCAACCATCAACCCAACACCACCATGCCCACTACACCATGTCCCGCAATGCCTCGTCCACATGTTCCTTGAACACCTCCAGGGAGGGTGACTCCACCACCTCCATGGGCCGCCTGTTCCAATGCTTCACCACTCTCTCAGTAAAGAAATTTTTCCTAATATCCAGCCTAAACCTCCCCTGGTGCAACTTGAGGCCATTTCCTCTTGTCCTGTCACTAGTCACTTGGGAGAAGAGACCAACACCCACCTCACCACAAACCCCCTTTCAGGTAATTGTCGAGAGCGATAAGGTCTCCCCTCAGCCTCCTCTTCTCCAGACTGAACAACCCCAGTTCCCTCAGCCACTCCTCATAAGACTTGTGCTCCAGACCCCTCACCAGCTTTGTTGCCCTTCTCTGGACACGCTCCAGCACCTCAATGTCCTTCTTGTAGTGAGGGGCCCAAAACTGAACACAGTATTCAAGGTCTGGCCTAGAACATATTTGTGTGATAGCACAAATATGAAAGCAGTCACGTAAACAAGAACTCATAAATCTAAATGCAGGAAAGACTTCCTTCTTAAATATTTTGATGGTGCTGGGAAAACTTAAAATATTAATGTAAACAATGGTTAAAAGACCAGAATTTAGGACAGACTTTTATAGTTATTCAAATGGTTACTCTTCTTTTCCCCTCTTTTTCCTAGCATGACTGATTAACTTGGTCCTTGAGAAATGGCATCACAAAGAAACCTTGAAAAAACTGCATTGTAGTATTCAAGCTTATAGAAATAGAGAGAACACAATGCAATGTAGAAGTCCAGAAAAATGTGGAGCTAATCAATTCAGCTGCATGATTTTTCCAGGTTAAATTAAATCTACAGTCAGTTCATAGCACAGAAAACAGTAGCAAGATCCAACAGTGTATAGTCATTTCGGGTCTGTGCATTCTCTGCACACCCACTTGTACCGAAGCCATTAGACATTTTGGTGCATAAAGAAATTGGGATTAGGTCTTCTACAAACTCCATAGGAGCAAGAGTAATTAAAATTTATGACTTCACAGTCTGGCCATCCAGACAGCTGTTCCAAAGACTGACATTTCAAGCAGAAACTTTTTGTTCAATCTCTGAACCAATTAACCTTGCCAATTCCTCTGTATTTCTGCAACACCAATGGTATATTTAGGGAATCAGAAACTGTCACTGGATCCAAAAGCCATTGCTGGTCCATCTCTGCACGTATTTAATTCCTTATTCAAATTAAGTTCACATACACATATCCCCAGAAACTCCTCACCTGTCTATTAATACTTGCCCATAAGCACTGTAGGTACACAATTTATTACACAAAGGCATGAAAACACCGTCCAAGTGACAAGTCTCTTTCACCCAGAACAAAAACCTAAGGACTTAAACCTTTCTGAACCTCTCTTCATCTTGATCTGCACTGAGCTCCATCTAAATTACTCCTATGATATTATCTAGGCTAGATTAATAGCCAGATGACCAAGAATACATTTTTCACTGGCAGAGCAATGGTTGCACCTTCTATTCTAACCTGTGGCAAAACGTGGAATTATGTTGTTCAAACATCAGCTGAGATGAGAAGCCCCTGAGTGCCTCACTTGCAGTTATTCATCACTGCTCCCTTACTAGACACAGAAGTATGTCTGAATAAAACCTCATGCTTCATCCTGGAAAAGAGGAAGACCAGGACTGCCATGAAATTTATAGCATTCTCATGGTGACTGACCCCATTTGCCTGTGGTGCAGGACTTCTTATGTTATACAGCATTTATGATATTACTCCCCAAATGCTTATAATTCCAGTATTGGTCCAGGAGCACATATGCAATGGCAAAATGAAGTCTTAAGAATGAAACTAAAACCTCCCTGAACTAGTTTCTCTCTGCACGTTATACAAAGGAAACCCTTTCAAACAACATCGGTAAAGACAAGACATTTCACAGTAGCTGAAGGTTTGACTCTTTGCGTTTTTCTTTTTCGTATGAATCAAAGTCTCCTCCATCATTTAAATAATTAGTGATCATCTTATTTCATTTATGTACTACCCTTGCAGCCATTTGTCTGCATTTGTAACATGTCCAGATTACCTACATTTGCTCCATATACTTTGGCACAAAACTTGCCTTCAGAATTCACTTCCTTTGTGAATTAACAGCAAGTCTCTGATTCAGAGAAACTGCTTCCTGAACTGCAAACTTGCATTTTACTTCTTTTATTAACACACTGCATTCTGACTGGTGTTATACAGCAGACATCCTAATTCATAACATAATATCAATGACAGATCACAATGCAAACAGAAGAGAGCAAAGGAAACCTAAGCTTCTGCCTCATACGAGGCAGAACATAAAAATAAAGCAACCTCTCAGAGATACTTCTGTGAGAATGTTTATGGGTTTTTTATAGTTTTTGAAATCAGTCCCTTTATGATAGAGAAGAAATATCTTAAGTGCAGGTCATTTGTCAGCAGACAATACAGGTGTATATCCATCTATCACAGGCACTACATGATATGTCATTACGCATATGTAAATGAGGCACAAGATAAAGCTGTTCCAAATGCAAGCATTGGCAATAACTATAATAATAACAGTGACATTGGTTTAGACAAATTCCTTTGCTATCACTGCTGAAAACTGCAAAAAACTACAAAGGACTACAAAAAAAATCCCAAACAACCAAAACCAGCCAGAATAACATAAAACAAGGAAGCAGAAAGAACATAACACATTATTTGTGGTGTGGGATTAAATGCTTCATTTAATTTTAAGGAAGTTTTATATTATGGAATGCATTTATATTGTAGAATACATTTTAAAAAGGAATGGGAATGTCTGTTCAAAATATAGCTGAAAACTAAACACTGAATTAAGTGTAAACCTTTCTTTAACAAACAGCTTTTGGAATCATTCATAGAGAATATTATACTTGTTTTATATTTGGTTACAGAAAAAGGTACACTAGTGTCAGTAATAGATTACAATAGGATGAGTCTTACTATAGAGGGAAATATCTAGAACTTAGTTGATGATAATTTTGAGGTTTTGGCTGAGGACTGTCCCACAACAGTATGGAGGTACCTGAAGATTACTCATTGTTGCCACAGCCACAAGGAGCAGGACTTTCTGGTGGCAACTTTTAATGGCCAAAGAAGTGGCTACAAAACAAACAGTTAGTTTTATCAAATAGCTTCACCTAAGAATGATGGAGATCAGAGGAGGAACAGAAGAAAAAGAAATATCTGGTATGCTTGAGAAAAGAAATGGCAAGAAACGAGAAGTGAGTAAATGTGGGGAAAAAAGTCAAAATTTGGGGAGCTTGTCTGATCTCACAACCTTTTGGCAGATCATTTTAGTTTTAAAGATGTCTGTCTGCTGCTTATTCCTTGACACTGACCAATACTACTTATTGAAAATGTCAACTGAATATTAATCCGATTATTGCTGAAAGAGTGAATACACATTTTCCTCCACATATCTTAATTATAGCTACATTAAAGGGTCCCTGCAGGCAAACTGCATATTTAAGTAGTCACCATTTACAGATGAACTTTCCAATTTTCTGCGGAACCTTTATTTCACATTTAGGACTGAAGTCTGAAATGCTACCGTTAGTTTTACCATTTAATCTATTTGATAAATTTCTGTTTGGCTTTGGGCCAGACTAAAGCAAAATTACTTTGGGAAACTACTCCAACAACCTACTTAATGTGTCTTGCCCTTGCTATTATTACTTGTGGACATATCTGTAGGGATCAACAGCTCAGATTTAAAAATGAAGCCAACCCAATTTTTTGCCAAAAGTCCTTATTTATGCAAGCCTACGTCTTGGTAGAATTTATTTTTCTAAGAATATGGAATGAAAAAAACTAGAAAACCTAATAAATTTCTTAGGTAATTTTTCAGGCTTAACAACTTCTTTTTCACTTTTAAAATATTTATTTAAAAGAAACATATCATAAGCAGCAGTGTTCTATAAAGCTGCATTTCTTGACAATTTCAAATGAAAGGAAACACAATATTAATGTTTTACTAATACAGTTCCAATTGAATTTCCCAAAGTTTTTCTTTTTTTAATGGAAACTGTTCAGGCATCATAGAATTATATGTGACCTCGGGATGCAACTTAGTCCAGTAGCCCCTCACTTTTTGTAGGCAGAACTCACTGCTGCTGCTTTTTTTTCATAGCCTAAGCCTATCACCTCAACTGTTGAACCACACTCCCTACCTGTCCCTTAGGTTCACCATGGTCTCTGTGCTCCCTCTCCATCCCCAAGCATTACTGCAGGATCACTTAACCAACAGCCCAGACAGCCAAAGCTGAATCTGCTGAAATTTGGCTTGACACAAAATCGCACAGCTTTTTAGCTTGGTCTCTACTTCATACCTATATGTCATTTGGGGGAACAAATTGCAATTTCATACGTCTTCCCCCAGATACATACACAATACATTCCTGATGGACATCTATCCAGCTTGTCTTTTAAAACCTTAAATGGCAGAAGATTCCACAACCTTCCCAGTCAATTTATTTTAATATTTAACTACCTTTATAATTTCTTAGCTTATAACCTGTTTTGTTTTCTTCAGATTGACTATTATATGTCCAGTGCATATGGAAACCACTTTTTTTCACTTTCATTTATTCTGCAGCTACATTTGGAAATTTGTTACTGTGCCTTCCTGACATGTTCTCTGAAATGAACAATCCCATTTCTTCTAATGTCTCATCACACACAATTTTTGAGACCTCTGATCGTTATTCTGTGTCTTGCCTAAATGGCCTATGCCTCCTGGAAAAATGTGCTAAAACTGGACACAGTACTCCAGCTATACTTGTACTACGGCTGTCAAAAGCAGAAGAATTATTGCTTGAGCTTTACACACACATGCCTACTCCTATGCCCCCACGTGAAGTAGAATGATTGATAGCTTCCACTTGCCAATGGCGGTAAAATGGTTTTTCATGTGAACTGTGGGGGTGATGCAAACTTAACCTTAAAACCATGCACTCATGCCTGGAAGCTCTGAAGCCTTGACATGTATAATTTTTTACCAAATCAAGGTGCCAGTGCTGCATGATTTCACAGGAGTTTTGAATAAATGTGGACGGAGGCCTTGATTCTGTATGACAAAGCTGTGAATTTTGAAAGGCAAACATGTAGTTACATGCTTTCCTAGGTGAGGTACCTTGTATTTAACATAACAACGACTGGAGCAAAGCTCCCCTGTGTTTATTAGAAAAAAGTCTTAACAGCCACAGTGATGTTGTGAGTGATCAGCTGCTGAATGTATGATGTAAAGAGGGATTCCTCCATTTAATCTCAACAATAATTGGTGACACATGGAATACAAATACTTACAAAAACTTATTGCTGTGGCTCCTCAACAGATGCTACATACCTTCCTAAGAAAAATCCTAATTTTGAACTTCACTTTCATTTGTCCTTCATTACTATGGCTGCAGTCCCAGTGCTACTCAAAAGTGTTGAAGTCAAAGACACCAAGTCCTGGATAATATTTGTCACTAGTGAGTGCAATTCAGTAGTGTCAGTAAAAATCCTGAGGTGCTGGTTTCATTTGTCTTTAATTCAAACCTTCAAAATTACTATGATAAAAGTTTCCCATCCCCTCCATTGAAAACTGGGACATCATGCTGATCTTTGAGCTCTAATTTAAAGCAAATTTTGTTCTGCCTATAGTGTAATTTTCTTTTATTAGGGTCACTTGCAGACTATCTATAAATAATGTTCTGGTCTGTGATTACTTTTCAGGATAAGTTTAATCTCCATGGGGTTATAATGTACATCTCATTTTCTGAATTTCTGCCTACACTGTAGATTTCATCATGTTGGAACATGGATGTGAGGAACAGGATAACTTGATGCAAGTCTGAATACTGTAGTCAGCACAGACCATTTGCATCACCATGGCAGATAATTAAAGTAAAATTTTCTGTGTTTTACACAAATTATCATTTTGTCTATGTTGAGCACAGTGAAAACAATTCCATAATTCCATTCCTATTTCTGTTTTACTTTATTCACAATATCTGCTATGCTTTGCTTTAAACACTGACACAGGCCTAATGTGATCTCAGGAAAATACCAGCTTTTGCTTAGAAACATCATTCATATTATCTTAAGCCAGCTGATCTCTGTCAGTTACGTCACCCTTAGGGTTCACTGTTGCTGAACATTGAATCCAGCCTCAGAGGTCTGTGGTGCTGAAGAAGTGTCTTTCCTCAGATATCCAAGACAGCAGTCCTG
Organism: Gavia stellata; assembly: GCF_030936135.1. Lineage (NCBI taxonomy): Eukaryota > Metazoa > Chordata > Aves > Gaviiformes > Gaviidae > Gavia > Gavia stellata. The sequence continues at coordinate 31,761,692 of NC_082596.1, forward strand.
AGAGGCCCTAATCAAACTGGATAAGATGTAGCACATACTAGTCCTAGGCTTTGAGAAATGTCTACATGAAATGTTGGCCTCCAGCTTTTAAGTCATGGTTTCCTCCAATATTAATTTTCTCCCTGAACACTGCAAAGTACATAAGGAAGATAATGAGGACAGAGCAGAGCCCTGGGCCATCTGCAGGGATCGTAGCTGTGGTGCTTCTCCACAGGTACGCTGAGGCTTAAGAAACTAGAGGATTTCCATCTAGTCGGTGACCTACTCCTATTCATTAAGAATGTGGAAGCACAGTTTGTCAAAAAGAAAGGAAACAAAAAAATTTTTAAGTATAATATGCAATACATGCTTTCGATTTTAAGACTAAAGTTCAAAAAGTTATCTTGGTATATATCTTGTTACTGAGAATCTCTAAAAAAGCTGTGGTCACCAGTTCTTTCCTCTGTGTATTGAATTATGTATGTCTCTGTAGGCTCACAAAGTGTATTACAAAAAAATGACTTCTTTCCAATACTTCAGAAAAAGATCAGAGTGATCTGGTGGAGTTTTGTGTGTCTCCACAGGGTAAGGATGAAGACTTCTCAATCATAGCCTCAATCTATTCACCATTCTTTAAAAAATATCCTCAGGCTGGCCAGAATTGGAAAAAAAAAAAAGTGAAATATGGGATCTGTTGTTTATATTTAAAGTGTTCTTAAAAATCCCATGAAGCACGAAGCAGAAAAATCTTTAAAAGTGCTTTAAAAAAATAAACAATGATTTCCTATGTAGCATCAAAAAAAATATAGTAAGGTATAAGAAGCCCAATAAAAGCTGATGTGTACTGTACAGTAAATGTAGTGTGCATTTTAAATTTTATGTAATGAAAAGTTCCAGAGGCAGAAAAAGATGAAAGAAAAGGAAAAAATAAAAGAAGTTGAAGTTAAAAAGAATACAAAACAGAACTACTAGAGCTGATTGCTCTACAAAAATCCTAAGATACCTGAAAAAAACAACTGCTCTGTTTTAATAAATATGAAACACTACAAAAAACACTACATTTTAGGCAGTGTCTGATAAAGCTTTCAGAATCATTTTTTTAAATATAGGAGAGTAAAGGCTAAGACAGAATATGAGCTATGAGCTCCTATAAGCTCAATGGCAAAGAAAGTAGGTCGCTACTAAAAGTAGAAAAAAATGCAAAATCCAGCCTAATTGTGCTTAATGTCTTTAGGTATCTAGGACACGTACTGGTATCTGCACCATCATCGAGGTTGAGTCCCTAGTGCAGTTATGTATCTTCACCAAACATATTGAGCCTTCCTTGTCAACGGGGTGATGTGTTCTCACTTTCCACATCACCATAAAGGATTTACCTCTAAAATCAATCAGAAAAATTTATATGGGAAAGCTCTTTGATGAAGGGATTCTTATTCTGTACCTAATGGTGGAAACTTACAGCATATAGCCACAAAATTTTTATGCAATGTATATACAAAGAGAATGGTTTGCTGCGGGATACTGAGAAAAAATTAATGTCCAGTCATGATAAGACACATTTAGATTTAATAAACTAAGTAAAGGTATCATACTATGCAACTTCTAAATTACTAAACATTACAGGCTGGGGGAAGTTCAGAGGTGCTGATACTGAGGGCATTCTAGCTTTCCTTTCAACCCATGTGCTGCTACGTTCCCAGGTTTTACCCTTTTCTATTAGCTCAGCAATCTTCATGCATAAGTGAGCTGCACAGCTCTCAAACTGATAGGTACAAGAGGAAGTATTACAGCAGGAGAGTAATCAGAATGTAAAATAGGGCTGTTCAAGAACTAATATTGTGACATGGATGCTGTTGGAATGCATTAATAACATGGTGTTGGCTGATATATTGCATGATACACTAATAATGAAAAAAAAACAGAAAAAAATAATCAACATTGCCTTTGTATGAAAATAAAATACAAAAATAACGTTTAGAAACAAAACTTCTGTGGTAAAAGCTTTGGATTTAGACATTTTTGTGAGCAGCAGCTGAAACCTTGAACTGCTCTTTCGTTTTGAACACAGTCAATGCAGCTTCTTCCATTGATGGGTATGGATCAGAACTTTTTGTTTTCCTGGGCAAAATAGTGTCCTTATAGGAATTTAATGACCAAAATCCCATTAAGTTCATTGGGATTGAGACTGTCAGCATTCTTTGTGTCTGCTATTAAATTCACTCCTTAAAAGCCTCTTTGGTGTATCTTTTGAGAGGTACATTCAATACTGCAAAGCACTTTGAAGAAGCAGAGTAGATATAGTGAATTCATCGTCAAGAAAATAGTTTGATTTTTTGTCTTGGAAGAGCTGCAGAGGAAATTGAGAAAGGGTAAAAAGTCCAACATGGAAGAAAAATATCCTGACAGTCATTTTAGAAAGGAGCAGAATGGAAAGGAAAACAGAAAGTAAAAGAGTGACATTGATTGACTTTTAAAATTATATCAAAAGTCAAGAAAGAACATGAAAGAGCAGTAAGAAATATTTATAAATCCTGTGTACTATATATTAATACCAAATAGCCAGCTAAAAACCTTATATTAAAGGATCTGAGTAACACAGCATGTCAAGATGGAAATGCAAGTGATTTCATTCATAGTAGTTGTTCAATGACTTACAAGACACTCCACTTGGCGGTAGCAACAACATCTGTCTCTCTGGTAAGCGTGCTCCTGGGAATCTCATCTTGATGACTGCTTATATGGATCAAAACACTCCCTTGTTCCATTTCCCTAGTCCTCCTTTGGTGTTATGTCTAGAAAGAATAGACTGTCTACTGAGTGGCAGAGTGGGGCATTGGCAAAGGGTGAGGGAAGTGGGATGTGGGGAGAGAGGCAGAAAGTCTTCTGGGGAACAGGATGGGGAGAGTAGGATCATCAGCTGACACAAAGCAGAATCTGATTATCCCTTACCAGTCAGGATCAGATATAGAAAGAGGGAGACACAACCCTCTCCCTGACAAAGCCTTGCTGTGTCAAGGGAAATCTACCATGGCCAATATAGAATAACCCTTCTCTCTCAAACGAGTGTGCCACTACCCAAGGGACAGGAGTAGCCAGTAAACATTTCACAGAATCACAGAATCACTAAGGTTGGAAAAGACCTGTAAGATCATCAAGTCCAACCTAAAAAAAAAAAAAAAAAAAACAAAACAAAAAAAACCCCACAACACACCAAAAACCAACCCACCCAACACCACAGCACCATGCCCATCAAGCTACATCCCACAATGCCACATCCACACGCTCCTTGAATACCTCCAGGGAGGGTGACTCTACCACCTCCCTGGGCAGCCTATTCCAATGTTTCACTACTCTCTCAGTAAAGAACTTTTTCCTAATATCCAGCCTGAACCTCCCCTGGCGCAACTTGAGGCCATTTCCTCTTGTCCTGCCACTAGTCACTTGGGAGAAGAGACCAACACCCACCTCTCTGCAACCTCCTTTCAGGTAGTTGTAGAGAGCAATAAGGTCTCCCCTCAGCCTCCTCTTCTCCAGGCTAAACAACCCCAGCTCCCTCAGCCGCTCCTCATTCTTAAGATGTAGATGTTTTAATACTTCCATTCCAGCTCATCACATCCCAGGTTTGCAAGGCTACGAACAATAGCTTTGTACCATTTCAAGAGGGGGACTCGGTCCATTAAGAGAATCACATATACCACAAATTCAGGCTAATAAATTTTCTAATGCTAGACCACATTAAAGTACATTACATAACCATATAATAGATATTCAGAAGTGACAGAGATTTTGAAGCATCATGGTTAGAGATGCATTCACACTGCCTACTTCAGCTGCTTTGTGATGACCCAGATAACTGAAGTGGTTCAGCCACAGCAGCAGAGCTAGCTGCAAAGCTGACAAGGGGTAAGCTGACAAGATGACCACTGCAAGCTGGGCATCCTCCATGGCTCATCTGCTATCAGTGCTGAAGACTGCAAGCAGAGAGTGTCAGGAAGAGAGGGTGCAATCTAAGTTAGACATACATTACTTACAATCTCACACCAAATGTTTCTGTGTTTCCAGCAAACTCTAACAGATATAGATAAAGAACTCATTTAAAATTAATACATCTGTTCCCATGAGCCCACTGTGAAAATGTTAGAGTATCTCTAGATCTTCAAGTACTCTGAAGTTATCAAAAAGGCTGATCTATTCTACCTTATGTTCATGCTGCCCATAGGGTATTTCTATAACACTAACCAAAGGAGAGTACTTTTCCACATAGCCAGAATTTCCATACAGTTTATTTGAAACTTTTGAAAAGAATAAGGGTTGAAACTCAAAGTATGCTTATTGAATTATAATTTATGAGTAACACGTTACCCAGGTGTTTTGGAAAAGATAGTGAAAGGGTAAATCAGGAAATATGACAGACTGCTTTCCATTAACCCCCTGGCACTTGCAATTTGAAGCTCCCCTTACTAAAGGCTAATCCATTTTGCTGTAGTGCTTAGCATTTTAAAATCTCAACTCCTTGTGTCAAAATATTTATATGACTTTAGATATTAGAAAGGCAGCTAGCAGTTTTGATCCCCTTACTATTTTGCACATTGTCATACCCAATCAAAACAAACAGCAAAGCAAAACATACCTACTGAAAAATACAGCTCTCTAGTCTATAAGAATGAACTATTTCAACCCCTGTTTTCAGACAAATGCTTTTGTCCAATCTCCAACATTCTGTAACAAATGATAAGCACTCACAGCAAAGCTGAAGTTTAATACATCTAGGTTCTAGCTAATACTAATAATGACGTTACTTGTGAAAATGGCTTTTCATTGTTGTTTAGAAAGTAGATTTGGTCATAGCAGATGCAGCCTACCTATTCCTTAGTGCTGAAAAAGGAATAGCAAACGTTTTGCCTATGACATTTTGCAGCATACATTCTTTTCCTGGATGAAACCTAAGTGCTAAATCCTAATCTGTTAGGAAAATATCTATTAGTTTAGTCAGTTCAGCAGGTCTTATATTTTGTTTCCATAACAGATTATTCTGAGAGGAACAAAGAAAGATAAGAGTTTGAGTATCATTTTGACTGTTATATTCATATACTCCTCAATGAACAGAATAAGGGAACCCTACTGTCATTACTATTAGGAAAATAAATTCAAAAATACCCTTCATAATTTAGGCAAAATTGCCCTTGCTTCCAAAATATCATCACTCTTTCCCATACAAGGAAGAAGCAGATAAGCATCTGGAGTTGATATGAGTTTTCTCTAGAGCAATTAGCTTAGCAGCCTATACTGTGATGATACACATTTGTTTCTCTTGGATTTGATGTTTTAACATCTCTCATTTAAGCTTTAGAAAATTTTGTATCACTGAAAAGTCCCCAGTTAATATGGATGACAATCACCTGCTCAGGATGGAGCTGTTCTTATGATGAGTTTATACTGGAGCCCACAGAAGTTACATTAATTATTAGAAAAAGGAAGTGTCATTTTAGTCACTGATACGGAGAGCAGATGCTGCCTTCAAGTGCCTGTACTCATGCTTGGAGCTGAAACAGAGCTTACTGGTATTTGTCTATTTTCTCTTGAAGGAGTATCTCATGTTTAATGTTGCAGAATTCCCTTCTGTTAGTTAACATCTGTATGACTTCCAGGTAGAGCCGAGGGAAACAGGAGCTTCTGTGATTATGTCTGTATAAAGCATATAACTTCCAAGCTCACTTTTGCCAGGAGGAATACAACATTGGTATTGACACCACTGAGTATACTGCATGTGGAACATGTCTGCATGGCAGTCAATTTTATAGTGCTGTCAACAGTCCCGTGTCTAATTAACATGCTCATTGTCCTACAAAATATAATCAATCAATGCCTTCTGAGAAGCATTAAAAACTTTGCATAATTATTGTATGTCAGTTTTCCTAAACACTAAACAATTCAAATGGATTTTTGGATAAGTATATGGTAAATGCACCTACTCATTTGTATTTTGGGCTGGTTTTCACATCATGTTCTCAGAGAACACTGGCGCAATTGGAAAGACGCAGAAATAGTGGCTAGCAACTTGCGTCTTCCAGGTGCACTCAAAGGATCTCACTTTTACCTGTCTTTCTTTTATATTGCAGCATACAGAGAATGAAGCAAAAAATATAGCTAAGTGTCAGCGACTTTATGAAACCTCTCTGCCAAAAGAAGACAGTAAAAACAGCTAACCTTTATACTTTCAGATTTCTTTTCGAGAAGATTTTGAGAAGAAAATCTTGAAGTTGGCTACCCAAAAATAAGCAGCAAAACTATGTGTCTGAGGACATAGCTGGGAGTCCATATATTGGGAACCCCATGACAAGATTTGTAACATCTGCTCTGTGACACGAAGAGAAGGTCTAATGCTCTTTGGCATCAAATTGCAAACATAGCATGGTATGAAGTTTTCATAGTACACTTTGTATTGAATTTCCAAGCAAAGCAATCTTAATGAGGACAGAGGGGACAACTGGAAAAGTGGAAAGCATCAAAGAACAAAACCAGTAATGATGGCACATGGTAAAAAAGGTCTGTGTTCTGAATATGTCTGAAAACTTTATGACAGGCCAGAACAAAAATAGAAGAGAATGCACAGATAATATATATATTGATTATTATACCTAAATATACAAGCCAAAATGAATACCAGTGCGATGTTATAAAACCCAAAAATAAAACGCAATATATTGTCTATATGCATTTAAAAATATGCTGCTTCTGTGGATGTATGTTTGGGTTCTTTTTACAGTGTTTTTAACATATGTTAAATTAAGGCAATCAGGAAGAATACTGAACCTAGTAAACTCCAAGCGAAATGAAGATAAGCCAAGTGTAATTACTCAAGCTAGAATTCACATTTTTTTTACATAAACAAAAGAGTAAAATTACATATTTTAAAAATACAATGTACTTACTGTGTTAGAAGTAGTTCCTTGACACATTTAAATTCAAGAGTAGCATCAGGGAATTGACTAACAGAATATTAAGAAGAGATTTCAGAGCAGATCAAAATTTTACAATTGGACACAATTATCACAAGTGGTTAGATACGTAATAATTTAAATTTTATCACTGATTTGATTTGAATGTATAATTTTGACCCTATACCAAACTAGGAACTTTGCATCTTCAAATACATATATACATACATACATACATACATAAATAAGGTCTTTCACTAAAGATATGAAATTATTACACTTCCAGTTTAAAATGGTGTCCCCTTCTATGATTCAAATGTTCAAAAAACATTTGAATTAAATTGTCTTTATTTGTCTGCAAGTTTGGGCTTTTAAAATCTGTATGTTTCTTAGTTCTTTTCTTTTTTCACTCTTATCTTAAGATTTTAATATGAATGTAAAGGTAAACATAAGTGTAAAGAGAGTGCATCTGAGACAGAGAGGGAGAGATTTGTGGATGTCAATGAATCAGCAAAATTTTCCAGAAAGATCTTTTAGGCCATGGAATATTTTTCCAAGAGAAACAGTTTGCATCCTATCAATGTGAACCCTCAGAATCAGATTGGGAAAAACCCTTGTAGCTGCCAGCTTAAAAATATAGTCTTGCTCTCACAAAGAGATAGAATAGATCATTCAAAGGCATTTTTCTTCACTGATGCCTATATTTTGTAACTCTGCAGAGACTGAATATTTCACTCCATGTTTGCAATGTTAATCAGAAACTCAGTCTGGGGATTCTGGTCCTTAATCAGCTTCTGGACCTTACCTTTAAAACCACATCTAGAATTCAAGATCTCTCTGCAGTGGGTGACATTATTAGCTAAAGCTTTTTTTTGCCTCTCAGTTAGCTTCACTGAGAAATACTTGGCTACATTTTCTTGGGGAAAATAAACCCACTTAACCCAATCATTTTAGATGTTTTTTAAAAGAAAAAATCAGATTTTTGGTCCTTTTTCAAAGGAATTTAGTTTATAACATTTAAGTACACTGGCCTATCATTTTCTTTTGGTTGTATTTTCAGTTTTTAATCATGTATGCATCTGTACAGTTATGCATATGTATTCGTATGTCAATTAAATATAAAGTAATCCTTTAAAAGTTACTGAAACTGAAAAGGTTAATTTGCAAGCATTTAACCGTAGCTAGTCTAAATCCTTATGAGCCAATCTTGTTTTCCTCAAGTACTTTGTAAACTTATCTATCGTCAGAAAATAAATAATTGCAAGCTTGATCTAATCCTCCCTCCATTTTATTTCAGTGCTTTTACCCACATTAAGTATGTGTTTTATTCCTTACTGCATATGACATCCCATTAATATAAATCCTGTGGAATAAGGTCTCTAGTACCAGCACTTATAAAGAGGTCTCACGTAAGTAATTTCTTTTTCCCTTCTCTGACTCTTACCATTAATCTACCATTAATTCCAGCAGAAAATGATCTTTTTCCCAAACAAATGAACAAACAAAACCCACTAGTTTATATTCTGCTTAAACAGAATTTGGGGGGAGATATGGGATATGGAAAGGATATGACAGGCCTCATTAAAAAAGTTATTAAATCCCCAATTTCTTTCTAAAAAATAATATTTTTCAAAGACAGAGCTAATCTCTGTTGTCTTTTTAAAGAATATTCTATTGACATTAATTGGAAAACAAAAGCTTAGCTACTAAAGTCTTCTGATAGAGGTTTATTATTAAATTGATATTTTTACAATTAGGAAACCAAGAATTTCTTACAAACCATCTTTTTCCAGATGGCGTTTAGTCATAAAGAGAAATTTACTCTTCCCTTCATGGAAAAATCTGACAGAATGCAGCATAACTGGTTAGCCTTTCTGAAACAGTGTGATGCGATAGAAATGTTGGAATCTTACTGAATTTAAAAATATTTGAAAGCCCCACAGTTCATTAAACATTGCTTAATTACAAACTTCCTTGGAAATCGGTTGTCTTTGTTTCAGAGCTGTCATAAATCTGTTCAGCTTTACAGTTTAGGCATAAAATACTCACTTTGGGAGAACTAGAAGCAGCCTGGCCAGACCTGAGTGTTCTCTTTACAGACTTTCCTTTCATTGATTTCTTGTTGATTTATGTGGCTGAGAAAGGCTCTGACTTGTTCAGCTCTGGAAACAAATTTGTATTCAAGAGAGCCATCAAAATATGTGCTTGAAACACCAAAGTACATTGACAATGACACAAGCCAGACAAGTGCAGCATGATAACTTCCTAGGAGATCAGAAACATGGTCCTTATATTGCTGGCTCTAAGATCCCTGCAGCTCTTGAAGCAGGGGAGAGTGGATGGGCAGAACAGGCAGGATCCCAAAGAGTTGGGAAGGCACAAACAGGTTTGCAGAGGGGCAAATTAAGCTGGGATTTTGAAATTTGGATTGGCAGAGACAGAGGACAAATCAAACCAAGGGTCTCGCTTACCTTGCTGGAAAATAAGAGAAACTCTTCTAATGAGTTTACTACCTATATAACCAAGATGTAAAAACAGGTAGGAAGAGCAGCCAAGGAGTGGCACACTCAAGATCACAAAGACCGCAAATAGCAGGTTTCATCACAGACCTTAGGTTTTGCAAGTACTTATTTAATGCCCAGTTTACCAAACAGACTATCTCTCTGATAAGAACATGTTAGTAGGCATCACCAGTTGCTGCACAGCTGTCTTGCACTAAGCTTGTTATTATTTTTAACATTATGATAAGTTATGCTTTTGCCAGCTTGATCATAGAATTCAAAATAGATTCTCCTTGTCCTAAAGAAAGTAATATCCAGTTTTGGCAACAGTCCATTTAGCTCAAGCTTGCTATGTACTATATCAAGTCTGCTTCAGTACATTTTAATTTTAGACTTTGTTGCACCTTTTTTTTTTCTTTGAGGATATCGATTTTTCTCTCCTTCAGTTCCAGTAATTTTCAGTTACACCATCTTTTTGGAAACAATGGAAAAGAGATTATTCCTTCACTGATGCATGCTTTAGCGGCTTCAAAGACCAAAGCCAAAGGAAAAATCAGGAGAGGACTTCTAAGCAGTGTAAGTATTATGACAAGCAGTGATTTTTAAGTTATCACAGACCCAAGAAATACCATGGTTTCTTTAAAAGGGAAAGGTAGAGGGTATTTGTACTTAATTGTCATTGGATTTCAACTTAGTTACAGCTCCAAATGTTGGAGTTATTCAACACAGAAGGAGTGTAAAACAGTTTAAAGGCTCTCCATTCTACTGCAGATACAGCATGGGAATTTTTCCTCATTAATATTTTCTTAAATCCTTTACTAAATACAACAGCAACCTAAATTAGGTCTATTCTGCAACACAGCTCCATGTAGATCTATCCAAGCTGACTCTAAGAGCTTTGCTTTAGCATAGCTAATCAACCTGGCCATGGTGCAATGCTAATGTGACTATATCACCTCTAGAACCAAGTTACATGGTGCAAGGAGATACTACAGCACATTAAACTCTCTCTCAGACACCTTTGCATGGCACTGTGTTCCATATATACACATACTCTATGAGATCCCCAGCTCAGGTAATAGAACCTCAAAATATAAATTTGCCCTTAGTATCATAATCATGTTCTGAAAGTGTGCATGTACATAAGGAAGGTTACTTTTTCCTCTCTTCACAGTTTGAATCACTTACGGGGCACACATAGTCTGTCTGAAAAATCACTCCCTTTAGTATGTATCTGGTGTTTAGTACATAACTCATTTATGCATTCTTCATGGGGTGGAAATAAGTCTATTAGAGTCCTTGCATCTAGCATGATGGGATCCTCAGTTCTGATTGGTAGCTCAGGTGCCCTCACCATACAAAAAATTAATAATAACAATAGATCGCAAATCTCTACAGTTACACTGAGTTGGAATGTCAGATTTTCTTTGAAAAAAGAAAATGCAATGGGACTTTCTGACATGAGGATTTTGAAGTGAAATTACATTCTTCCTGTCAAACACTTAGCATTTGTTTTTACGTTAACTGTTTATTCAGAAATTTAAAACACGGTCATTTAAAAGTAAAGAGAAATCACATTTTTACAGGCAAAAGAACCCGTGATTAGCATAGAAGAAAAGTGTGGTAGCAGCGAGAGTAACTCAAACGGAAAACAAATTCAAATTTTTCAATTCAAAACACATTAAGAATAAAGGGAAAACATAAAATTCAAAATGTGATGTTGATTTAATCTGACAGTGTCCTCTAATCTAAAGAAATCACATAGTATTTTAAGATAGTAATGTAAATTCCACAGCATGCAATCCCCATGACAGCTTCTGTAAGACATAACCAGCTGACATCTCAGAGTAACAACTACTCCCATGCTTAAACACTGAATAAGGATATATGCTTGTGCTGCATACTGTCATGCAGCATGTGCATCCTCAGGCCAGCCATAAATACACGAGTGTGAGTGCCAAAAGCTGCCAAGCAGCCTGAAAGCAGGATAAATTAATTCACATAGTGTTCAGTTCTACTGTGGCTAGACTCCTGTGGGAGTGCCAACAAGTTCGCTTACAGCTAGCCTCGTCTGCCTCATCATATGTAGAACAGGTACATATTGTTTCCAGATATATGTTTTTAATACTTACTTGCACAAGCAAAATGCTGTTCCTTCTCAGCTGTTTGTGGATGTTAAAAATGTATAGTGTTTTCCAAAACAGTAAAGGGGGACACTGAGTATTTTAGTATTTGAAGTTAAACAGAAGATGGGCATGAGAAGTCTGGACTTGATCATTGTCATTTCATATCAACATTTTGACACAAAAGATTGTTTTTGTTTTGCTTTATTTTTATCTAAAATGAAGCAAAGCTCCATGTGAAAATAAATGAAGATTGGCATTTCATTTCCAAATGTCAGTTCAAAACCAAACTATTTGGTTTTACATTTCTTGTTAAAACAAACTGTATTTTCATTGGATTTGACATATTCTTGCAAGACTTTTAGTTTCAGCAAAATATTATGCTTCAGCAGAAAACTCTTTGCCACACAAAGTCAACCAAACATCTATAGTACTACCAATGGGACTACTTCTATTCTGAGGAACCACTAATGTGACACATTACTAAATGGCTCCAGAGTGGAATTAGGCTCTATCAATAGCTAAGGTCGTTACAAAGCCTTTATACTTCTGTTAATTAGTCAGACAATGTTATATATAGAAAAATGTATAAAACACATTCTATTCATAACTTCATCTGATGTTTTTTCTCCTTCATGGTTTTTCTCCACATGCTTCTACCTAGAGGAAGATAATAGGTTAACGTTTAGCATAAATGTTGAGAACTTCAGTCTAAATATGTTTGCAAATATCATTACATCTGAAATACCATTTTACTAGAGAATGTAATGATGACTAATAGGTATGAAAGAGAAATCTTACTCCTTCATTTTCTAACTACAAAATACATAGGAAAAAGAGGAATGTAGCTGATACATTAACATTCAGAAAACCATTTAGGGATATAATTGGTACTTACTAAACCAATTAGTATAAAGTAATCAAGTGTCAGTGAACATATATGATTCTATAATTCTATGATATATAATTTACTGTTGCCACTTAAAATGGCCAAATTCTTTGTTATTCTCAACAAACACGTACAAACAATAGCAAGCAAACACTGTGATATTTAGGACACAGTTTCTTCAGAAGGGTTTATTACTTGACGAAGTTCTGTCTGTACAAAGTCCGTCAGCAATCAACAAACAAATGCCCACGCTGAGTCTCAACTTGGCTTAGCTCTTAACCTACATTTTTCTTTCCTTTTTTTCTGTTACCAGTCACATATATACACTCTTCAAGCAGATGCTTATTTTTGCTTTGAACATGGGCTTCTTAGCACAGCCAGCTGTGAAGTTTAAAGGAGAAGCTGTTTCCCTCAGGTTGGAAATTGCCCACTTTCCAAGGAGTACATTGAGATCTATGAATACAGAACACAGCAGGAGGCTTGGGCATCTGTACGTAACAGTGCCTGAGAGGTCCTTTTGCTGATCTCCTGAAAAAGAGTGAATTTTACTTCACATGGTACCAATTTCTGTGGAGTCCCAGGCCTTCAAACCAGTGGACATGAGCTACTTTTGTGACAGGAATGCTGTGGGTGGTGTGTCAGTTCATTTTGAGGACTGTCTCAATTAGGTAAAGGAGGGCTAAAAGCTTCAAAAACAGTTCACATGGAAAATACCTACCCCCTTATTTGCTCATTGAAGCAAAAAATTATTAAGCAAAAATGTTATTATTTTTAATATTTCTTTAAAAGCCTCACGTGTCTTTTGCATAGCAGTCAGGTGATTAGAGATGTCTTACATGAATGGAGACACTGGTTTTGTTCCTTTTTCATCCACATAAGTTTCAAAACCTGTAATGGAGAATATTGTGCTAGACAAAGGCTAGGTAACCCCAGCAATTAGCATGTAGATGTAGTAAGTAATTAGTCCCTCTTGCTCAGAGAGGACAGATGCAGATTTCTTCTGTCAGGGAAGGGACAGGGCCCCCACACAGACACTGGTTAAAGGTCTCATGAAGTCTGCAGGACACTCCAGAAACAGTTCCAGGCTTGAGGTGTTTCAAGCTGTTGGGTTTTTTCAACTTCTTCAGTGTTAAATGTATTAATAATTCAGAAAGCAGTTTTAAACTGTGCATTCCTTTCTCTATTTCAAGTTTCTTTGCCTTTAATGTTTAATTCTTTCCTTTTTACCGGACTGTAGACATCTGTGAAACGTAGGAAGTTCATATCTTTCCAATTCATCATGATGGTAAGCTTCACAAGATCCAGTGGTTTGAGGAAATTCTAAACTGTGGAGAATTATAAATCCTGACATCTTTGATTAAGTCTTTTGAGAAATTTATATTCAGGCAATACATACTGTAGAAGAGCCTGCCTTATTATTTTAACTAAGTACTGAAGTTTTTCCTGGCAAGATGGCACACCTTTCCTTACATGCTGTCTTACTCTTCATGCTCTCTCTCAGGCAGCCCTAGAGCACTCCCACGTTGGACAAAAGCAGTAAAACCAGTGCTTCCAAGTTATTCATACCTTTAAAAAAGAGTAGGGATGGTTTATGCTTAAGGGAACCACAGAATAGATTAGAAGTAGATTATATTTAGTCTGAAATCATTTATCTACCACAGGCATTCTGGGCAATTAAATGTCTGCTTATTGGGATCACTGCCAAAAGAACAGATTCAATTAAATGAATTGCCATGCCTCCTAATAATAGTTAACTGGCCCACCTATTACATTTAAATAGCACATCTGGTCTTGCCTGCTCGCCTATTCATGGTTCACTCATACAGCATTTGCTAACATAAATGGCCTGCAGTGAAATCCATTTTTGCTGGTTTATTGCTGAATGCTGGCTACGGAATGAGTAGATCTAACTTGGGCTGGTGACATCTTTTGATATTTGCCTGCCTCCACCTTTGTCATCTATTGTTAGACAGTTTTGGGAAAAAAAGTGGAGGAATAGAAAAAACACTAGCTGTAAAAAGTTATTAGCCAATCATTTTTTTCAAGAAATACAAGCAATGTCAGAACTGAATGAATAGTCTCCAAGGGGAAGGAGAATCTTTCATCACATTATATGAATGAAGTTTCATCAACCAATTAAGAAAATGTACTGAGGCCAGTAGGTTTATTCAACTTCACATATCTGAAATCAAGACATGTAAGGAAAACATCAAAAATCAAACATATAAATTTTGTAATCTATCCAAAAAATAAATTTGAGAATTCTCTACCACTGACCTTGAATGATGAAACAGAAAAGACAGTCCATAATTTCTCAAAGTTAATAAAATAAAAAATAAATATTTTTATTGAGAGAGAAAAACAAAAAATAAAATCCATAAGCTTGGAACTTATTTTGGAGCGTTGGTTTCAGAGAGTTTTTCAAAATCTACTTCTTTTTCTAGTTCTACTGGTCATGAAAACGAGGCAAACCAGTTCCTAAATATGCGAACAAAAAAAAGCTAATTCTAAAATTAGCACTGCCAACAATAAATTAGTTTTTGTCTCCCATATGTGAGTGCTTGTGTGAAATTGTATTTCATAAACCAGAATTTATGGAATGAGCCTAGCATTTATGTAATTCTGTGCAGCCAAGCCATACTTACGCGTGGTCTTGAAAACTCCTAGGGGCTCCAGGGCTGTATTGAGAATGTCTAGAGGCTCTGGCAACACAAATCATTCAGAATTCTCACCACCAAAATTACCTAGATGGAACAGGCTTATACCAAGGCTCTCCTGGGAAGAGTTAACAGGAGCAGAGGGGTGGCTGGTGTCCACCCCACGCCAAAGGCCCTGCCGCTGGATGGTACCCAGGAAAACGCCTGCCCACCCTCTGTGACTGGCCCTGGCTGTGCTGCTAAGCTATGTTTCTGTCTTGAAAACAAATGTCAGCGGAACGTGATTACCTTGTAAAAGATTATATCATTAGTTAGAGTGCCCATGAGAAATTGCACAGAGGAATGAGCAGAAAGAATGTGAAAACCCCCAAAGCTATTGAGGCATAATAGAGTTACCAGTCTTTCTCAAACAATTTTTCTTTGGCAGAAGAAATTGAAGTGAAAAGTAATAAATCATTAAAGCTCTTTATCACATAGTATTGATATATCACATAATGGTTACAAACAGGGTACTAGTGATTATTTGAATCTTATTTCATGAACATGAATTTCTTAATCGGGTGATGCCTACTTAATGGAGTACAGTCAAATCAAACTAATTGTCTCCAACATTACATATGTTAAATCTTCACGTGAAGAACAGATCCAGCAGCTAAGTCTTTTCTATGTCACTGTCTTCATGAGATTTAATAGAAGTAGAAGGCAATGCTTAAATATAAAAAGAAAATTAGATATTTAAAGAAGAATGTTCTCTGTAAATATGAAGGTTGCTGGTTTCCTTCCATTAAAAATAGTCCTATCCAAAACAAGTGGTAAGTAGGTGTAAACATCTGTCATTTACCAATGAAAAGTGTTAACAAAATGTTAATAATATAGCAGAAAATGCATGTAAGCAAATACAAGCAAACAAAATAATTTTTCAAAATTAATTTTGATTTCGCGGAGTGTCTAGTAGTTGTATGTGTTATGGAAATTATGCATGCCAGCCACCATAACAGGGTTCGACTCTAGGTTTCCACATAAGCCAAAAGAGAGATTCCTTTATGAAAGTACTTTTTATTAATAGCACTGCAGTTCAAGCTGGGTGCCTCCAAAGAGGGACCCGGAACAAAGAAACCCCGGGGCAATTATGCCCTTACAATCTAAGTTCCCCACCCCTCATGTGATAGTTCGGACCAACAGTAATATTAAGGTCCAGGGTCTTCTCGCTTTTTTATTGGTTTGATTTGTTTGCTGTTTCATTACTAAGCGGTTGCTAAGTGATCATCTTATAGAATATCACATCCTCTTAGGTCGGTTTCGGCCAATTCTGTAGTTAGCTATTCGGCGTGTTGTAATACCGTTGTTACAGTTGCCACAATCTATAAGCTTTGTCTGCTCTAGCTGTTAGTGTTAAAGCTGCTAGCTTTGTCTGCTCTAGCTATTATTAATGTTTAAGCTGCTAGCTCTAAGTTCCGACTAACTTTCTCTACAACATATGCTTGCTTGCCTGGTTTTAGAAAGAGGAGTTTACAAACTGATCAATATATAGATATACAGCATTTATGAGTACCTTTGTCCTGTGACATGAGTAAGTGCACACTCACTAATTGTTCTAGACAATAATCACTTTGGAGTACAAAACCTATTGCTGAACCACTACAAAAAGCCATTTCTTCAAAGAGATAACAAACCTTTTGTCACAATCCAATATGGAGTTTCACATTTTTACTACCTGGGGCTTATGATTGAAATATTTGGAACTAAAGCTGAGTACAGGGAAGGTCTAATAATAAAAATGGGTAATAATATAAAAATATAAAAGCAAAGAGCTTTGTCAGAGAAGGCTAGGAATCATCTTTTTCTGAAAGGCAATGGGTCATCTGATGTTCAGTGATGTCAACCTTAAAACATATGCAGACTTCTTTTAGGATCAGTGGGGCGCAGGAGTGCTTCCCAGGTTGCAGACCTGAGTGTCCATTTAGCCATCTCTGCAATGTGTAAGAAGAGGATTAAGAAGCAACATTTATGGTTGATCTGAAAAACCAGCTGTTACATCTTTTAACGTCATGGCTGAAATACCAACCTTTTTTGAGTGTCCACATTTGAAAAATACATTGCTAATTTGAAGGAACACCTGGCAGAAAAAGTTCCCCTTACTCTGAGGATTTTAAGCTACTAAATAATGCTTATTTAGATGGGGAAGTGAAGCAACTCGATTACAATTTTTAATACTCTCATTATAAATTATATAGCAACTGCTGTATTTATGGAACAATTCAGGGAGACAAGAAATTTTCTTTAAGAATTATTAGTAAAATTATATGAAAAACAAAATTTAAATCTACTGTTTTGACAGGCTATCTTCTCAAGAGCTGCAAGTAGAAAGCAACAGGTTATGGCTATTGTATTTTTAAATAAATAGGATTTAATAAAACAGTTTAAGGACTACACAGGAAAAAGAGGTATAATACCATACAGAGACCTTTAATCTAATAGATGAAGGAATAACATGACCTAATAGAGACTGAGGCTGGGCAAGTTCAAGGGAGAAATAAGGTGCTCATTTTTAGCTGAGGATAAATAACCTCAGTTAATTGAGATAATTTACCAAGGGCTGTGGTAGATTCCTTGTCACTTGAAGTCATTAAATAAAGATTGAGAATCTTTCTCAAAGACATGCTGAAGTCATAGCACAGAGAATAGGGTGTTGTGTGGAGGCACAATCTGGGTTATTGCAGAGATATTTGCTGAGCTTAGCATCTGTGAACTTACAAAAGCTAAAGGATAGTTTACCCATGATTTATTTTACAAATGCATAACAATGAAAAGTTATCCAAAAACTCAAGAAAATGATCCAGCAATTTCACAATGAGAAAACTTCATTTCTCTTATACATGTTAATGACTGAGGCAATAAGATGCACCTTTTCTCCTATCAGCTAGTGACATTTACTCTGGTCAGTACTGGATGATTAAGGTAAGCACTCTTCATTTGGGAACTGTCTCCATGATTTATGGCTGTTATCACTGTGCTCTATATGGTCTTAATACCTTACAAGAAAAATTGTCGTGTTGATTGAATACAATAAATTACAGATATCCAGTGAATGAAAATATCTTGGATAGATCTCAGCACATTTTTTTTCAATTCACAATCTATGCTCCACAAAATAGAGTTTCAGGAAGACCAAAACTGTTTTTACTGTAAAACAAGTACAGACAATATTTGGGAATTTAAAACGTGGGAGACAGATCAAAAGCATCAAAACGTTACTGTTCCGTCATCTCTGAAAGAAAACAGTTTGTTTCAGAAATATGCCCAGCAGTATTTTATGGTGTTGACAGTTCTTAATTCTTCATTTGGAACTAGAGTGAATTATTACATAATTTACTTAAGCTAAAGAAAAATGTTCATGTAAAAGGGTTAAAAATCTGAAAATAAAACAATTGAATATGGTAAATTCATTTCAAGCAAAGCATGAGTTTAATCTAAAAGAATTGTAGGACTGTTATAGGTTTTTTAAAGGTTTTTCCGTGTTTCCAAACAGTTATTTTTGGTTCAACACGAATAATTTTTTATGAGGATAAATTTCTAGTTTGACTTCCAAAAATAAATATCCATTAAAAACACGTTTTCCCAGTATTGCTTACAGTCTTCTTTTTCATCAGCCCCTGAATAAAAACTTTATATTTACTATAGCCTGTGCAGATATTATGTCCAGGTAATGTAAGCAATTACCTGGACTGGAAGATGGACAGGGAAGACAGGCAGCTTGCCTTGACAGTGTTGGAGGATACAGGAGTCATTTATGTCTGTGGCAGCACTGGGATCGACACTTCCTTCCTGCACAGCCCGTTGCTGCTGAGGCTGCCCAGCGAGTGGAAGGAGTTGGAGAGGCGATGGCGAGTGGACCCACTAACCCACCTAATCAATTCTTCCCCTCCACCCAGCTCCCCCAGAGCAAGCCACAGGTCTCCAGAGCTCTTGTGACACAGCCACAACTTTCTTATAGTCTCCTCATGGGAGCTGTCTCTGTTCTCTTTAGGAAATGGTTGGATCCTTGCCCAGGATCTTGGGATCACTGTAGCTAGATAGTCAAAATCAGTGTATTGACACAGAAATCCATGCAATATATTTTCCCTAAGCAATATATCCAAACATAAAAGACATTCACAATCTCTCCCAAAGAGAAGCAGCAGGACAGCTTTCCAGGACAAACCTGACAGTTTAGAAAGAGACTCTGCGGACCACAAGTTTTCAGTCCTTTACTCACAAACTGTTCACCCCCGTTTTCTGGGAGATGTACCAAATCCTCACCAGAAATACCTGAAGGCCACACTTAGGCTGTACCATTTTTGCTAACCAAAGCAGAATTTGCAACAAAATGTTTCTTTGTTATAGAGAAAATTAATGTCTATCTTTACAGATATAGGGAAACTGCTGATACCAGAAGGAGCTCAGGATGGCAAGAAGATGTGACTTGAGCTAGTCTCATCAGTCTGATGTGGAGTCCTAACTGTTCCGTTAATCAGTACTTCGCTATGTAGATACTCCACTTTTTTATTCAGCAGTGAGGCTGCGTAATATGCATATGTAGAACCTGTGTAATAAGGAAAAGGAAAAGATAATACTCTGAAAAGTCTTGCAAGTCTTCCCTCTCCTAGTCCACCTGCCTATGCTGAGTCTTGGCAAGAGGGCTCAGCCTTCCATAGGCCACTTATGAGGCTATTAATACAGTGAAACATGACTTGGTGATACAGAACTAATTAATGGAGAATAAATGTGATATAAAATGCTATCATATTCACAGAATCCTTTCTTTCAGTTTAATCACAATGTAAAGCTCATGTTGAAGCACTTTTTATATGCGGATTATACTGACCATTACATAAAAAACTAAAGTACTCATTTTTCTAATTCACAATGTGTTATCTTTGTGGAAATGCCCTGCCATTTCATGTATATTATTTTCAGTCCAGTATATATTGGTCTATGTGAATTGCTTGTTAGCAGGTACATTCTGGGAAAAAGCAGTACTAAAATTTCCAGCAAAGGTACAATCAAATAATTGCCATTCAAAATTACTGCAGAAAAACCTCATAGATAAAATCACAAACAATTACCATACAATTACAACATGAAAACATACCAAGTACAGATACAATCACAAAGACAAGTACCGCTGATGGCAAATCTAGAAGCAATTACACAAAGCCTTTGAAGAATTAAGCACATTTATTTAAACTTGATAAATGTGTATGTCTTAGCAGTACCATAATTGAGCAGGATTATTATAGCCAGTGAGATGGGGCAATTTCATTTGCATAAGTAGTTTTGCAAATTTCTAATATTTAAAATTTGATTAAAAAATGAAGTTGCAGTTATTAGCATTCAGGTTATTCACTTTTCTATCTTACAATCATTAATTATTTTAGAGCCACCAGAAATTTGCAAAATACTTCACATATATGAGAAACTATAATCCTTTCACAAAAGCTTTTCAT
Source organism: Gavia stellata (assembly GCF_030936135.1). NCBI lineage: Eukaryota > Metazoa > Chordata > Aves > Gaviiformes > Gaviidae > Gavia > Gavia stellata. The sequence goes on from NC_082596.1 coordinate 31,782,265, forward strand.
ATGTAATCTTGGCCACAATTTGCAACCAAGAAGTAACAAGGCAGGTAGTAAAAAGACAGTGAGCTGTAGAAATTGTTACCTCCTGAAGTCTGCACACTTACACCATGATCCAAAATTCTGCAAATCAAAAGACGCATTGCAGTAACTTGCAAGGATCTTGGATCAAGTCCTTTCCTAAGGAATGACTGTTTTATTTTGCTGCTCACAGTCACCATTCAAAAAATGAGTCTTATTTCCTCTCATATTTTGCAGTGCCTGGAGTGGAAACAAATCTGAGACCAATTTGAATGACAAGAGGATAATCATGAAGTTTATTCCTCAGCAAGCCACTAAAACTAATAAACCGAAGTTTGTTCAAAGTGATACCCTGAGAAATTCAATCAGAACAGCTAGCAGCTCATCTTGAAATATATCATTAACAATAAGGTATCTTCGAAATCATAATGATAGGTATTTTAAATTGCTAGAAACAGAATCACATACACCGAAGAAAGGTAAACCAAGATAATGATACACCAGTATTGTCAAAAGGGGCACGCTGAAACACACTATTTTACTTTTACTTGACAAGGACTTAAGAGTCTTTGGCATGGATATCAGAGCAAGAATTGTCTCTGGCATCAAAATCAAATCAAAGACTCATGGATAATTTTAGTCTGCAGACTCCAAACTGTACTTGACATACTCTTTCATGGATCCTGCTCCTGGATCAAGGACATTGCTGTATACAAGCCCTACAACATTTTTCAAGCCAAAAAAGTCAGCCTCCTAAGTTCTTCAGCTGCTGAATATTAGATTGCTTAAAAACAAAACCAAACATGCCAAATGCTTCTTTAACCTTATGTATTGCCCAGCCACAGTTCTGCTGCCAGATCTTGCTTTTGATGAAATCAGTGACAGTAGCATTTTGCTACTGTATAACAAAAGGTATGAAAACTAATTTAACAATGTTATTGATGAACTATAAGCTTATAAAGTCATGCACTTTCATGTCTTCACTGCAATTTATGCTCTAAGAATCTGTTTTTCATGCCAGCTATCATGTAAAAAATGTGTGCATCTTCTTTTTTGACACATCAAAAGATTTTAGTTCTATTCTAAATGTCCACTTTAAACACGTCATTTCTGTGTACTACTTTGTACTTTCAGTTTTTTAAATAAAAGAGGTCTAAAGTGTCACATTCCTTTCTACTTCACCAAAACTAACTTTATAATTGATAATTCACTATGTTTACATGGCCCTTTTCTGTCTGATTCGTGCCTAGTGTTTGTGAAACTTCGTACAGAGCTTCACGCCAAATTAACCGGACTAAGCTTTAAACATGCTACATACCCATTGCTGCTCAGAAACAAAACAAGGGGTGTGGAAAATTGTTCATCTGGAAAGTAAAGCAGGAAGATTTGCATTTTGTGGGTTGTCTTTGACTACTAGGCCCTAAGAACAAAATTTTGAGGCCATTAATTGAGCCAAATTCTAATCGACAAGTGCAAATATTCCCTGGGAAACACAAAATTTGTTCCACAGAATTATACTGTTATTCATACTATAAGCTATTAGCAGTTTAATCATGCAACTATGAACCTTGTTGAGTCATCTGTTCTCATCTCAGTCTTTTCATTACAGCTTACCTGCATCTGCAAGACTGAATTCTGATCAATCAATTTATTCTCCCATTGCTATGGAAGACGTCCTTAACTTTATGGAATTAGTAAATATCAGGTTTCCTCAGCATGTAACTGTAGTTCTTCCACTCTCAGTATAGATTACAAAATAAACAACATAATGAAAGCAGGGAACTCAACACTTGGTAAATCTACATAATACACTCTACTTGGTATGCACGCTACAGCAGTAAAATGAGCAGAAAAGGAACTGAAACAAAATTGCTTGACCTATTTTAATATTTGATGAAGAAATACTAAGCCTAGAAATATCATGTCTTCAGGGACCTTGTAGTTGATATTATTAAAAAACATTTTAAAAAGAGGCTCCTATAGTCTATCATAATAAGCTTTGGGTAATACTTTAAGAGTCCATTAACTTATTCTCAACTAATCTTGAATTACAATAGAAATCCTTTGAAAGCATGTATGATAGTCACACAAATACCACATAAATTCATTTCCATCCTTTTGTGAATGTTTTCCCCTAGACACACTACAGTTTTTAATCCCTTTGTGTAATAGTCCAGAACTTGATATTTTAACATTAACGGAAGGAAGTCTGATCAATTCTAATGCTAAAAGAAATCAGACTCATTGCACTTTTCTAGAATCCAAATCAAAACTGCTTGTGGAACAAATCTAATGATTATTTTTATTTATCCATAACTTTGAAACTACAGTAGAGTAAAAAACTGTTTTTCTTATATGAGTAGTATAATTGTAATATTTATTATTTGCAATTAATATTATTGTTGTGTTTGAAATTATCTGAGTTACCAATACACGCTAAAGATTTTCCAGAGAATCACTATCTGAACTGCAGCCTGGAAAGTAGCAGAGCCCTTCAAATTTGTGTGGATGAAGTAAAAAGTCATGAAAAAGAATCAGCCATGCAAGGCTGAACTATTGAATTGAGAGGGGAAGAAAAATATTTAAATGGAAAACATCTTTGTCAGGAAATAAGACTTTGGAATGAAACTTAGGAGGCTGTTGTTCCATTTTCCCAGTTTTTCCAATAGCCTTCCAAAGTCACTGCACTTCCTTCAAGTTTTTTTACTAGAGATTATTTTTTCATCAAAATATCTCATTTTCTTGAAGTTTAAATATTTGTGGTGGCATTTTGCTATTGTAGAGGTCCAGTCATTTCAAAGGAAAGACAGACCTGAGAAGCCAGATGGTTTCAATACCAGAAAATAAATACTTCTGAATAATTCCCCTTATAAGTTTTTGAATACATTTGAATACAAACAAATGCTGAAATCACGGTCATGACAAAACAGAACTACTGCTCTTCAGTGGCTCTGCTCTAACCCCTCTCGTTTTGTTACTGCTGAGATTTTAATTTTTTTGAAGGGAGAGGTTCCCATTATAGGTTAGTTCACTTACCAAGAGACAAGCTTAACCCATATTCTACTGAGGCCTCATATACTACGGTAATACAAATATCTGTGTCTTGTTCCTTTACGCTTGCAGTTTTCAGTACTTTGCCCAGTGAGTCGATGCAGATAATAGGCTTGGGGGAATCACAGATCAGAAATGGAGATCCACACCAGCCTGGTGATGTGACCTCCCAAAATACACCCTGCAGAGGGTCTTGGGCAGGGTAACTGGAAGGACCAGACATATCCTGGGGTGTCCAGGAAGTCCAGTCACAGGCACCATCAGGGACTGGCCCAGGCACACAGACACTCGCTCCCCAGTAAGCATGTCCATTAATGCTCCTACTGCCATTACTACTTTAGAAACTGCCTGTTTCATTCGTCTTTCCAGTGTCTGAGAATTCCATCATCAGTTATGTTTGGGAGAATAAACTGCTGCATACACATCAAGGAACAGAGACTATCACACCCTCTTATCAGCCTGTAATTTACAACCAGAACTGAACATTTTGAGCTACCCTCTATGTACCTGGCAGGCCAGAACCTTGACTTATCCATGTGGTAAAAGGTTGTGATGACATCTCTAATTTGAAAATAAATAGCTTCCTGTGATGTTATAGACTTACTGTAGCAATCAGGCACATAAAGATAAAAGCTCATATAGATAAAGGCATATTAATTAGCTCATAAAGCCTTATTAATCAGGCTTGTAATGGTAGCAGTTTGAAACCATAAAAGAAATGTGTAAGATATTTGTCTGCAGGCTTGAAATAGAGAAAAGAATGAAAACCCACCCACACAGCATGATGTGACATTAGCATCCTGCTACTGGGAAAAGAAAGACACAGTCTAAAAGCAGCATCTTCTTTACAGTATATGAATGATTTCATACATTTGCTCTGGTCTAGATGAGGAATAATAGCAAAGAGTATTTCAGACATACCCGAACACATTAATCTACTTCTAAAGTAGCTTGACTACCTTAATTCATTGCTCATGGAATTCAGTGGGACTCTGACTGACAGTGGGATCCTTGAGATCCATTTGTAAAGAAGAAATCCTATCCAAACTGAAGTCAATGGCTACTGACTTCAAAAACACAGGATGCCAGTGTGTTTCCTGATCACTAAGTCCTAGACTTTCTTCAGGCATAATTTCCTTTTCAGATTAAGATCAAATGAAATTCAGGGATTCTATAAAATAAAATATGTTTTTTTTTTTTCATGGAAATGGTCTATTTCCATTTTTATTTAGCATTTGATACTTCCAATCAACTCTAATCCATTGAATTGTCAACAAAAACTAAAGATCAGAACCACTTAGAAAATTGTACACTCTCTTATTTATTTCTCTGTCACACCCCACTAGCCTTACAAGTTTCTAACAAATCTTCCTTGTTCCAAGGAAGACTTTCTGCACACAGTGCAGACAGGCATCCCATTTTATTGTAAATAACTGGGGCAATTGCAGAAATTTATGATTCTGAAAATACCCTCCCTAATCACTAAATCTCCATTAATTTTATATATATTTCCAGAAGGTAAAACTATTTGCTGTGCAAGAGACTGTAAAAGAAGAAAGGTATGATTTTTCCTTTCCTTCTTTTTGCTCCCAATTTTGTAAGAAATGCATAACAGTTTTTCTTGGGAAAAGCGAGCTCCACTCCTCTCCTGAGCAGCTGTGAACAGCAATGGCAGTGCATGGTCCTTGACACTTATCCACCTCCTCCTCACACATTTCACCATTGCATTTGACTCAAATAGACCAATGTTTATTCTTGACACAATCTGACCTGGCCCCATCAGGGCGATGAAGGCTCATATTCCATTTTAAGCCCTTCCAAAGGAACACATTTTGGGACACCAGAGAAGTTGATTTTCATCTAGAAAGAACTGTATAGGGTTTTTTTCCTTTTTACCTAATATCAAACTGAAGTAAGCATTATTTTATATATTCAGCTGTTCACCCCTTACACTGAAATAATTGTATCTTTTAGTTTGCCAGTGTATTCAGCCTTGTACTTTTTAACAAACATAAGATGGTGACAATTATATAATTTTCATCTGTTGCTTTGTCATATAACATTGTTTATATTATTGCAAAACAACAGTGACATCCAGAGGCACAAAAGCCTAATCAGAAGTACTCATTATCCATGACAATGTGGTCAAAATCTGAGTTACTCAGGATTTCAACAACTTTGATTCTTCGCAACTCTATGAATCTTAGAAGCATGTATAGTATGTAAGGAACACATGTAAACTTTTTATTTTAAGTCCATCCCCACACAGCCTTACACTGGCCAATATTCGTTGGAATATGGTCGACTGAGACAATATTGGGGTACTGGTATACAGGGCCATTATGTCCTGACATTGATAGCTGTCATTGATAAGGCTCTGTGTGAAACCTTTAGGCCCCAGATTCATTTTTGCAGTCTTTTTATTGAAAAGAGAAGAGGCAAGATCAAAAGAAATTCGGATACTTCCAATGGAGGCACAAGAATACTTAAAAATTACATACAGTTAGACACCTTCTTGGAGAATCAATGCTGCTAATGTAGAGTAGGTTGCTAAAAGCACACCTACCAAGTCAGCGTGCGATAAGGTATCAATCAGGCGGACTTCAGTGCACTATTTCACTTCTGGGTCATGAAAGTGAAATTATGAATCCAGTCCAGCGCACTAGAAGGAGTGACCGGCGTCAGTGCACATTTGCATGCGCAGCAAATTGCTCCTTTCCATACAGAGTGTGAGTTTGTAATGAGGCTGAAAGCTCACTGAAGTCTGAGTGCCGAGAGCTTTGCCTGAAAAAGGACTCGAGGACTAACAGATTAGAAAGCTTTAAGAATTTTTCTAATTTTTTTGTATTGCAAGATTCCAAGTGGGTCGCAGAAGATATAAATTTACATGTAGTCCTGAAGAAAACTTAAAATATACGCAGCACTTAACAATTACTGTCATCTTAGAAAAGCTCAAGCCTCAAAGCAATGCACTTATTGACCAGATCCTCTGCTGGCATGAATCATAATAGCTCCATTTATTTCAGTGGAGCTCTGTCAGGTTACATCAGCAGAGGACTGGGTCCTATCGGTCTCCTTCTTAACGTTCCTGTCGTTCCCGAACAGATGTAAGTCCTATATCATTTTTCAATGCTGTAGCTCCTCACACATGCTGAACCTGTGCTTGCAATATGAAGATAATTGCCTATATTTGCCATTTCTGTCTACAACATGGAGGAAAATGCAGGTCTATTTAACTCTACACACTCATTTCTTTGTCAAGGAAGAGTATTTTAAAAGATGCCTTTTAAGCTATCTTTTTATACACTGAAGGAAACGGCTATTGTGATAACCACAGCACAATTTTAGCTTTCAATAGAAATTTTCTCCTAGAGTAGCTTCTGGTTGTAAATAATGCCTGTGAGTAGTCCATTTTAGGGCGTTATCTTCCTTCCCTGCCGACGCAGCTCCCACATAAGATTTTGCCCAGGATTTCATTAAAGGGAATAAAGATTTTTGAGGAAAATACTGTTCAGTTCTCTCCATGTCAGACTAGCAGTTGACATACCAGTAAACTATTTACAAAAATGAATGCTGCATCCTGTATCCAGCTGGCAGAGTCCTGTGGTTGGTAATTTATTAGCTATTCTTGCTACGAAAGAATATGTACATAATCTCTTTATTGCATTCATTTTTGTATAAAAGACAGAATAATTACAATTCTTTTATTTGTGACCACACAACTGACATAGTTCTAGTCATATAATATAAAACCAATTTACTGATAATCATGTGTGAAATGGTGTTGTATAAATAAAAATCTTTCCCTTTGACCACTGAATGATGATCAGTTGGCCTAAATTCATTCTTTTTTATTATTAATGACAATATGTCTGTTTCCAAATTCAGAAAATCTGAATTTCTGGAACTAGCAAAAAATTATTTTTAAAAACTTCTAAAAATGGAATTAAAAATATTAATTATATATCATGGTTGAAGAGTAAGACAAAGCTGGAGTAGAAATATCTATTAATACATTTACCAGTGATGGAGAAAGCATTCTATGGATAAATACTTTCTACTTCAGGAAATAGATGTCCAGCTAGCATAAATCAGCAATGGCACATCTTTTGTTTTCCTCAGCTAAGGATCTAGCCCATATGCTCTACTACTACATAAAACTGGTTTTCATCCTGATACAAGAGAGAAACAATATTTGTACTCATTTTATAAATTGAAATAATGGAGGGAAAAAGGATGTTAAAGTAGTATGGCCCAGGTTGCACAAAAAGTATGTATCCAGGTCAAGGCTGTCTGCGCAGTTTGCTTGTCTCTATAATGATATTGCCCTCACCAAAGTCACTGTATTCAAATTTTCAAAGTAGGTTGAACTTGAATTAGGCACCAAGGACTAACCTCTTAGTATCATGAGTGAGTACCTACCTCCCACTAATCATTTAACATGCACAGCAACTAAAAAAGAAAGAAATCCATCTGACCATATTCAGCGATATGAAAAATGTTTCCTTGAAAAATATCAGGTTGAACTTATGCTCTGATTACCATCATGTCACAGATGGGCAGAGGGGGCACAAAGAAGTGAGGGGTTTTTTTCAAACTTGTACAACAGATCATTTATCATCATGGTCCTTTCTAACTTAAGGTCTGTATTCCTGTGACTCCATGGCAGAGATAATATTATAAAGGAAGGTTCATGTGGTGCTGCGCACACCTGCGGCCCATACTTTTAACTAAAATCAGCAACTGTCTTCCATGTATCTTAATAGTAAAATAAAGGGAGCTGATGCCTTGCAAATATAACAACATGTTACTTTGACTTCTGTCCCTAAATAGATATCTGGACGCGCAACTCATCACTAAAGAAGATGCGGTGCTTGGCAAGGGCATGACCATCCAGTCCCAGACAGAGCAAGTGCACCAGAGTTTCAGACCAGCATGGCCTGGGCAGCTGGATGCACATAGTACATCCCACTTCAGTTGTGGCCCCCGAAGAGCCCGCAATCTCTTCTAGACCCTACTGGGCAAGTAATCTTTGGGAATACTTTTTAACCTCTTCTAAGGGAAAGATGTAACAAACCCCCCAACTTTGTAAATGTTTCTATTGATTTCACTAGCAGAGAAGTTGAGGCTTCTTTGGTCTATCTTCCCAATTCTGAGGTCTTCTTTTTAAGAATGATTCACACCAAGAGATTAATGTGGGACTAAAATTGAAGATACATGAAGGCTTTACAACGTATTCCTCACATGCACTGAAGTCAGTTGTAATCTATTAATCTCCAATTTGCATGTGATTAAGCTTCAAGAGTGTTTCCTGTCTGCCTATGCTGTATCTCTTTCTTCAGTGCCTATTGCCTGGCATTTTTCAGAACTGATAGTGGCTTATCACTATCAAAAAGCAGCTCAAAGTCCTTAGGAAAATCTTCAGCTTAGCAATCATCCTTTTAAAATTGTAAAATGTACCTGTTTTCCTTCATCTTTATAGCTATTAATAGGCATACTTTTCATGACAACAGGATTTGTTTGCAGGGTTATGAGATATCGTCTGCTCCTTCTCTTTCCTCCTCTCTTAAGCTGTAGTTTTCTGTCATATCATAACGGGTTGTCCTGGAAATAGCTTGTCACAAAATGAAAGATTTGTTGCTACTGAAAGAGCAGAAACAGCTGTAAAAGAGCAAAAGTTAGATTTCAGGCAAATGTTATTTAAACAAATGAATAGGAAAAAAGGAGACCCTAAACAAAGCTTACTTAAGCTGTTTTGTTTCTCCAGACAGTCTTTGCAAAGTCTGGGAAGATAAGAAGAGTCCTACAAATGGTTGTAGCTTCAAACAGATTGTGTGGGTGGATAAATATAGGGGAGCACAGTGAATGATGGAAATAGGATAGGCTTGGGTCTGCACTCAGAAGGAAAACAGATTTATTTTCTAGCAGAAAGCAATTTCCATGAATAAATAGGATGGCTCATCACTACCTGCTTTAAGCATGATTAGGCTAAATATACTTCCAGCAGCCAAAACAAGAAAGACATCTCAGTTAAGTTTTCCTTTTCTCTGAAAAGGCTTTGCTGCATTCAGTTGGTGTCAGGCATGAGGACGGGAGGGGGCCAGGGTCCAGCTACTACTCTCTGATGTTTAGTCTGTCTTTGGTCCAGGGTGTATGGGAGAGAAGCGTGGCAGCTATTTCCATGGGTGCTCTAATCCCAAGGGTTATCCTGCCACCAGGATGTGCCAGAAGGCTCCATTCTATAGCTATCGTGCGTGATCAAATGTCCCAGTGTGTGCCTTTTACTGGTCCTAGCAGGAAGAGCGGGCAGACCCATAGCCCACCAGCTCCGTGTGCATGCATGTGTATGTGTGTGCACGCAAGACTCTCATGTGCTAGGGACATCTCCGAAACAGCAGTGACAGGCAGCCCCTCTTTCTTCTGTACTACAAGAGCAGAGCAATGGGCCAAAACTCCAGTTCAGTATGCACAGCACACAGAAGTTAAATCTATTCAGGTTTTTACAACTGAGCACCTCAGGGGAGAAACAAACCCAGTTTTCTCAGTTACCCAAAAGTTGAGTGATTGTAGCCAGTGAAATTAGAAGCATGGTCAAACCCTTGTAGCAGAAAGACAACTGAAGCCTCTAAATATTCCCAAGAAGGTGCATTTTTAATCAATAAACTGTGTATGGCAGTATTTGGTTTTCCAGTAGTAGTTATTCAACTTTACACAGGAAAGTAAACTGAATCAAGACAAAGAATAAATAGTTGATGTTTCAGTTATACATGGTGTATACAAATGAAAGAAGCTTCTGATATTGCCTCTGGACTTAAAACCTGGTCTTATTCAATAGCTTTAGTAAGAGGCTACAGTTTTTATCCTCTGAATAGTTGTTATTTTTATTGTGGGTATGCTAATAATTTCTAGTAGTGGCCTGTTGTCCCACCCATAAAAGCCATTGTCACGCACTGCAAACATATGCTAAAATATTCTATCAGATGATGAGAAGAAAAATTATTATAATTTTTATTTACTTGTTCTAAAGTAAACATTTGTAAACTAATTACAAGATACACCTCTTTTACAGATTCTGTGAATGGAAAAGACTCTCTGATTACCAGTTTTGTCTTCAGTTCTATTTGATGAATCACATTTAATTACAACATAATTAGGTAGCACCTCTGGAAAAATATGCCATGTAATGGTTATAAAGAATGAAAGGAAGTTATCATACTGTAATTTTGAAATACATCATAGCAATTATTTTCATTAAATTTCTGTGCAAAGGATGTCACTTATCTTAATTGTCAGTGGCAATACCATAGTCCTAATATTATCGTTTCCAAAAAACTAATTTCAGTCCCAAAGTAAAGTCTGTGTTTATTTAAGAAATCATCCCAGACCCATTTAACTTCAAACACTCAAGAAATCCCATTAGACTACTAAATACAAGAAAATCTAGAATTCTCTGCTTTCTAGATGTTTTAGCCAACATCGGAGTCCTCTAGCATAATTCTGATTTAAAACATACGTTATGCAGTTTTGAAGATATGTTTTAATCTCTAGAGAATAGAAATACTGCTAAAAACACCTACATTTACATTATTGCAGCTTCCAGTGACTTGAGGTAGGATCAGGGCCCCATGTGGTTGAAATGTATCAGCATTTAAAGAAAAGCAAAACCAAGGAAATCCTTAGTGGGTTTATGTAGAAAGGTAACAAACAAGCAAAGAGGAATTATGAGGCAGAAATGTCAACCCAGCTTTTCTTGTTGACCTGATCACTAGCTAGTGAAAGTAGCAACAATACTTGTGGATAGTCCAGTAATCCCATCTTCAGAGGAGCAACTTTCTCTGAGACAGCTAAGTCCTCCCCTAGCTATAAAACATCTTGCATATTGGCAGTGCATGTGTTCTGCTGACAGGTGAGCTGCCTTTTCGTTTGGAATGTGTCAGGCAGGCAGTCCGCCTTCAGCCTGGTGCCACACATGCTGATATCTGCTGCAGGGACTCACATTACACAGGCTGTCTGGAGCACTGCGGTCGGTCCTAAGAATCTAGATATGGGCCTGAGTCATCTCTTTGTTACTCAGACTTTACCCGGTTTTATTTTACAAAAGCTTATTATGAACTGAGGCTGTCTATAGACTTTTCATGTCCTGCTGGATCCTTCAGCAACATCCAGGATGCTGGGTCAGGCTGAGGGAGTCAAGAAAATATCCTCAGTGACCAGAACAGACTTTAGTAAGCCCTTATTTTGCATACTGTTGTAATGGTCCTGTTATGTGACTACCTGCCAACAGTGATCTTTCCAAGGTGACAAGTCAGTTCTAAAAAATTCATGGCTTGGCTTAAAAACCACTGAGTCTTAAAATTGCATATTGAGCCTCAGTTTATTTACCCACTGGATTTTTAACCTATGGAATTGGCATCTTTACAGATTTCCCTAGCTCAAAAGGCTAAACATATAGAAAGTTTTGATGTCTTTTTTTCTGTTTTCTGGGGTTCTTTAGTAGAAGCTTGATTTCTTCCATACTACAGAACACCCTGATGTGCATTTCCAAGTAAAAATGCCAGATACTTTAAAGTGTGGTTGCAGACATGGAGGTTACCAATGTTGCAGACTGAACAGCAAGGAAGAAAAGCAAGCTGGCTAAACAATCACCCTCCCTGGCATGAAATATTTTTTCCTGTGATGTTTTCTATACAGAGAGCGGGTGGGGTACTATAGGAGGCTGCACCTCTTTGCTGCCAGTGCAGCCATCGGGACAGCTGAGAACCTCCTGGACAGCTCCTGGGAATGGCTCCTGTGCCAAAAACGTGCTGTCTTCTCTCCCCCTTTACAGTTCTAGAGAAGAAGGACTCACAAGCAGCGCTTTTCGAGCTAATGGGTGCTGCCAGGTTTCTGGGATACTTTGGATTGATGTGGTGAAGGCGTTTGCTAAGTCTGAAGGCTTTCAGAGGAACAGTCAGCTGTGCACAGGCACCGAGTCTGCAGTGTGGTTACGCAAGGAAATAAACTCAAGGCCAGATATTCCACTTAAATGTGACACTGCTCTTCAAGCTGTAACCTAAAGGAAAACTAACTTAAGAAATGCAAGGATTATATTTTCTTCTCTCGCCATGCATTTTGCAGTATGAGCTGGTGCTGGCAGGTCACCCACTGCCAAGGACCACGACTGGCCCTCTGCAACCTGAGCTATGCGTCTCTCACAAGGGCTGGGGCACAGTATTATTTTCCACAAATTCCCAGGTCCTGAAGAAATGCCTAAAGATTGCCTACATGTCACAAGGGGCATAAAATAAAGAAATGTTTTTATGGGCTTTTGGATAAGTTTAAACACGTTAAAATTGTAAAGGTTCTTAGACATAAAAACAGTAAGAAGAAAATCAGCCATGTGTCATACTAAAATTTTTATTGCGTTACAAGAAACTCAGTAGTAGGTTGACTTTAAGTACCTTGGGCTCAAGTGAACATAAATGTGTGGTTTATCTTTTGCAATTGCCTGTGTTTTTAGTACTGTTTTGTTTAAAACATTTTATTGTTAAACTCCTGTCTGAGAAATGCTAACCAAAAATCCCAAAATGTTGAAATTAGTATGATGTTCAACTGAGAGCATAACAGAGTCAATTATGAATATGAAATTGTATTTTTCAAGTTTTTAACACAGATAAATAATGCTAACAGGGAAGAGAGAATATAGAATTGTTAAAATTTTTCATTAAAATTATTTTTTCTTTCTTTCTCATGTGTCAAATCAATGGAAATTTTCTGATGTGATCACAGAAATCCTTGAAGAAATTATCCTGGAGGGTAGCTCCAAGATAAAATGCTGAGACCTATATAGCACGGAATATAATTATGGTAGAGGAAGGGAATGATCACAGCCATGAAAAAGAAATATAAGCTGCTCTGGAGAATTAAGTAACTTCAGCCCCAGTAAGTTCAGTACATTTCTCATCAGCATTAATAGGAGTTATACCTGCTTATAGTATGAGTAAATTTAAACAAGTTCATTTTATCCTTCTCAATCCAGGAAGATGATTTTAGGAAATGAAGGATGAAGATTGCTAAGATATCTGTATTAGGATGAAGATGGCTACCTCGTCCTTGTGCAAAACCCATTAATTCCCTTTCCTGTGTTATCTTTCTGCCAAGTCAAATATGTGTGAATGGTTACTCCTCTTTCCAGCATAATACTCAGAATAATATTATAGTATAGTATAGGTTTGGGTTTAAATAATAAGAAGGTAGTAAGCTTCCACATCTGTTTGCAAAAGATTTTGGTCTGAAACAAAACAAGCTTTGAACAAACAAAACTATTTTAGAAAGTAATATATCACCATTTTGGGAAGACCAGCCCCACTGATCTTATGAGATTGGTCTGAAGCAGTATCTTGCATTTCACATTTCGCAACACCTCCAGGTCTATATTCAATAAGCCTCTGTCCTTCATTAACAGCTTTTCAGTATCTTGGTCTGAGTTCTTACCTCTTTGTTTGTTATCAGGGCACACATAATTCTAGTCAGATTTACCGCAGTTGCGAAAACAACAATTATTCAGAGTTCATAATCATGCTGGTGATGCCTAACTCTTTCATTCTATTTAAATTACATTTGCCTTTCTCATGATTACTTCTGCCAATAGCTTTAAAAAAATAAAAAATCAACTTCTTATTGGCAAAATCGCCACAAATCATAGAAGTTTCAAACTGCATTATAACAGACTCCTATTCTCTCTTCAATTTTAGCAAATTCAACATACCATAGATGTTCAAGAAAAAAACATACACACCATACCCAAGAGCTCACACGTAAATAAAGAGTTCTGGGCCAGATCTCTCCCAGGTGGAAGAAAAGCAGTGCCTGCGTTTTAGCTTTGTGGCTGTGTTCTTCAAAAGCTTTCTTTTCTAAAATGCTAGCTCTTTATGAGTCATAATAATCCCTGCTGCAACTTCTGTTTAGATACAAAGAAAAATCGTGCCTTACATCATGCAAAAATCACATTCAATCAGATTATATCCTGCAGGTGTTAAATATACAATATGACGTAAGTCAGTGGTGATCTATGTAGAGCAGTAAGTGTTCCCAGGGTATGAATTTGAAATAAAGATATCCTGGTTTAGGTTCAGATAGGTATCAAGTATAACAGGAAATAAAATGGCCAGATAGTGCTTAACAGCATGTACTCTAAAGAAATGCTTACAACTTAGAACAAAATTTTAATGAGGTAAAGGTTAATTGGAAAACATACCTTTTCTATCTAACCTTCCAATTTTAATTAAACATCACAAAACCAGCAAAGATTCAGTATGCTTTGTTAAAGCAACACTAGTCTGACTAAAATTAATAGTTATCATAGAATCATAGAATCATTTAGGTTGGAAAAGACCTTTAAGATCATCAAGTCCCACCGTAAATTCCCGAGCTCAGTTCTGCTTTCACTTTTCTGAAGTAACTCTTCTGTAGCCATTTATCTCTTATTACCAGTAAAATCTCTTTCTTTTTCTGAAAGTTCCCAGGTATATCACGCAACTTGTCTTTACAAGAAAAGAGCGGAGCCTGCTCCAAGCTGGGAGTTCAAACCTGCCTGTTTGCATCTGGAAGTCAACTGGAACTGGAATAGTCTTTGCAGTATGTCTTGGGTCCTGAGGACAGAAAGAACAGGTTTTTTCACCTCCAAAGCTTCACTGTTCCTGGTCTCTGTAAGATGAGGGAAACTTGCAGCATCTAGGCGACAAATCTTTCTTTCAGTCTTTATCTGTCCAGAAGTTAATAAAGCCATGCTGAAGATTCAAGTTCTGTGATTCGGGGGATTTAGAGATTTCAAACCAAATTTTAAAAAATACTCTATTTAAGTACTTAATAATATAACATAGAAAGAAGTTGCAATAAAAATCATGTTTAAAAAAAATCAAAACATTAATTCCAAAAATAGTGAATAGTGAATGTTACAACATTACATGAATATTTTAGTTTGCTCAAATTCTACAAAACCAAAAATCTGGTGAGTATTTTAGTGTGTTCCACTAAGCTTTTCAATTTGCCAGAGCTTTGTTTTTCCACAAAGAAGGTTCCATCAAAGTATTTACCACCTAGCTTTAGCATCATCTTGGAGCTAAATTGTAATTTTTCTATGACCAGATAAAGCACATCAGGATTTCTACTTGCCTCTAGCATTAACATCGCAAATACTTCTGTGCAACTTTTATAGTCACATTCCAATTTCCAGCTCTCTCCTTTTCAAAGCCCTGGGGAAGAAGTAACTTACAGTAACCATTTACACCAGGACAGAGCAATGACTGTATTGCTGTGATGACTGTGAAGTCAAAGGAAGGACCGAGCCAAAGGTCCACTCCATTCCTCAGTCCATTTTAGATGCTCCTAATCTACCAGATTTGGAGAGTAACTGCAGCAGAAACTACCATCACTTGCACTCTAGATAATTATCAAATAGGGCCTATATCTTGTATTTCTCCTCTCCATTCCTCTGAATGTGAACCGAGAGTCACACTTTGATCCCCAAAGCTGTGGAGGAGAAATTAAAGGAGTCAGAGCAGCAGCTTACTAGTAGGTATAGAAAAAATTGATATCTACAGAAAAGTAAATAAAACATGGCAGCACCATTCTATGACACCAAAACTAAATGCCATGGACCAGCCCACGTCCATACTACTGAGTTCCTTTCCCCTCCCAAACAGGGTGGCCTTATCCAGATTGCCTGTTAGGACTGGTCCCTCCCTTTTGCTGACGCCTGAGCAAGGACCCAGCACGGGCTGAATGATGGCTGGCGCAGGCAAAACCACCCCAGGGACCACTGTGACAAGTCACCAGTGTAGCTGGTCAGGTTCCAGGCCCCAGAAACGTTTCCTGCCACCACTTGGCTTACTCGTATGGATACAGTGATAGCAGCATCCAACAAGGCAGAGACAGCTTCACACGGGCAAGCAGACAGCCAAGCACCCGTTTTGATAAAACGTTAAGCAAAATGCAATAGCAAACAAGCTCTGGAACCATTAGGCTGTTGCAAGTCCACAGCCAAGTCACGGCATAGTACAAATTTGTCATAAGTTGTCCACAAAAGGAAATTTAGCAGAATTCATCCTGTTTTGGGTTTCCCCATGTTCAGTGTAAATTACATAGATATACATGCATCCTTTAAATAATTCAGGAATTACTTTTTTCACTTTAAAAAGAAATTGTTATGCTTAGCTGCTCACTCATTTCACTAAGCTTCTCACTGGCGAAAAACTGTAGAGTAGTTTAAAAAAAACCATTTCCAGTACAAGGAGTCTTGGAAGTATGTCAGAGCCTTTTCCTCTGCCATCCCATCTCTATTCATGATTTTAACCATACACTTAATGAGATTGAGATTCACCTCAAAAATTCTCCTCGCAGCTGTGAAGGAAGCATTCCTTGCTCCTTTTCCTTAAGCTCATCTGAATTCTCCGAGTAGCACCATCTCTGCAGTGAAGTTCTCTCATGACATGCTGACTCTCTGATTGACAGGCAGCACACAGAAGCCAAGCAGAATGTCAAAGAACACGACACGATAAAACCAAACATAGCTTAATACAGTTATGATAATGCCAAACTGCTTAAAATTCTCTGTACCTTTGACAGACTAGCCGTGTATTGTATGTCTTTCAAAGCTGTGCATCTGCCTAGAAAAAGCTAGTTTCTCTGGCTCTTGAAGGAGATAAATCCCGTTCGCGTTTTAGACTAGGTTTAAACTAAAGCAAAGTAAATTGATTTTTGTTGATGAGAGGAAGATGTTTATTGCGATCTTTCAGACTTAAAAGGTTGTATTTCATTGCCTATCTAATGTGTGATGTGAAGGCTACCTGACATAAATAGCATTCTTATTAAAGCTTGTTAATGGTAAAGACCTGACTTACAAATATCTTCACAGTTGAAATCTGCAAGATAAGGTTACCTGTAGTCATATTTGCAGACAGTAACCAAAAAAAAAAAAAAAAGAATTCATTATTTCCTAGAAGACTATTCTTCAAAACTTGATTGTAGAAGTTACTATTTCAGATTGTCCTGTCATTCAAGCAAGGAGAAGGCAACTAAAAGATGACTACAGCAGGGAGCACAAAACACTCAGAAAGAATAGTTAAGCAAACAATTCCTAAACAGCTCACAGACTAAAAATTATTCACTCAAGCAAATGTATTTGTTTCCAGAGACAAGTCTGTTGGGAAAGTTTAGGAGTCATTATAGCCACAACTTTGAATGCTGCTATATAAATGGTTTGCCTACATAGAGAAGCTATCGTGCAGCACAAAGGGCACGAATCTACAGCATGTTTGTTACTCCTGCCACTCTGCTGTGGACACATCTGAGTTGACATTAAAGCCACACAGCATACTACTAAATGAAACAGGGCCACAGCCCTATTTAACACCCATATGGCCCTAAAATGCAGCTCATATGGGGGTAGGGGAGCTTTCTTATCCCAAAGCATCTGAAATAAAGCCTGTTACAGCCCATCAAAGAGGTGCTTTGCAGCATGGAACTACATGGCATGCCTGGCAGGGTGCCGCAAAGACGTGTGAGCAGTTTGGGAAGGCAAAGCCTGCTGAGAGAGCGCTGGAGGCATACGTGGTCGGAGCCAAACCCGATACTGCTGTTGGGCATGGTGTCTCCTGTCCTCTGAGCCGTACCCAAAAAAAGTCTCAGAAAGTGCCAGCCAGCACAGAACAAAACATTTAGGGGGGCATGCAGAGGGCATAAACAGTCTGAATGGTTGGTAGACCTATGTTTGAAATAACACCCCATCTCTCTTTTATTTAGCAGTACAGAAAGAGGCTGAGAATACAAAAGTTCACTGGCCTTTGCAGAAAAAGTGAGCACAAAAGCCTTCTCCTGCTGCCCATGCACAGCAGCCACAGGAGGGGCAACCGACCTACTATCAGCACCTTGACAAGGTTGGAGTTTCAACTGCTTCTGTCTTTTAAAATAGTCCATCACCAACTTCATTGCTGCCGACACCTTCTTTTGTGCCATAAACTTCACTTACTCATGTATCCTCTCTCTGCTTTCCTTTTAAGATCTGAAGAAGCGCTCATGTGCCCAAAGCTTTTTAAATCTTACCAGCTATGCGAGCTAGTAATAAACTAAATTGCCTCCATCTACATTCTGGCTCTGGCTTTCATCCACAGATTCTCATGGTTAGACCAAAATATCAAGTCCAGCTAAGATTATGCCTTTGCTCAAGAGCTCTCTTGCACTTGTAATAAATGCTGCATTTTGGGCAAATGATAGAAGAACAGGACCTCTGAAACAAAAATTTAAAAACCTCACAGCCTACTACTTGAGGATTAATTTTTCATCCAAAATCAGAATTTTTTCATTTGAAAAGTTGAATATGGTAGTTCTCAGTAAAGCCAAACTGAACTTCCTTATATCGTTTGGCCAAATGTAAGCTTCCAGTTATGAGACAGTTCACAGTTCCACTATTTTTCCCATGATGTCTCAAGGGAATTTGAAGTCTCCAAAATTCTGCCTGGTAAGACAACATCTTCTATGTGGGAGCACAGCACTGATCTTCACTGTCTTCTCACAGCATCTTATCCTGAAGTCTGAGCTAGTGTCTCCCCAAGAAGAGGCTAAGTAAGGCTCTGTGAGAGTTTCAGTGAACCATTAGAGGACCGTCTGAATTCTGAGACAAGCCAAAATGAGATAATCTACTTGGGAATTAAAAAAAAGTAATTTTCTTGATATATCAAAACACTTGTTTATCTAGACTTTTCTAGATTAAATAAATCTTCTGCTAAAAGCAAATCACACACGCATTTTTTAACTTGATGGGATTTCTTTGCTTGTTTTACTAAACATGACATTACTAAGCATGATTTTTACCCTGAAGAATTCTACCAAATCAAAAAAGAGCAAGTCTTTGTTGTTAACATTGTATGAAAAATTGGGCACCCCAATACACAGCAGTCTGTGGTGTTGTTTAGATGTCATCCATCTCCCCAACCCTGAGCCTATGGTTAGTTTCTCATTCCTCCCATCATACTTGCTGATTACTGCTGTTTTTACCTTAGAAACATTTAGAAGATTCATCTTTTTTCTTTACAAGGCTGAGCCAGTTACCCAGAACACAGCAGTTTCCAGAGCTACTCCTTAATTACACTCACTGCAAAAATAATGGCTTAATTTGATAAATACCTTTAATTTGAAACTTTTATGTCTCAATATCTGCACCAAGGGTAAAATGTTGAGTTCCCACTGACAACCGTGGAAGAAACACGTCTAACAATACTCCCTGCAATGAGGAGATTTTTTTTTCTTTGTTCATTACTATTCCTTAATTTCTGCTTCGGGATCTGCTGCTTCTCAGATGAAGGAAAAGCAAAACAATGCAGAGACCGGTGCAATACATAGGCACGGTATGAAGGCCCAGACTGTGCTTGTTATATAACAGGAAATTCTCAAGATGAAGTAGTAAAATGATGGATGGGGACAATGCAACACCCTTACAGATTCATTGTGGAAACTGCAACCAGCATCTTATTCAAATGAAGACCAAGTTCAGCACAAGGAAACTGCTGCCTAAGAGAACTACCAAAGATTAAAGCAGATCAGCTAATACTAGCTGAAACTGCAGTATTTTGAATTCAGGTGGGTTATTCTTGACTTGTGCCTTTAATGGGTTATGTTCACATTTGTTCTTTCTTGCAATCTGAGTTACATAAATTGCTATGCAAGCACAAGATAACGTTTTCAAATAGACTCATTGGCGCATTAATCTATAGCACTATAATCAGCCTGAAGATCGGATTTTTTTTTTTCATTAAGCAGTGAATGTCAGCTCCTTTGGGCATACAAGGTGTCATCAACTTTATGCCAGCCTTGCTGACTCATATAAACATCTACACTTATAAGCATTAGTTTTCTTAGAGCTACAGCACAATATGTACTAAAGGGGATCAGAAGTAAGCAAAATCATTTGGAAAATGCAGTCTAAATTTATATTGCTTCTGCTGAGAGGATTAATTTAACTGGCGGGAGATAGAATATATATTAAGCCATTAATGTTTATGAATCTAGAGACACAAAATAACTCATTTTACACCAGCTATTATTACCACGCTCGTTTTGTTTGTATGTGCTCAAAATGCTCTGTTACCTGAGTGTCGAGAATACCCTGAAATTCTTAAGTAGCTTTATGTTCAAGGGCAAATGCATCTTGTGAGTTTGAATTTTTTGAAGATTTGAGAAAATCTAATGTTTTATTTGTTAGCTGAACAGCACACACTGACTGAAAACAAACTGCAGCTTCCTTTTCTAAGGAGGTGTGCTCTTACCTTTTTTGATGGCAAGGTATATAGATAGGAAAATCTGAAGTTAAGCTACTATTTCAAAGTCTCAGCTGCTCAAGTGCTGTTTCATCAAATCCTAAGCAGTTCCCTCATTTACTGAATGTCTCCGAAGGGTACCACAGAAGGACAACTCTCCTTTCGCTGCAGTGTAGCACCAGGGGCAGAGAGTATGGGTCACACTGGCAGCCCCCCTCTTCTTCCCACTGGCAGCCTCCCTCTTCTTCCCAAGACATGCAGGCAGCAAAGAAACACAGGAAGAGACAGCAAAACTGCACCATAGTGAAAGGGTCAGGAAAAATTGGATTCAGTCTTGGGAAGAGCTTTAAAATGTTGAAAGAGAGTATTTTATAAAGAGACTTATCCCTTAATAAATAATTATTTTATGCCTTTGTCTTTGGAAATGGACATCGAGAAAATGTAATACACAGATTTACCTCTCTGTGGGAGAGGAGAAAGGCTGAATTCCATGTAAATTGATAGATGGCTGGGTTTAGCATGTATGTGTAGATTTGTTGATGTGGTTTTATGAAGCTTTCACTACTGCTGAAAACAAATTTCAGTAAGTCTTGAAAGCAGAGCTTTTGAATTACATACCGTCTCCCGCTGCACGAAAGCCAAACGAGTAGGCCTAGTTCGTTAAGTACTGAAGACAATGAGTTACTCGGCTCACCCTGTCAGATGCAGAATAGGTTTTATTTTTTATTTTATTTACCTTTGTCATTGCATTGACTTCATTCATATTTATCATTAAAAGCGGTGTTAGAAAAATTTTAAGTGCATTTAGGTGGTTCAGGGAAATGGTAATGGAATACTGAGCCATCTCTTTTTAAGGTCATCAGAACAAAATTGGCATGGGTTAGCCTTTATTCCTCACAGCTATACAAATTAAGCTGACAGCCTCCATCTTTTACAAGCAGACTCCTTCTGTGAGCACCAGTAGTGAATAGAAACATCTGGTAAGTATGAATACTGTCTCACCTGAATTCCAGCTTTTCCAGTATTATTTCAATAGTTCTCGATTTGATAGCTCACTCTATAATTTTTTATATTTTCAGACCTTTATGATTATAATAGAATAAAAATATCTACATTCTCACTGCCAAGAACATTTAAACTGACATTAATGCTTGTTCTTTGCACACTCCTAATAATGAGCTGACTGGAAGAGCAACCAGCACATGTATGCCTTTTTTTTAAAAAACAGCTTTTTTAGCAGCAAACAAGTATCTATTAAGTATGTATTAAACTGGTTAAATGCAATTTTAAATATTTTCTGAAGAAGGGTTCTTAAGACTACACGAGTTCAGTAAAGTGTTATAAATTATGAGAAATTCATTTTAAACTTTAAGCACTACGTTAAAGAATTAAATGGACTGACAGTAAATTTCACTGCGTCTGTACAACCAGCAAATAAAAATGAAACTGTAAACACTGCAGAAACATCTTTGCAATTTTTTCAGTTGAACCGGGCAGCTTTAACAATTTTTGAGCCTATCTGGTGTTTGTATGAACTTCTTATACCGGTGTTTGTAAATCTATACAATGAGGAAGATACTAGAGCAACATTAGAATCCCAGTGTTTGCTCTGAGAAAAAATCAACCCAGCCTTGGAAATTTTCAATTATGAATTTGGCAAAAGTGTGCTGGGATTCAGTGAATAACAGGAGTGCCATTCCCCTACCAACATCTTGAAACAGAGGTGTTATGTCCAGCCTGTTACCAATCACACATTTGCTGCTGCAGCTCTCAGTGCCGCAGGGACCAAATGGAAATCTAAGTAAGTCACACAGAAAATAAAGCTTAAGCTGAATTGCCTTCCAGTCTCAGTTTTACAACTAAGCAAGGGTGAATGCTGTCTTCAGACCCAGTACTACCCCACTACTTATGACCTAAGTAGTCCTTTTAAAAGTCAGAGGAGAATCACTCAGTGTGAATTCCTGTGACCTCATTGCCTAAGACGGGACACACACAGGACCCTGAGTGCCACAAACTCAGCTTTGTAATATTCACAGCTGAGATGCTTTGACACATTACAGTCCCATGTAGGGCACCTAAGCAGCCTGTTCGACACAGAAGCCTACAAGATGGGGGGGTGAAAAGGGCTGATGCCCACAATTTATGAATATTTTTATTCAGAGATGTGACAGATCAGATCACACCAAAGGACCCCAGCTGTTGGAAGACCCAAGTCTCCACAGACAAGATAGCATTTTATCTGGGTAATGCATCTCGTGCAGTTTCTCGAAGTGCTAGGCTATGGGCTGGGGAAAGGAAAACACCATTATTTCCTCCTTCTTTAGGCTTAAAAGCCATGCTGCAAACTGTCAGCTTGTCAGGTCACACCAACAAGACAGGAAAGCAGATGCATAGTTAGTGAACCCCAATACAAAGCCACCAAGGTACAAACATGAAATGCTCAACACTCTTAAGGTTTAGGCTGCTGGGGAACAGTGCTGGCAGAAATGCAGCCAGAACCCCTAGGTGCTCTGAGGCTTAGGCAATGATTGACCAAGGATTTTGAAGGTCTAGCTGTGAGACTACAATGACCAGTGTAGCACTTAGACACTAAATCCCTGTTTATCCCTGTTTACTTGTGTCACTGGTGGTGGGCCAAGTAGGAAGTTTATGGACTGCAATTCCTAAAAAACTGTAATGTTGGCTACCTGGATGAAGACGTTTGCAGTCACAAGCAAATGCAGCATAGATGCGCCTCTTTTTTCTTCATACACTCATTTCATTGAGGAATATTATCCCATTTACAACAAAGTCTGCAAATCAGGGACCATATCGGAGACCAGTACAAGGGACTAAATCGATCTGAGCTAACTTTAGGGATAAACTGAGTTATCTCTGATTTACATCAGTATCCTCAGAGAAGGGTTAGATTTCTGGAATATCTGTGTTAACCTCAAATACCCATTAACCATAAGAAGTAGAATGTAATAAGTAATTTTGAAAGAAAAGAGAACATTTCTCCAGGCAGTTTGCTGATAGACTGTGAAATTTTTTTCTGCAGGGATTACAGTGTCTTATATTGGATTTTGAAAGGAAGTGATCATTTTCAGAAAAAAAAAATATTAAAATTTATTTCTGATGGGACATATGTGGATAATGGGCAGGAGTTGATGGAATTTTGTCCTTATGGAAACCTTCATACTGTTGGCAAGCTATGTAATGTCTGTCCTCTCTCTTCTGCTGAAGCATTAGGCAAAGCAACTGCTGGAAGTAGAATAACGGACCTGAAGGACCAAAATCCAATCTGGTGGAGCAGATTGTGTTTTTGTATTCAGAGCTATTTAACAAAGCACATTGTGAATCAAGCCTGCAAAATCAGTACCTTGATAACCTTTAAACAGGATTTTATATTGACCAGATGGATCATGGCAGAGCCTAGTCAAGACTGGGGTCTCATTCTGCAAGGTAATCAACAAACATGAGAAATTAAAGCTGGGAGGGAAAACAAACATGGCACTTATAGTGTCCTATTAAACACAGTGCAGAAGCACCTGAACAAGCAGAGAGAAATATCTCCGTAACTTGAACCAGAGCAGCCACCTCTGCAACCTAAAGACAACTTAGGCCTACAGATTTCTAATCTCTAAGTCTCAGCTCTCCCTGGGCTCTCAGTCCACTATTAGAATATATAAAAATGCTAAAGGACACAAGAGATTGCTAAAGCTCATACATTTGCTCATCTAGTTCCTGAGCACCTACCACAAACAATTTTTCATACTACTTTCATATCCCTTGCTTCCTTCTTCATCGAGCATTTAATGCTCTTCTTCCAAGGCCCTTCTAGAGCAGGTTCCTGAAGCAGCCAGCCAGGTGCTCTGTAAGCCCTGGCCAACAACTTGCAGGTACATTTGTAACGTGTCTGGTCTCTTTCTTTGTTCTTTTGGATGGAGACATTGCTACGCTCCCTGCCTTGTTGATTGCTACGGCCAACACATCTCAACAAAAACAGAATATCAGAAGGATTTGCCATTGCAGTCATAAAAAATCAGCATAATAAAATACGAATAGCATTTTGAACCAGAGTAGTAGAAAGAAACTTTAGCAATAAAAATTAACAATGTATCAGTTTACTGCCTTACAGTCCATTGCTTATTGAGTTAGTTCAGTTTCCTCTTCGATGGAATTATAAAGGCTTCCAGTAGAAAAATAATTTGAAAGACATATTTGTTTATGATCTTTCACTACCAAGAGAGAGATCAAACCCATGGTTTTGAAACCATCTTTCAGAAAGAAAGAAGTGCAGTGCAGAAAACAAGCTGCCTTCACTCAGCAGGGTGTGCTAAGTGTATGGGAGCATTGTGAAGAAACTCCTCAGAATATGCAATTTTTCAAGGTGAAAGAAAACGCCTGTCAAATCCTAGCGGTGAAAGAAAATGAGGAAGTATGATTAATAGCACCATTGACAGTAACAAAATAAACCATGAAAGCTAAACAATCTAACATCGTGCAGGGAGCCTATGAATATGAAGAATCAGCTTAATTTATATATGTTTTAGTGGTTTGCTACTTTCCTAAATTCTAAAGGGTATGTGAATGCATTCCCATATTGACGGAGCAAAGTTTCCAACACTGGACTACACAAATATCCACCATCTCCCTTTACATTCCCACTGGTACAAATAGCGTATTCCATGGCTATTTAAGAGTTGTCAATCCCTTTGCTCAGATATTTTGGGGGTTTGGCTCCAGTTTGCGAGAGTGAGCAGTGCTGGTTTCAGGCTCCTGAAGGAAATATACATAGTTTAAAGAAGAGAAAACTTACATATAAACTTTCTTTGCTTTGTTTAGGTCAAACTAGCTGTCTCTTCTAGTGTTTTCTTTTAGAAATAGCAGGTTTACAAAGAAAATCAGAATAAAGCCCTTAAGTAATGGGTTTATTCCCTGATCTAAGTAATTGATAAAAACCCGTAAGAATGTGACCTTTTTTCTGGAACTTTGAACAAATACATTTAATCTTTTTCATATTAAATACTCATTTCGTATTGATGAGCCTGCTTGAGCTGCAACTTATGAAATAGAGGCAAACAGGACTTACCAGTACCTCTGCATTACACTGATACACTAGGTTGGGAAAATCCACATAAAGGATGCTCATTTTATTGCTTTTATCACATAAAAGTTATAAATCTGGGTAAACATCTTAACTCCAAGAATATTCCATAAAAGAGCTACATAACTGCTAGATCAATGCAACTTTGTCCTGCAACTACAACCAGTATTTCCAAATTTCTAGCCAAAACATTATAGATCCATAACTAGACTCCTGCAAATACACATTCTTCTTGCTCTGACTCAGATCCATTTTCCCACCATAAAATTCTTATTTAAAATTTATTTTAGCTTACACAAAATAAGAAGGGACACAAAGCATTGTTTTATAAATGATCTCTGTCCAGGCAAGACACTTTCTAGTTCCACAGAATGGAGGAAGAAGTAGGTCCAGGCAAACAAATCAGTCAAATTAAGATCCTGTTCTAATCTTACAATTAATTTCCTGAGACACAAATTCTTGCCAGTTGTTACCCTCAACTGCCCAACCACTTCTGTGGAGGGAATACTTGACAAAACATCGGCTGTACTACACAATGGATCTTCTGGCTCGGGGAAGACCAGACATCCCACAGCCTCTCATTTAAATTTCACACCTTTTTCGTTTCCTGATTCTGGTAATATCTCAGAATTTCTCTTGCTACTAACTCATAAGTCACTCATTTCTGTCATCATGCTGTCATGATCAATCTTACTTTCCTCTACCTAACAACCACACGCAGTACCTTCTCTTTCCACCTCCCATTCTTTTTCATCTTTATTTTCTGCTGGTTTCTCCACTAATTCCCTGGCATTTATTGCTTCCTTTCAGCATCGTTTCTTCTTACCTCTGAAATGACTGACACTATTAGAATTCATAAATGTCTGTTTTATAATTCATGAAAAAATAGACAAAAAAAACACCAAACCCCAGATCTTAATAAAGCAGTCTCACAACCTTTTTGTTATAGAATGGAAAAATCTAATTTCCATTATATTGTTGTTTTTATCACTGAGGCTGTTAGCATTTGTGCCGTTTACATGGTGGTTGTTTAAAATGAGCAGGTCAGCAGATCAGGTAACTGGAAGCTTCGGAGTGTGTTCAACCAGAACAATTAAGTCAGCATTTTAGCAACAAAACTGGACATTTTTTAATACTTTAAAGTATAGCTATGATGAAACTTCTCTTATCAGTTAGGTCTTGACTTGATGTAAATTAGCGATGATTAACTGTATGGCTTAGAGCACTTCAAGTTTAAATAAACAGAGCTTGTCCCAACTAGAGGCTTATCTGATTGCCAGAATTAAGGAGGTAATCATAACAGGCATGACTTCTCTGGGGTTTTGTTGTTGCTTTTATTTTTTTGCTATAAGCACTTGGAAGAAAATAGATCTTCTAACCATATAATCTCTGCTTGTGCTGCATCTCAAAGGTATTGTATTCAAAAGACTGACATATTTTTCAGTCCACAAACTATCCTCACATCCCTTAGGTTAACCAGCTACAGTGTTTCTCTTGTGTACCATATTGTGTGTTTATCTCTAAATATTTGAAATTACATAATTTTATAGATAGATATCACATCTGAAGCATACCTTGCAAAAGCTGATAGCAAACTGCTGATAGGGAGGTCAGTTATCCCAGGCATTTTGATATGCCCTGTATTCCTGTAAAGGTCAGTTTCCTATTGGTTTGAAAATGTAAAGGTTGCTAGAAAGTACAGTATATAAACCGAATGCTCATCAGATACAGAGCATTGTATTCTGACACTGAAAATGCCTATCGTGTTTCTCTTAGCACAAGCTTCATCAGTTATTTTAACACCCTGAAGTTGAAAATGAATAATTTGTGTTTGTCCTTATCAAATCCATCCTATGAGACTACACAGGATAATTAAGATGTACAAGAGGATTTTAGAAAAATTAAAGGAATTAAGTTAAGGCTGGCAGGTTTAAAAATTAAGCATACCTGCTTGGCTCTTGCTAGCAATCACATTTCCTTACCCCACCGCTCTTTGTGAGCGAGCCGGGCACAGAAACATTGTGAATCTTTTGTCAGTCTCTTTCTGTCTCTAAAGTTTATAAAAGGTCACCAAAATTACAAATCCTTACATTACTATTAAGTAAATTAGGATATTATTTAAATAATAGGCTCATGATACCTAACTTGAAAATTAGGGCTTTCATTTAAGTCTTGTGAATCAGTCCTTCGTGACAGGTTGGGTGCACAGGCTGTCTCTTGTGAGGTTTTCCATAAGCTGTCTCCAGGACACCTCAGCTCGCCTTCTGCTGAACTTAATGGGAATTTGATTATGAAATTCCCATGAGAGTGAGTTTAGCTAGCTGTCCATGAACACTACAAATAATACTACTTTAGCTTCTGAAACTAAAAAGGGTATTAACAGCGCTCCCGAAGCTGTAGTTAAAGTTTGCTAAGAAATATTTACATAGCTTCAGCCAGCTCCCTGGCAGAATAGCGTACACCACTAATGCCACATCCTGGCAGTGGACAGTAGTGGCTAGGCTGAATGAAAGCAACTGATCCTTCGTTGAACCATCCCAAAGCAAAT
This sequence comes from Gavia stellata, assembly GCF_030936135.1. Classification (NCBI taxonomy): domain Eukaryota; kingdom Metazoa; phylum Chordata; class Aves; order Gaviiformes; family Gaviidae; genus Gavia; species Gavia stellata. The sequence goes on from NC_082596.1 coordinate 31,810,259, forward strand.
GAACTCGCTATTCCTGCACCTGAACCTGCAGAAAGGGGGTCATGCAGTGTCTGCCAGATAGAGACCTATGTCTGCAGATCTTAGCTCAAAACTACTGTCACAAGGTGGCTCAATCCCATTCTCCTGAGTAATACCTGAACCGTGACAGATCGCTGTTCCTGGTTTGGCCATCTCAGCCGGGCTTCCTGGCCCGGCCGTGTAGCTGGCCCTCCTCCGGGACAGGAGAAGCGGGTTTCTGCAGCCCTCTCCCCCAGGCCCACCACCTGCACCGAACGTCCCACAGCAGCTGCCGCCCTCAGGACATGCAGAAGCAGCTGCCAAGGCTGCACCTAACTTCTGAGGAGAAGACATGCAACACATGTAGGGCAATATATGGATTCGTATATGCATCTGTCTCTGAAACAAAATATAGGTAGAAGAAAACTAGCTGTACATAATACTACAGAAGGAGGCAAACTCCTCCCTGCGTGTTAGGAGATCTGTTTCCTCCTGGAAAGAAGCCTTCTGTTTTAAACAAACCTGCAATGCTTTGTTTTTAAACTACCGCAAACAGAGATTTCACTGAGATAACACCACATCTGTATGCAGCCAGGTGTTCCCACATCTTAAACTAACCCCTCACCCTTTAGTGCCAATGTATAGAGCTTTATTTTTCATACTTTGACCCTTGTAATGGCCCATTTGTGGAAGGCGTACACAGTTTATCAGCATGATATAACCCATTAAAGAAACACTGGAAGTGGCATGTAGTACTTCCTTTGGTCTAAAATGCATGAATTTATTAAACGTAGAGTTTGAAAGTGACCACTGAGGTAATTTTCTAACATCTAGAGAAGAACAAAAGAAACGAACCAGTATATAAGCATTTATTTTATTTTAAAATAAATAACACAATTTTTTTAGGATTCATAATAAACACTCTTAACTACTATTTCTACAGAGTCAATCTTCATTTAAGAAGTACTGAACACATGTATCTGTTTGACACAAACTGCCAAATGTCATTTTCAACTGTATGAGATGCCTGTATCAACCGATTGTATTGATGTATTGGGTGCTGGCAAAAGAAAGTTAACATTTAAAGCTGTTAAACTCAGAAAAATATGTTTGAAATCCATAAAACTCTAAATTCATCATCAGACAATAGGCAAATAGCTAGATAATGGAAAAACACATCCCATTGCATTCAGAGTCATTGATGACATCCAAATGGAGGATAGAAATTTGTGTCACTTTTAAGGCACAAAGCATTATTGTGCTAACAGCCCATTAAATCACATCATCATCATTTGTACTACTACAGCAGTAAACATAAATGTACCTTAAATATAAAAGCTGTTTTGTAGAATTTGCATTTGACAGGCTATAAACTTTCCTTTTTGTAGCTCTTTCTTCATTGGTAGGTGAAGTCTAGAGGTTTGGTTGAAAAAAGTTGTATTAACAAAATGTGATCTTATTTCTTAATAAACTGGCAGCACATATTATCCAGGCAAGGTACAAAGCCTTAGTATGCAATCACAGGAATGCTTATACAGGGAACAATGGTGTGCAGCACCCAGTTAAAGGTGATTTACCAGTTAGAGCAAAGAGGATTCTCCCTTCCCAGCTACAATGCTCAGAGCATGGCAGGTCTGTGTGCTGAGCCAAAGGGTCTCTCAGACCCCTGAGCTGGTGCCATCCTAAGCCAGAACATCTGCATGGCAGGGTTGCAGGAAATACAAGGACCTGGGGAACTTCACAGTCCTGACAATGCCTTGGTAGGCTCAAGTTAAATTAGTCCTACTGAAAGGAGACACCTATTACCTCTGGTTCTGTGGTGGACTGTGTGCTTACACAGCTGATCTATTGGACTGTGCAGCTTCCAGCCTGTAAGTCAGGTGGGTCAGCTGGGTCATTCAGGACCCTCTGCATCATTTTCTTGTGCTGTCTAAATGTCCTACAGGGAATAAACTCTCAGTACCCGTATAGAAAATGGAGGGACAGTGGAACAAGGGGCACTTAGGGAGAAAGGGGCTGAAGATCACTAGCAGAGTCAGCAACAGACCCCTGAGCCATGAAGAAAGAGTCAGGAGAGTTACCCACTAGTACACACTACCTTAACGACCAGAGTAGTTACCATCAGAATATTTCCTGTTCCCTACAGGGATATTAATCTCATTTACTTTTGGCTGCCATACGGAGGCTTTTAGAGGACTCCCAGATCTTTGTGCTATTGAAACACAACTGATCCGCCAGTGTAAAGCAGAAATTTTAGTAAATGAAAGGTAAGAATTAAGTAAATGAAAGGCACCTTAAATGTAGCTCCCTTCTATACAAATCTGAAGGTCCCTCCAAGAGCAGAGAAAAGCTAAAAGCATCTGCTGTCTGGCCAGCACCAATGAGGCCATGATTTCTGCCCTTCACCACTTCTGGCTTTCACTGGTAGGTGAAAGGTGTTAGTTCACATCTTCCCCCACCGCTGCGGGAACTTTGTAAAAGAAGGTTAAGTCAACATTTCTCAAAATAATTCAGACAGCGTTAATCGAGCCTCAGCATGCAGACTATGTAGATGATCTCCCAGAGGATCCTCTGGGGATATTTTCTGTAATCTGCAATTGTTTCACACTGTTGCCTTACAGATTCAGCTTGGTGCTGCCACAAGCCCTCACATCTTCACGTGCTTTTTTGATGTCACATCTTTTGTAATGGAAACAGAATCTATTGCATAACCTGATGACAGAAAATGGATTCAGCTGAAACCTTCAAAACTGCAGAGAGAACTTGGAATACAGTGTTCAAAAGAATACCCTCCATCATGGCCAAATATCTTCCTTTTGCTTTAGATGAGGTTTTAACGTAATGGTGTATACGTAGCTCATAGAGAGAGCGGGGTGACACACTGTTGCTGAAAAGATCAGCTTTAAATCACAAATACCAAGGGATTTAAGTACTTCTGAAAAAGCTGCTCAACAATTTCTTTATCAGGAGGAATCAACCAATAATAGCCACCTCCCCGATTCAGAGAGATATAACAAGACCTAACTTCACAGACTGCATCAACGCAGATTTCACAAGATTGGGATGGGCTGTTCTTCAAATGCAATGCTGCCGTCCCTCTGGAGAGATTATTTATCACAGTATATTACAGCTGATTCATGGGTACTGAATACAAATAGCTACGCTGATGTTAAGGATGTTGCAAAGCTAATAATGATAGCTATGAATCCTAGTTTACCATCACTGCTCTGCAAGCATGTAATTTATTTCAGGAAGGTGAGAAAGCTATTAAAAAGTAGCATAATGTGACTCGTTCTGTCAGCCAGTATAAATAGTGTAGGAGAATCAGAGTTTGTCAGCATGTCTCCCAGTTTTGGATGTCTCTGAATGGTAGTTCTCTTCCCCTCCAGGTTAGGTGGGTGTCTTGCTGCCTGTTCCTTGGTTACCTATAACAGAAACTACCTGTTATTTTGTTAGTCGTAGAAAGTTTTGGTTCTTTCAGCTAGTATTTTACTATTTCATAGCAGAGGGACCAAACTTGAAAGCTGTCTCGCTACTAAAAAAGCCCCAAACAAAAGCCCACACCTGACTCAGGATTTAGCCATGGGCACAGTAAAGAGGACTAAGTCCCTCAGATAATACGCAGAATGAATGATTTACCCAACTTCAGGAGTAGGTACAAGTTTTTATGTACCATCTGGTCTGAAACTGCACTCTATTCAGATTACTGAATAGTAGAAGGCAGAAAAACTGCCTTCTTAAAGTGGGCAGAAGTGGATTAAAACAAAGGCACTATAGATCTGCTGATGGTGTTTACAAAATCTGCAGATCATGCTCAACAGTCACAAACTGTCTGAGCTTCCCTTCCTACCCCGTGTCATAGGCAGTGGCCCATACTGTACTTCTCACTAGGAAGCATCTCTCAAAATACTTGTCTTTTCTGGATTAGTCTGCACTTCTGGGCAAAGTAAAAACCCATGACTAGCCCAGCTCTGAACACAGTAACATTGAATCACAGTCTCAGTTTCCACAAGAGAAAACATTTCTAGCCTGCATGACGGCAAAGAAACATTGAATATGTGAGGCCAGGGTAATAAATACCTATGTAAGTGTGCCTGAAACAATAATTTTCATCTGAACCCTGAAGACCAGTATTGTCCAAGGAGTAACAAGGATATGAAGAAGGGGAAATCTCTGCAGGAGCCTCTTTTGCCTTAAGCCTGATGAAAGCTCAATGCTGCCACACTCCCATACAGTCTGCTAAATTCTGAGTTCGTAACTCCTACTAAGTTACTCAAAATCTTGCAAATGGTGCACAGAAATAGTAAAAAATAGCACACATAGCCTTCCATAGTGTCCCACACTCCTTCACTGGAAGTCAGCCCCATGCTGTCCTCCCCCATCCAGAGATCACAGAAAGATAGATTTCTCTTCCTACTTTAAAAGGGCTTTGTCAGTTCTTAGAGAATGCAAATAATAGTCAGACAGGAGGAGAAGAAGTGATGGTGGATGATAACATTCTGTAATAAAATGTGTGAAATTAAATTTAAATTAATTTTAGTGTATTCATTTTAGGTAAGAAATAATTATTTCCAGTGGTTAAAAAATTCTTCCGCATTTCTGACACAATAGTTATTAAATCTTTTCAGAAATAGTCAGTAGACTTTTAAAGCTATAATATAACAGGCCTTTACCTTAGGAAGTATTTTCAGTCTGAAATAGAACCTGTAAATGGATTTTTCTTATCATCCGTGAAGAAGTGTAAACTTAATCTAGTTGCTGGTTCTTTATCTCAATTTCTTTTTAATTGACATTCTGCTTAAACTAATGAAAAACCACCCTCTCTAAAGTCACTGCCATTAGTACCTTATTCTGGCCTTGTCAGGAATGACTGACAGAGAGGTGAAGCTTAAACACTGATAGTCGGAAATCTTTCTGTTAATCCAAAGTCAGTAAAATCTTCAGACTCTTCAGACTGAACATATAGCTATTATTCTTTGTAACTAACTTCAAGAGGATTTGAAATGGTAGATAACGTGATTCAATAAGACCTTGGTACACTCTTAAAACTCCACTTAAAAAGCTTCACTGGGTTATTAGATATTGTGATTTATTCCAGAAAATGCTTTCAAAGAAAGCTCAGGGAAAAAACCAAGAAAGCTCTATACTTGAAACACAATCTTTCCTACCTTCCTATAATTCAACCTGCCAATTCTTCTTGAATACAGCTGTTAGCCAGAGCCCAGATCCAGCAGATAAAACCATGACTGAGAGGAAGTGAGGACTAGCCAAGCAAGCCCAACCTACAATAAGTCTCCCTCAATTCCCTTGACCCATGGCAAATGTAGGTTTACTGGACAGAAGTGCAACTTGGTGACACAGGGCATTATATCTGTCAGAAGCACGTTATTCAGTTTAGACTACCACATTATTACTCAACTAGACCATTGGGCTGGAGGAAAATTTTCCAGTGAAACAGGCTGGAGTAGAAGAGTGATCCCTTCTAATGACAGCCAAGGGGTTTTGAGTTCTTGGACAAAACATTTATTGTTTTCAAAATTTTGGGGAAAGTAGTACAAAAAACTTGGTTTCATTCTTTATATGAAGGTTTTAATTTGGGAAGAAAAAATATATTTTGTGTTGTAATACAGCCATTTTCTAACCAATTCTATTCATCATTTAACTGAATAAGTTCAACATTGTTAATAAATTAAATACTAGCTGAGCAGAAGATTATTTTTATTTTCTTGAAAGTCCTATGAGTGTTTACATGCATTTATGTTTTCTATATGAATATTTTCCTTTTCAAGCCATCCTGGGGTTTTTTTGCTGTAATCATTGAGCTACAACTATCAATGTACTTCTTGGAAACAGGGCTGTAATTCATACTTGTCAGAAACAGATGGCTGAGAAAATGAAAGCAACAACAGCAGTGAAAGACAAGGCCACCTGGGTCCATCAAGCTGATGAGAAAAGCCTGTGAAGCTAATGCCAGTGGTATCTGGCAACACAAGTAGGCTTTCAAAACAAGAGCTAGGAATCAGTCAATAATAAATGAAAAAAAATAAGAAAACCCCTATGAAGCTGTAGGGAAACAGTCCTGGGAATTACAGGCATAGACAGCATCACAAAACATCCCAACTTTGAACTGAATTAAAAGGTGGAAAAAATGGACAGTCAAGCCATGGGGTTTGTCTGGGACCACATTTCTGGGTACGGTCAACTCAATCTGATATTTTCACAGAAGAATACAGTTAAACAGAAATTAAAACTCCTGTTAAACTGCTTGGATGATTTCTCTGCTCCAGAGATCCTTTAAGTATTTCATGAATCATCATAGAGCATTCCCTGGAAATAGTCAGATAGCCACATAAAGTTAAATTTCCTCCTCCTTTTGCTACTTCAAGCTCCTGAATTGAGTGCCACTACTCTACCAGACCAGGTCCCTGTTTGTAGGTTGTGCTGGAAGAAACTGAATAACCTAGAATTTGCAATGAATGCAGCTAATAGCAAGACTTCTTTTCTTCCTGTCTGAGGTCCTATTGCCATCTCTCTGCATGTGCCCTTGGAGCTGGGAATGAAGCATAGTTGAGCCAGCAGCACCGTTCAGTGATGGTCCAGGCTTTATCTCTCTCAGAGCTGCTGTGCAGCACCAGTAAGCACAAGTTAGCGCTCCGTAAAGTTTCTCCCTTTTTACAACTTCAACTTCACCAGTTGCTTCTTTATTTTCTTTCTGGTTTATTGCAATCTAATGACTTCTCTAGATCTATAGGTACCTCCTGCCATACAGAAGTGAATGCTAGGTTGAACTGGGCAAAAGAAATCCATTAATAATGCAGCAAATTTTAAAATTACTCTGCTTTAACCATGGTCATGCCCCATGCATGCAGCTGACGTACCACTGGAAACAAGTGCTACTTTCTATGAAGTTCTGCACCTAAACCAGAACACTAAAAGTTTCAATGATTCCTCTAAGGAACATTAATAGTATCAGGTACTTCCATGTCTTTTACACTTCTCCTTGATTACATCTATGGATGACCCCTGAAGTCAGCTATCATGATGTACAAGATCTAATTCATGCATTTTCCCATCGGCCTTTCTGAGGAAGAAAAGCCACACATATAAAGAGCATAAATTGTTACATAAAATTAAGCCACCAAGCTGGCCTAAATAATTACACACATGAAGTGAAGGTGTTTGGCTGGAAAAATCCTTTGGAGTTTGGTGCTTTTTCTTTTCACTTACCTATAAAATCACATAGAATTCACAGGGAAATTGGTTGATCAGCACTTGTTACTGCTGTTATTTCTGCTTACAGATATAACATGTGGCATGATGCTGAGGGGCATATATGCATAGCAACCTACGGAAACTTGAGTCCCTGTGCTGTACTTCGCAAAATTCACGAGGATGCCCATATTTCACATGCAAACGATAGGTTTGTGAGACTTAAAGGTACAGTACTTTTGAAAGATGTGGAGGTACAATCATAAACCACAATATTTATTATAGTGAAACAAAAGCCTTGTTCAAACAGAATTGCTAGTCATGGGTTGCAGTAGCAGTTATCTGCAACTGCAGCCACTTTGAGCTTTTGGGTTTTATTTAAAAAGCTTAATTGGAATTTTTATTACTCCCAATTAAGCTTTTTAATTAAAAAGAAAGTTGAAGGAGGCTGGAGGCAAGTATTGCTGAAACTCATATCTGCATAGACTCTAAGGGGAAAAAAAAGGGAGTTTTGTAAAATTGCAACTGTCAGCCAGCTGCAGCTTTCAGTAACGCTTACTGCTGATCCCATTTACCTTGCCAGTGGCACACTGCAAATGCAGATACACACACCTCATTGGAAAAACAGGCTTTCAGCTTTAAATAGCACTATAAGAACATGAATCCCGCTTCATTCCTGCGAAGGACACATCACGTGAGTAAAAAATCCTACCTAGTCCCCCATCTCTGCTTTATTTATTCCATTAGCAATTTGAGCCTGGTAGATATTGTCCTTTTCCAAGACCAGGGTAGATTCACCACATAATGAATTTAATGACATTCCAGTAGACATGGGACTACCTACACATTTCTCTCCAAACCTCTACATGTACAGACAGGACCGATAGATAACATGTTCATAAAACAGAGACCCTTCTGACCCTTCTTTATAGAACTCAATCAGTATTTTTGGCCCAAAATTTATTTCAACTTTTCCTTCAAACTCAGTTATTCCATGTAGCCTTTAACACTTTATTTGCATTAAGGAGAAAGCACTGGTTTAAAGAAGGAGCAAGAACTATTATAGAGAGATCTGCAACATTCAGCTGGCAAAGCAGAGACTGGGAAACCTTCACATATCCAGACAACCGGAACTTTTTTTAGATAATTAATATCTTGGACCAAATCTCAAAAAAATCATATCATTCATTCTTGTACGTTAACTTCTCCACTCTGTAGAAGCAAAGATACTTCATACTTAGGCCTACTTGAGGGTTGTTCATAGAGTAAGATAATATTCTAACAAACAGGGATGTTGGATTAGCCCTTGGAATTTACTCTATTGTTTCTAGAGAATATCTGGTGAAAATATTTTCAAAATATACCCAGTGACAAAGAATTTCTTTTTATTCTAATATATATATTATCAAAGGGCAGCACAGTTAGACAATGGATTCTTATTGCACTGATTTTGAAAGTGTAATTTTAGGTAGGTTTCCCAGATATAAATCTCAACAGAGCTGGTTTTACCCCACCTTTGCCTTAAGCAAAAATCTTATTGTGAATTGCTCTTAGAGAATAGATATGCTTTGCATAGGGCTTAGAAGACAAAGTTGTAGAAGGGAATGAAGATTAGTATTGTATACATTTTTTTTTTTTACATAGTTAAAGAGTGAAAAGTGAAGGGATTATCCAACCTGCAAAGTGAAACATTTTTCTCAAGAGGCATTTAATTCCACGGGAAATTAAGGATTCAAGAAAGGTTGATTTCCAGCTTGTTATTGTAGCTAAAGTTCTGTTTTGAGCAAAGACTAGAAGGTGAAGTGCATGGATAAACATGTACCATTTTTCTTAGAATGACATAAAACAAAGATTTAGGGATGTTCACTTGCTTAGATACAGTCCAGACAGTGTTTTGACATTTTTAATAGAAATTATAAATCATGCTGGGTAACTCTTGAAACAGATAATAGAATCATCTGAGTACATAAATCTAAGAACTTTTATGTCTTCTGTGTTCTTTATCATTCCATCTCTTCAATATTTAATTCTGAATATTTGCCTGTTTGTTTGTACATCAAGGTCATTACCAAACAGTTTACTAATTTAAAGGGAATATGCTTCACAGATACTAGCAGTCTGAGGACCAGAAATTCAATTATAATGCTTCAGTTTTAAAAATCTTAGGACTGATCTTATTTACATCAGAGTGCAATGATTAGCCCCATACAACAGAGTTAGACATCAAAAGCTTTGTACTGAAAATATACTGCATTTTTTTCTCTCTGTGACCTCTTAAGCCAAAATGTCTCAGGACTGAGAACACAAAAGGTTTCTTCCAGCTGGTGAACAACCATGCTAGAAAGGGCACAACTGGCACCTCACACGCTGTGAATTGTGAGTGATGGTGAGTTTTGCAGGCTGCTCTCCCCAACGTCCCCACGGAAGTCATGAGAGACAGCAGCCACCTCTAAGCATCGTTCTCCTTTGCTCTCTTGCTCACACACATAAGGTCCAAAGGCAAGAAAAGCAGGGAGCTTAGGCTCCACCTCCCAAGCATAAATTACTATAGCTAATCTATAGGGTGAGTCCCATAGAGGAAAGGAGCTCTGCTACTGGTCTACACTGGGGATAGATACCTACACTGTGTTTGATCCTGGAGTTGTACAGCTGTAATACTGACTATAATTCAGGACCAACTATGATCAGAGAATCACAGAATCATTAAGGTTGGAAAAGACCTATAGGATCATCAAGTCCAACCATCAACCCAACACCACCATGCCCATTAAACCATGTCCCACAATGCCATGTCCACACATTCCTTGAACACCTCCAGTGAGGGTGACTCCACCACTTCCCTGGGCAGCTTATTCCAATGCTTCACCACTCTCTCACTAAAGAAATTTTTCCTAATATCCAGCCTAAACCTCCCCTGGCGCATCTTGAGGCCTTTTCCTCTCGTTCTATCACTAGTCATCTGGGAGAAGAGGCCAACGGCCACCTCTCTACGACCCCCTTTCAGGTAGTTGTGGAGAGCGATAAGGTGTCCCCTCAGCCTCCTCTTCTCCAGACTGAACAACCCCAGTTCCCTCAGCCGCTCCTCAGAAGACTTGTGCTCCAGACCCCTCACCAGCTTCGTGGCCCTTCTCTGGACATGCTCCAGCACCTCAATGTCTTTCTTGTAGTGAGGGGCCCAAAACTGAACACAGTATTCGAGGTGCAGCCTCACCAGCGCTGAAATTGCAATTTGCATTAAATGCTCTAGTAGTAGCCATCCCAGACTATGTAAAGATGCCAGTCATTTTATAGGTTTTAATCTTTTAAAAAAGAGACCAACACACAGCATTGTTTCTCTGTCCTTCAGTACTTCATTAACAATATTTTCTTTAAAAATACACCGCTGGCAATATTATAAATACACTTACTCTGATTCATCAGTGAGCCCTGGGATATGTTTTCATGTTTACAGATATGATTTTATGTATTTTCTCACGAATATGTCTCTTAGATATAGGCTGGTAACATTTTTATATGAATCATTAAATATATTTTAGCAGGGATTTTACGAGTTTACTTGTGTCCATATAGAAATGAGGTTATGCTGTTTGTTTTTCAAAATGTTACTATTACTTACTGAGAATCTGCTGTGGCCATACTGATAAGATGGGGATAAAGGTTTCAAAGCCAATTTCATTTGTTTTAAATGGGTTCTGTTATCTGGTATATACCAGCAAATGTCTTTAGTAAGTGAGAAACCAAGGCAAATAAATCAGGTATAAATCTAAATCACTGGCTTCATTGTAAGGAGAATTGCATTATTTTCTCTGAGAACCTTGGTAGAATTTCTTCTTTAAGAAGTTAGCCCTCCTGCGGGGTGTGATACTGGCTGCAGGAGCGATACCAGCACGGCTCCAGTGCCATTCAGGAGTGGCTGGAGGGATGCTCGCCTCTGCTCCAACGAAACGATCTTGGCTCCGACCTAAATACATAACTTTGGATAACATTGAGGATGCATCCTCAATACAGTGGGGGGAGGAAGAAAGGAAAAAAAAACCACTTTATTTAAATGAGTCTACATTTTTTCTTTCTTCTTACCAGGTTGGCTATAAATGTCTGCCTTGACTAATCTTTCAATCAGTCAATCTCAGTCAGGGAAGTCAGAGCACTTAAGAGCTGCTGTGGTTCCGAGTAATTACCTGAACAAAAGACCGTCTGGGATTGGACTAACTGTTGGCTCATCTGTATTCAGCAGCATTTTCGGATCATGAAAGGAGAAACCTGGAAAGTACAAGGGAGGAGATGCAAAAAAGGAGACAAATGAGAAGGGAAAAAATACACTGTAAATGTACACCATAAGAAAAAAGGTAGAGATGTATTTTTGTTGTTTGATCAAAGCAAAGATTTCTCTGAGAATACAGAAGTCAAAGAAAAAAAATAATTAAGAAGGCTTCCTGCTTCAGCATTAAATTTCTGATAAAAATAAGAAATAAGGAGACAATGGACATTTGAACTACAAATAACCAAACACTCATTTGGGCTATCTGAAGCGCAGAGTGAGCTATTTCAAATCATGATGGAAACTTAATCTTTGGGCTCTCGCGTAACTCTCCTGATCAACAAGCCTTTTAATAAACTGCGGAATTTCTTTTTTCTTTCCCCAAACCACTTTGAAAAGTCTCTGATTCATCCTGATGTTAGGTGGAAAATATTATAGGATAAACCCAGAAAATTTTGTGCAATAATGTTTTGGTAGGGACTGTAAAGACAATGATTTTTACCAATATTCTCAGGTGGAAACATTTTCACTTTATTATACAGGTACAGACAATTCCATACAGCAATGAACTTCTTTAGGGAGACACCTTATTCAGAGATTCATAAAATTTACCGTTAGATCACCTAACCTAAAAACTTACATAAGCCAGAGAAACTGTACCAACTATGCTGAGCTTTAGCTTCATCTCTTTCCTGCATCTTTTCTTTGGTTTGAATCACTTTTTATTACTTTCAGAACTACATTCCCAGCACCTCAATTTGTTAGTGGTCTCATGATTGGCAGTAATTGGAAGCCTTGATTGCAGCCTTAGCCTGTATGCCAACTGTTGATTGAAGATGGGGTCAGAGCTCATACTCCTTCACTAGCTAGCAGGTGGTCTTCCTAGAAGAAGGAGATTTGCAGTGGGTGTCTCAGAAGATACAACCACACAAATGTGAATTACCAGCTTTTCGAACTTATCCATGCAACTCCTTTGCTAATGCTAACCTTGTACTAAAAAGCAAGAGCTCTTGTGACTTCCACATAGCTTCAGCCTGGCTTTCTGTTTCAGGTGATTAAGACCTTCATATGATGCCAATCTCCACTTCTCTTTGATGATGCTGCCTAAAGAGATTTTAACTCTACAGAAGTCCAAACATCCAAAAAGCAGTTGAGTTCCTCAGAAGCAAGGCAATGTGCAGAATAGGAAGTTATCAGCCCAGTGAGTAACGTAAAACCTGCCTGCAGTTGGAATGCCTATCAAAGCAGCAGAGGTTTCACTTGTGCACTCCTGGCAGTTATGACAGACGTTTTATACGTATATGTGTAGCATTGCACAATATGCAAAGAGGTCAAAATTCTTTAAGATAGACAAACCCAGGTTCCTAGTAATAAAAAAAAAAATTGCTTTAAAATTATAACAAATAATAGCTGTAATAAAAGGAACAGCAAAGATGGTGACCCACAGCCCCTCTCATAGTACGTGGTATAGAGTAAAGCAGAAAAGATGTTGGCAGCTTCGTGAAATCTCCAGAGAAAAAGCAACTGGAAGAGGATGAACGACAGTATGGGCAGAACCTACGAACTGCTGCAAAATGGGAACTTTCCTAGAAATCACTTGTGGTACTCAGGAAAGCACCACACTAAAGGCTTTTCCTTTGCTGACTGTGTTTTCTATTTCCGTAACTATAGCAATGAGTAACTTATTTGGAAATTATCAAAAGTCTTCATGTATTTCTAAACAAAGATTTAGAGCCATATGTGTTAAAATCTTTCACCATTACCTCCATCTGTGGGGCCTGGAGATTGTATTAGATTGTATTAATTTAGTGCCCAAACCAAGAGATTATCAGTCTTAAATGCCAGGAGAAATTGCTGCCCATAACACAAGCACGGTCAGTGGCTCCTACATGGCTTTGAAAACACAGGGTGGGGTGGAGGCTGCACGCTCCTCTCATGTTATAGTTAAAGTATGTGTGTCTACAAAAATTAATAAATACTTGCTGAAAGCTAAAACAATTTCTGCTGGTTCTGGAGTTACTTTGATACTGTTCTGAAAACCTCCTTAATTGAGGAGGCTACAAATGGACCAGAACTGCCTATAACTCTCAGCTGACATGTGTGCCCATCAGCATAGGGGGTGTTTAGTTATCTCTTTATAATATTGTGACACTTTCTAATGCAGCTTAAGAGTCTTCTTTTCACAGTAACATGCACATTACTTTTCCTGCCTTCATTTTAATTCCTCCCAAAAATTAAGGTTATGAAGTGTTTATGTAAGATCCACTGATACCTTGAGCTTGGGTTTGCATTTCAAAACCAACCCTGATTTACTAGGAAGAAGTGATAAAGGACACGAAGTAGGAAAATCATCCCTCTTACTGCAGCAGGTGAATATCACAAGAGGCAGGACAAACATAGGCCAGACTACTGCAGTACCTTAATCACAGCAAAACAGAAAGGGACCTGTATGCTGAATGACAGATAGAAGAGCACATGCAGGCATGTGATGTGCTGTGTTCAGTGCTGTGAACAAATTACAGTATTCAGGATTTAGAGGATTCTAGCACAGGCTGAGATTTTAAAGGAAGAAGAACCTTCAAACCTGCAAACTGGGACAAAAAAAAAAGTACCAGCTTTCTCTTGATTTGTCCTATAAAAACTATGAGATAATAGTTCCCTTAGAGTCAGACACTGAAATCTTTGGGAATGTAAGCATAACCCTCCACTCCCACCCAACCCCAGAGAGTCACAGATCTGTACCAGTTGTGGCATATTCCAGGGTAAAAATACTTCAGTCAGGAAATCTGTAGCTTTAAAGGACTGCGCTAGATTCACCCCTGCTGGCACAGAGGGTTGCAAATAATTTGAATAATTGCTGCAGAGAGCAGATGGTAGAAATACTCCATTAGAAGAGTTCCAAATATAGCTTAATTCAGCAAGGGGAGTGAGAAAAGTAGAGAAAAAGTTCAAAGAAAATCTGGCATCATCATCATCAAATTAGTATTAGTAATAAATAGCAATAATAATGACAATAATACTACTGAATGGGAAATGAATGGGAAAAAAGGATGCCAAAATTGCTGTTTTGGGCTATTCTGCTCTGTTGGATGTCACCAGACAAGACCAGCCCGGTTTGCATCACCACCATTTCTGAGAGTACCACTACAGCCAGACACCATCAGTCTGATGCCACATTATACTATTTCTGGCTTTGGCCAGAGCATGGAATCAAAGGGATCTCCTGGGTTTCCCAACTCTTTTCTGTCTTTGCACATCATTACTGGATGCTTGGGTGCCTCTCAAGGATGAGAAATACTCAGCTCATTGCAATGCAGTAACCTCCTCCTCGTTCAATGCCTTGCCCCAGGGCAAAGACCCATGAAACTCAGGGTTGAGCTGAGTTGCTCATCTTTACACTCCTTTTTTTCCAATAGTAAAACTGCAAAATGGCGTGCCCTGCAATGCCTGGGAATCCTAGACAGATCACAACAGCAGAAATGGGTCACAGAGTCAGTGCTATAAAATAATAAATCACCAAAGCTGCAGTTCTCAGGTGGAACTTTGCTGTTGTAAAATCAGGGATCTGAAATTGAGTAAACCTTGCTGAATGCCCTTACTCAGTGCTGCCATGAACGTTCATCACATTTGTCAGATTAATAAATTATGGTAAGAAAGCAGAAGAACCCACATCTGAGAAGGACACCATAAATACATTTTGATACAGGTGATAAAAATACACTGCATGATGAAGAGTAATTTGGTTAGATTCTTTATAGACTACTGATGATTAATTTGAACTTCTATCTGCTACTCTAAAAACAAATATGAAAAAGAGACATACATAGTTTAGTCAATTCATTAATCACCTCATATGATCTTGGAAAAAAGCACAAATCAGATCCAAATGTGGCAAAGGAAGTTGGCAGTGGCTAAAATATGTGACATTTTGCAAAACTAGAAGTCAACAAACAAGGCTTTGTACAATGAAATAAAGGCAAAGACATAAAATGATACAAAACCCGTGTATTTTGAAGGTTGCCTCAAATTCTGGGGTTCACCATCCTAAGTATAGTATCACGTAAAACTCTGTTTAAAATCACTCACTACAATTTACATTGCAGCCTGTTTTAGATACTTTAAAGGCAATAATGGGAATAATGGGTGTACATATGTTTGGAGGAAAATAAAAATAAGTAAATCAGAAATGTTGCCAACTACATCAGAAAACATTTGAACCTTCTACTTGTATCTGCAAAATTTAAGTCACACTCATAGCTTTCCACCCAGACGTGCAAATTACAGCATTTATAGTCGCAAACCTGCCTTATTTGCATTTGTTTCTCTTTGGAAATAATAACGTCGCACATGTAGCCTTTTCATTTGTGTACACAAATGGTATTGCACAAGGCATCATTTTAGAGACTTTGCACTACAAGAGCCATGCATAGCCATTACCACAGTGCATACTCACTACCGTCTCTTGCCTTACTAGTGTTTCTAAGATCCACAGACAAAAAACAGCAGAAAACAATACAGGCTGAAAAAAATCCAAGGGTTTTCTGTATTTTTTTAAGCACTGTAGAAGGCTTAAAGAAGATCAAGCACTTCAAACACTGCAACCTGCTTCACTGGGAATATTTCTAATCAAATCAAACATGAACAGAATAAAATTACATAAAGAGTAATGAAGTCTATGATCAAAATTGCTAGAATTCAGTGAGTGGCCTGCTACAGCTTCTCTAGTTTCTCTTTTGTAAATGTCACTATTAGCTGCAAAAGTAGCTCAATTAGAAAAAAAATTATTTTCTGTGAGAAAAAAAATTGACAGTAACTGTTTAAAGCTGAAGATACTCATATTTTACAAAGAAAGTGCATTGCAGAATATTCTTACTGCACTGAAAATATAAGTCAAGCCCCAAGACAAGGGTGAAGGGAACATCCGAATATGAAATACTGTGGTAACAAGACTGGAAAATGTGCTCGGTGTTTGAGTTTGTAGTGAAACAGCTGGAATGATTTGGCAGCAAAGTGCCCACCAGAACCAGCTGGAAGCATACCACAAGGAAAGAAACCCTCTAGTGCACCTAAACAGAAGCTATAAATTGGCTTGCAGGTATTTTACAGCCTTCCCCTTATAGCAATGACTTCTGTGTGTTGCACAAAAAAAGGGAAAAAAGATGACAAATGGAAAAAGGGAGGGAACAGGATCATAAATGCCCATTCCCAAACGAGCCCAGAGAGTGACCTGCAAACACCCAGTGATCCCAACAATGATTCCAGCACTTGTTTCCACAAGGAATCAGGTATGGGAGCTAGCAAAAGCAGCCGGGTGCACCAGTCAGAAGCACAAGAAGGCATTTTGACACACATTTGTGAAGCGAGCTGATTTTAACTTCGCGCTTTCCTCACATCCCTCCGCCGAGCTGTCTCCTTGCTGTGCATTGCCATCTGCAGGACAGACAGCTATGGCGAACGGCGCTGCTCCTTCTCCAAAAAAAGGGCTCACAATGCTGCTCTCCTCAGAGCTTTTGACAATCATTTGTTTTCATGAAGCAGTTAAAATCAAGAAGCCAAGTGCACATACGTTTCTGTGACCATAAATGTGTGCTATACTGCTGAGAAGAGCCGGGGCTGCCCTCAGCAGTGTTACCTCCCAGCCTAAAAAGCCACAGAGGGCAAATGTTCACAGTCAATACAACTTCTCTGTCTGCGACGTTGCTGCAGTTGATAAATCCCAGGCAAAGCTAGGCAAATAAACCATTTTACAAATTAAAATTCTCACTTTCATCTAATGATTGCGAGAGCGGAGAGATATTTGTATTTAAAGATGGATCCAGGAAATACAGGATTTAAAGGCAATACTGTATCAGTTGGCTTTCAAAAAGTCTAATTCCCCAGGACGACTTAACTAACTCTGCCAACCAACTTCATGCCAATCAGCTGCAACCTGGAGACACCAGATACCTTTTCAGTGCTTGCTTAAGACAGGGGGAAGCAGAGTCAGTGAATACAAAAATGTACTTTATGATATACCATGTGGAATCTTGGCCCTACTGATTGCCAAGGCAAAGCTTTTACTGATCCATGTGACTACCTGTTATATCCACAGTCTGGATATAATGTGAGATTTTTTCCTAATTGAGGCTTTGTAAATGTCAAGGGCAAAAATGAATGTTGCAGAAAGCAACTCCAACAGTTTCATGCGGCCCACGGGGTGAAACCGCTACCTTCTGAGGACGTGCTGGATTAAAAAAGCAGCAGCTTCCTTGTTACAAGGAGGAACTATCTGCACACATTCTCCAGAGAACTGCTCCTTTCAGCTAACTATTGTTAACTACTAGAAACAGAAGGAGGTTTAATACAGTCAAACAATGAGGAAGTTAAGCTTCAAGTAGTACACATGAGACAGAGTCTCAGCTGAGCTGAGTAAGTCATGAGCACTGGAGGGCAAGGAACCGTCTCACCGCCGGGGTTCGAGAAGGCGGCAGGGTCTGCCGGGAGGCAGAGCTGTCTGGTGTGCTCTGCTCCTGCAGCACCTCGCACAGGAGGGTCCTGTTCTTGACAAAAGACCAGAGGTACCTTACATCCACCACCATCATCAACACCAACTGGCAAAAAAAATCTAGCAAAAGAGGACCGGGGAGCTATAAACTGCGCTGGAGCCACTTGTGCAATGCTGATGCAAAAAAGGCAAACGCAAATCTGGGATGTACAGGTGTGGGTGCAGTTCGTCAGACACGGAAGTGGCAATTTAGGAAATTAAGTTCAGCAGAAATTGGCAAGACTGATAAATGCAATATATGAGGACAGAGTATAGAGGAATGGGCCTGGCTTAGTTTCAAACAGAGAAGAGACATAATGAGAGTATGTGAAATATTGTCATAAACACGGCAGTGATTAATTATTTTCTGTGTACCCTCTGTATACAAGAAATTGGCAACACTGGTAAAAAAGAAGATTTATGCAAGGTGTGGGGAAAATCTGTCTGTTTATAAGGAGAGTTAAGTCCTGAAGCAGCTGGGGAAGTTAAGAAATCCTTGTGTTCAGAGGTTTTTAAGAACAGATGAAGCATTATTTGGACTCTTGCCATTTGGACTTGTTCTTATAGTGTCAGCTCAAGAGATTCAAGGATATCACAGATTTCTCTTGTTTATTTCTTATCAGTATCTCTTCAGTCATGGGTACTTTAAAAAACCATGACCATAATGTAACTATAAATGGAATACAGGAGGAGAACACACATGCATTATTTCTTTCTCACATTTCATGAAGCCAAAGCAAGTTCCACGACTTCCAGATTGACTCATGATTTTTAACACAGACTAACCACACTGGAATCAAGACAAATAATAAAAATCAACATCAAGAAATACTCAACAGGTTTTTTTAACAGTCAAACATACATGAAACCAAAACATATGTACTGTTAAGTATGTGCAGTGCTTTTACATCTGCATATTTCAAAGTATTTTATAAATCTGAGTAACACAGTAATGTACTTTTATAAATTCTGAGGGACATACAGAAAACTATATACAATTTAATACAATCATATAGCTTGAAATAGACAATTTTATAGAACGTTTGCATTATTTACTCACAAGATGAAACACTAGGGGCCAGTGAGGAGACCAAAAATAGGAACCACAACACATCACAATTCATTCTGAATTGTGTACAGCAGCCCACGGATGCCTTCTGCATTGGACACCTTAAATTTCACATGACTACAGAAAACAGATGTGCCACATGTTTAAATCATGATATGCAGCACCTTGTGCTATTTGGAAAGCTCAGACAGTGGGCTTCTGTCTACTGGAAAGGTACTAGGAATGTATTTGACTATGAACTTCTATATTGCATAAGAGATGTCATAATTAATGTACAGAAATAAGGAAGGAACACTAAAAGTGGTGATTCAAGAAACAGGTAACACTAGCAAAATACGAGCAAGTGACTTATGTATGAAGTCTGTACAAAAATATGTACTTTGGACATTTTACCTTCCATGCAAATTTTGGATTCTGATACCTCTGCCCGGGTCAAGGCTCTGACTCAAACTAGCCCTTCTTTTTTCTTTGAAAGTAGGAATTCATTTTTACGGACTTGAGTGATCTGCACATCAGATGTGTGGTTTAAGCAAATCACCTAAGCCGCCTGTAAAGACAATGAAATTAGATAGGCATTTGCAGGCACCAGTTCCTCTTACCTTAAATTGTTACATTATGATTAATTTTAACACTATACTTACCGCTTTCCTCAGGTTATTTAAGTGCCACAGCAATGGCGCTCATCCAGCTCATCCCTGCTCCTACACAGGCAGTTGTTTGAAATGCCCGACATTTTCTGTGTTTGCTTCCTGGACCTTAGCAATGGCGTGGGGCATTTAGACACCCTGACAGGCAATTGCTTTCCCTTCAGGAACATCACAGCCTCTTCATTGCTATCCTATAGAACTGGATATTCAGAAAATGGAAGATGCATTTCTGATTTGCAAGCTGAATATTTAGGGCCTGATGTGGTGATGCATATTTAAATACCCTAGTGCCACTTCAGACACAGTAGAATATCTGACAAATCCCTGCAGAGCTGGTATATATTTCACAAGACCTCTGTGAGACCCATTCCCTTCCAGAGGCTGCTAGAGAAATCCCCTCAGATAGCTCAGACAGCACTAGATGTTCATGCATGAGCAAATTAATCAAGCCCAAGGACACTAAATTTGGACTTCAGCCCTCTCGACTTATCCACCAGTCTAGAAATGTTCAAACCATAAGAGGAGATGCTGACATAAATAGCTCTGTATCTCCATGTTAAATCCTCTGACGGAGCGGGAAGAGGCATGAAAAGGGATCAGGGATGGGGGAGGCAAGCCGGCATTGCTTGGCTCCAGGGACATGCAGCACAGAATCTGTTGCTTTGGGTAGAAATACACAGTCTGAATGACAAAACACAAGATAACATGGACCTCCTTCTGTGAAGCCTCTTGAGGATAATAATGTGATCACCTTTCGCTTATTATTATAAATAGGTTATTACACAGCCCTGACTTCTCTAACCTATAGCAGTGTTACTCCACTAGGAAAATAATAACCCAGTGGTAAATTATATTATTTCTACAAATAGTAGGAGAAATTGTGGATAACCAGTAAGGCTAATCCCTGTTTAATCTTCAGTTGCTGTGCTAGAGTGGTATAAGTCTAATGGTAAATGGGGGGCAGGAGAGCAGAACAGAGCCCTTCTCTCCTACATACAATACATAGTCACCTGAAAGTTTGCCTCTTTGCTTTAGCACTATAATTTCTCATAAAAGGCTTGTGAGCTAACAATAATTGGAAAACAAGTACTAAAAAGAATGGTATTTATCTGCCCTTTCTGGCATGTTCACTTTGGATGCAAGAGCCTAGGGAAAGAAAGAAATACTGCAGCTGAAATGCACAAGCCATTTGTTTTCAGTACAGGAAAAAGGTTCCTCAAGGGGTGACTAAAATACTCAAAGGATATATCTTCTATACATCCAAACAACCCTCAGATAACTCTGTATAACTGCAACACCAGGCAAGGAAGCTCTGAAAACAAGTATTTATTCTCTGCAGGGTACTTTTTGTCCCTCCCTGCTGCTAATGTTATTCTTATGACACCAGACACTGCATAATATGAAATTCCAAATGTATGGCACCGTGACAATGATGTATGAGGAAACATTTACAGATCGTGGCACAAGAAGTTAAATTAATAGTGAAGAGCAAATGACTTGCTTAGATTGGCTGCTATTTCTCAGTTTGCAGGGTAAATATTCAGTGTAACAGTTAAACTGGGGAACACAAATAATTGATAGCTTTCAAGCAATGACTGTAGATATTTACAGCCTACCTGCTTGACTACCTGTTTTCTGCCAGCAGCAATGTTATTTTGCTGCAGGCATGTCTGGCTATATGCTCAAATGTGGCTAAAAATAATCATACAATATGAATTCATTATGTTCTTCATGTAAAGAGATTATCTTTAAGATTTCAAAGAGAAAAGGTTGCAAAAACACAACTGAAGAAAACAGCCCATGGAGGTCTCTCAAGAGAAATTCCAAAAAATGGAAATTAATAGAGTAGCGCTCCCTGTCCAAAGTATTTGGTCTTCTTCTGGACAATTTTAAAAACAGTTTGTGAAAGGAAAAGTAAGAAAGATACCGAATTTTTCTGCTAGGCTCCCTTCCGCCTCCGCCCTCCCCTCTCCTCTGGGTAGCACCTCCTGCTCATTCAGGACACATCCTCACACTCCATTTGCCTTAAGCTCAATCATCTTAAAAGAGTTTTCCTGAAGGTCAAGAAGAAACAAAAAGCATATATCAACATGAAGGGAAGAGAAATAATCTAAGTGTAGGTGCCAAGAAGGAATCAGAAAGAAAGCAATCATGTCCTTGGTAGCAGAAGCAGGACAGAGAAAAGAAAAGCGTCACTCTCCAAATTCCAGCCTGTAACCAATTATTTGGTTCTTTTATATTGGCAGAATAGATGATGCAAAAATTATGAAATCACCAGTAATATGTCCAGTGATCTCATCATAACTGATGTTAGTACGAAGAATGCTTTGGTCTACATTTTCAAGTGGGTAGCTAAAATGGATAGCTGTGTTGCCAAGGACTAAGTACCAAATAGGTCTTTCCCAGCTCTGTTTTCTTGGGTGACAAGACAAAAGAAGACTCCTACAGCATTAAGCACTGCTAGATTAACTTTTTGCAGATGATAAAAGGTCTGTAATCTCCACAGACTGCAGCTGACTCAGCACCACTGCAACACATTGCTGCCTCATATGGTCACAGCTAGAAGGACTTCAAAACGGCTAGAAGGTTATCAGCCAAGATCTTCCTAATATAAGATTCAAGTCTCAATATACTTCCACCTTTCTGCATCTAAAATTCTGTTTATTCAAAGGTGTTGGAATGCAGACTTCTCCAAGTGAAGGGGGTCAGGAAGCAAGGACTGCATACTCTATTCGTACTTGGGTCAATCCTGATTCAACAAAATCCTGATGTCCAGTTTCAGGGCCAATGTTAATTTATATTACCCTTCACTATATTAAGTTTTTCCTTAGTTAAATTAAAAAAAAAACACTAGGATAAATGATTTTTTGTCATTGTCTAGACACTCAGATCTACCATTAAATATCTGACCGGGTTTTGAAATTTTGATAAGAAAGAAAATAATCTTTCCTTCAAAACAGGCTTTTAATGTCCTTTAGTAAGTTCTGTAAGGTCTTAATTTATATTTTTAGTAACTGTTAAAGAGCTCATTAGCTGGTCAGTTCATTACAGAACAACAATAACATAACTTATTTCTAAATTGGAAACTGGAAGCAGAGTAAATCTCAACCACAAATTCCTATTAAGTCCTTGCACTCCTAAACCTGAAAATGAAACTACATGGAGAAAAACTGGCTTTAGGTAAGGAAGAAAGGAGGAGTCCGTTTATATTCCAGAAAGGAACACAGCCACTTTTCCTGGCCCCATGTTGAAAGGACTTTTGTGAAGTCTCTACAGAAAGTCTTTTTCCTCCCGTAAAAGGAATGATCAATAAATATCAATTTGCTTTACAAAAAATTCTCTGTCTATAAGCAATTTCTCACCAAGTTGACAGCCCTTTCTTTAAAATGTCCAAATCAGAGCTAGTAGGCTGCATTTTGGTGAGAGCTGTGTCCTCCAGGAACACTTTCAAAGTCAAGTGGTCTCTCACCTGTAAGTTGCATCTAGGACTGGCATTGAAGGGACTTAAGTTGGTAGTAAAGGCTAGCATCCCCAGTTAGATCCTGCAGCACAGATGGTTCCAAAGGGTTCCTGCCCCATCCCTTTACTGAGACAACGCATCAAGACAGTATCTGTTCTCTTCTTAACTCAGACGACTTCCACACCAGCATATCAGCAGGTCAGATTCCAGCTCAGAAGCTTGGAACTGACATGTCTTTTGAGATAACCAGAAGAGGCAGATGAATAGTTGTATTTATTATATATGGGGGGTTTTGGCAGGTTGACTGTGTTTGGCACTGAAAAATAGGAGTGTTGTGGGAAGGAAAAACCAGATTTGCTTTCCTTTGCTTTTAAATCCCTGTGCTGTCTTCTGGGACCTCACCAGGAATCATGATTCATTAGACTAAAAAGACTATCCCAGATAGGTAAGATTAATAAGTAATAAAGCCAATTATGCACCTATCTGGACCAAACAGTGAAACTGAAACAATTACGCTAAGTTTTACATTATTATACAAGAAAACACTTTATAAATGCTGTCACTTGACATGTGACACAGTCCACATCGCAGTCCTGTCCAGAGCCAAGCAGCACAGTGTTCAACGTGGCAGTCGTGTTGCCCAACAGCAGCATCAACCACAGCCATATAGGACTGTGAACTATATTGGAGAGTGCTGAAAGTACAGAGAAAGAGATTGAAAAAAGGGATCTCGTCAAGACAGGGAGAGGATAAGTTTGGGAGAGAGCAAGAACATGGACCAAGATAGTGTTTACTGCATGATATATCCTAAAAAAAAAGTCATAACTCAAATATAAAAGTTATGCTGTTGACACAAAATTGTCTGGTGTAAGTAAGTGAACAGCTTGTATTTTGCTGAGGACTAGATCATCTCGTCATAATGGTCTCTTCTGGACTCAGAAAGTCAAACCAACAGTCAGCAACAGAAGTAAGAAATTAGTACTATATACCTTGAAAGAATTCAGAAGTCACCATGAGAGAAGTAATGTGCTCCCATTCGTAGCTCTGAAATAAGAAGGTGAAACTGTAGTTTCCAAGGTAATACTGAGGGCCTAATATTTTGCAAATCTTTTGCAATCAATCACTTCCTTCCTTAAAACAATGCAAAGTAACTATGTAAGTGAACACAGGCAAAACTGCGCACTTGAAATCATAACAATTATTAACTTTCATCATGATCTGAACGAATAATAAACTTTAACAACAGACATGAAGTAATAGACTGATTTGTTCAGCATAACTTGCTTGGTGCTGTTAAAGCCAAGCTGCATGAAAAAAAAGATAGATTTATGTATTCTTCAGTATGAAAAATGTCAAAAAGTATCCGGAAAAAAAGCTACATTCAGTCTCGCAGGCAGATGATTCACCATCCACCCCTTGTAGTCACTGAAGTCAGACACATTCATTACCCATTATGCTGAGGACTTTTATTTTTCCCCTTTTGGTGAATAACCACTGAATTACCAATATCACTGGGGCATCTCACTAAATGCTGCTGCTGCTGCTCACCAAAATAATCGTAAAAAGTTTATCCGTGAGGAATTCCAGACATTTAAATATATGGAAGCTGCCTTTGCTACTAACAGAGATTTATAGTCCATTCTGAGAGGGGTGTACCCAAATTCTAAAAATCACCAGTCGATATCACATGCAACTATACATGCTCAGGGAATGCTTGTGGTTTAAGACTCTTCCTTTCATAAAAGAGAAGCATTTAGCAATTTTCAGGGGCAGGGTCAATGAAAATGTGGAAAGAAATCACTAGATAAGGACTTATACTGTTCTAAATCCTCAAGGCCCCATGTTCCATATAGATTGGATTTCGAATTGATAGCAAGATGCTGTTCTAAACAACAAATTTACTGTTTTTATGTAAAATTAAATTTCACATTTTCTCTAGCTTCACTTTATTCTTATCAACTTTCTTCTTTTAGTCAATTTACTCAACAATAGCAGAATGCAAACAGTAGGCTGGATTTTTCACCAGTCTATGTGTTTGAATGTAGCTAGCTTGATGCTACCTATGTATTGTTGTGTTCCTATTATGAAATCTACTTAAAATAAATAATAATCACTTAATTAAAATGTCGTGCTGCCATCACCAAACTATATACTCTGCTATGTCACACGGAGATCTGCTTATTAATGTATCTGTGGAGCTTGAGAATAAACCAATTTACACTGCATGGGTGTAATGGATCTGTACAGAAGAATCATCCCAGCTACTATATAAAAGGTTTTTCATTCATTTGATTTGCTGCTTACATGTGGAGTTAACTGCTTAAGTGTTTGCAGAAACAGGGACAAAGAGGCAGGTTTAGTCATTCCATTAAAAATAATGGAATAAGAACCAGTTACATTGTCACCAAATTTGACCCATTTAGGAGTTTCAGTTATTGGACGTGCAATTGACTATCTCTTGTTCTGTTTTGGATCAAAAATTATTTATTAATCATGTGTGTTTAAGCTTTGATAAACATAGCCAAAACACCCAACAATTCGAAGTTTTTTCAATCGTCCCTCGTATTTTTGGCCAATTCTTTTAAATTTAAAAGTGGCTTTTATTCTACTTAAAACTAGAGCTCTATGCACCAGTCCAAAGCATGCTGGGACACTGGCACTGGCAGTGGTTGGGGCAGGTTTTCCAGAGCTCGATGGTAGCTGGCCAACCAAGTTACAAGCGCTGATGAAATCAGAGCTACCTCATTTAACCTGACCTCAGAGTATTTGGGAAAAGAAATCACCTAAAAGCCTAGATAAAGTTGTAGCAGTTTAGCTCTTAATGGTTTCCTTTTTCCTCCTGACAAAAAAAAAAAAAAAAGCAGACACCTAACAAATTCTATACATCTATTCGAAGTGTATAAATATTACAAATCCAGAAGGTACCCATAAACAATGAAATGACACTATCCACATGAAATTGCTTTGATAACAGATTAGGAAAAACTAATTTCTGTTTGGTCAGAAAACTAATACATTCTGACATTTCTGTATACTGATTTACAAAATGAAGTACTTAATATAAATACAAGAAGCTCCAGAATCAGACTGGAGCATCATTATCCACATTGCCCTACACTTGGAGAAGTATACGGAGCTTTTTGCTGCCATTGGCACCACACTGTAGCAACTGAATGCAGTGTTCGATTACTGTACAAGAAACAGGTAGTTCACATTTTCCTAACATTTTAATATAGTTAGATTAACGTCAATAAGCTACAAAGTCATATATTCAGTGTATTCAAAAACAGCAGAAAAAGCAAGCCCAAGTAATTCACTTGTTTGCTTGGTAAATGGAACAAGGATGGGCCATAGAGGCAGGTCAGATTTTCACAAAGCAAATCTCAGGCCCGACTCAGTCCTGAGCATGCTGCAAATTAAGCTGCTGTTTGCTTTGGCCTGCAGACAGTTTAAGGCCAGATAGCAGCAGTGTAGATTTCAGTCATTTGTCAGACCCCTGTATTAAACTTCATCAATTGCGAATTTAGCACAGTTCAAAAATAACTCAATCATTTCCACTCAGTCATATTTAGTCATCCTTTATTTCGGTGGAACTGCTTGTCAAGTAAAGGACTCCGTCATACACGGTATCTTTCTCCTCACAACTCATGTACAGCCTGAAGACAAAAAGAACATTAACAGGCAAGCCATGAATACAACATCTCACCTTTCAACTCACTGGTGCCATAAATACGTAACAGGGACTGCAACAATAGCTGAACGTATTAAAAAAAATTGAAATGCTAATGAATTGACCTTTATTTTAAATCTTTTCATCTTGTGCTATGCTACTGAATATCTTGCATGCATTCAGAATACAGACACAGATGAAGATTCCCATAATTGTTCTACAGATATGAAAGAAAACTGACTTCTATGCAACTGTCTTTGGTTATTGGAAGTGAGGTGCTTGTACACAGCGTGCTGCCTCTGCCAAACTGAAGCTAAAGCCGGTCTTACAGAGGAAAAATGCTGTGCAGGAATCTCAGATAATTATAAGTGAGTAGCAATTTTAATTCTGAGCATATTAAAAGACTTAGAGCAGATAAAATTACCTATACAAAAGGCAAGACTAAAGAAACTATTCATACCAAAATGTGTTAAGTATAATTAGAAGTTTAGGTGGAATAAATGTACAGCATGATATAAGAATGACAATACTCACTTTCCTGTTTCATAATCCGCTTTTTCTGCCCTCTCGGGATCTGCCTGTCCACCGGTAACACTATCATTTTTCTCAGCATTTCCCACAAATCAGCTCTCAATCTACTCAAAAAATGTTCAAAAAGGGTCTGTTTGGTAGCTGAAGCCGAACAGAACCAACTCCTGTGAGAGCCACTGTGGCTCCCACCTGGGCCATGCACCCACAATCACTTCAGGAGATACCTGGCAGATGCACGACCACGTACCCACTCCGATTCAGGAGTCTGAAACTGGCACTCTGTCACAGCCAGGGTGTGCACCAAACTCGGGAATTCTGAAGAACTCTCTTCAACAGCCCAGACATGGTCTGTGGGGGCACTTCAAGTCCTTGATGCTTCTAGCTCCTAAAACAACTTCTGAGTTTACTTTAATCAAGCTTCTGAGGAAAATGCACTTTATAATGCTCTCTTTGAACTAATGGATTTAACATAGCTTTAATCTACAAAAATTGACCAAGGAAAGACCTCTTTTTCCTCTTCTTTTCCCTTTATTCCTTGGTGTTGTGAATAAAAGTGTTTTTAATTGGCTTGGTCTCAAGACAAATTCAACCCTTCAACAATACTCCTCACAAATTAGCTATGGTGACAAAATTAACATGTATTGCATGCATTAGAGTTACACCGAACTTTCTGAGTGAAAAGGAGACATTTTAAGGTCCTTTTTGATTCACATGTACATTCTCTAAAAAAAAGAAAAAATAACTGTGTGAACTGCTGCTATCTATTGGAAATTAAATAGAAAGCCATTTGTTATATATATGGCTAGATTAGAAGTCAAACCAAGGAAAATAAAGCATACTCCCTGGAGTACTACCCATAACATGTCCTGCTAACTTGATCTAATAAGGTGCTAGTTTCAGCTATTCAAGCAATTGCTCCAGCTAGATTCATATACTGATTTGGCTGAACTCTTAGGCTTTGTGGGATTTTTGAGTTTCTCTTTTCCTTAAATGGTCTCAGATGGTTTATTCCCACATATCACCTCCTCATCACTTTGAACAAGCTGTTATTTATACTAGGTAGTTCAGATCCTCTGACTAGGAACATGCCTCCTCTTACTATACCTTGAACAACATGGGTTACATGCACCTTCTGCACCAAAAGATGCATCTCACCGAACTTTAGTTGTCTAAAAGACCGGCATGAAGTTCAACGTAATCATCAAGGCTGCTTCTATGAAGTCAACAGAGACGGACAGACACCTCCAGACTGTGATTCATCTCATCTATTCCAGGATAAGATAAAGCATCCACTGGAAGTGCCTGCCTCTCTCCTTTTGAGGCAACCTACACAACCAGTCCAGAACTGATAGCTAACTTTCCAACAATTTCAGTTAAATGAAATTAATCCGACCCTTACTGCCTAAGGCTGTACCTTAGAAAAAACAGAGCATGCTCCAGGATTTTGATTGCCCAGCTGGGATCCTGCTGGACCTTGCCTGGCTTTCCTTTCTCTGGAAATCAGAGCAATGGGATGCAACGAGGAAGCAGGCTTCTGCAGACCAGGGTCATAGCCTGACAAGGAGCCAGGATGCAGCCTGGGACAGCACCTCAGTAAGACTAGTAATGGCAGCTTACAGCTGTACAGCCTTTCATTGCTGCAGATGTGCCCACTCAGCACAGTGCAGTGCTGCAGAGAGGTCCTGCAGGCTCCTTGGAACAAGCTAGTCCAGAAGCAAGGTAGCTGCCTTGACCCAGCCCCGTGTATCAGCTTTTCATCACAACTAATTACCTACTTTAATTCAGCACAGTGTCCTTGTTATATGCAAGCTACATGGTTCAAAGCCAGCTTGGTTACATCTTATGAGGAGCGGCTGAGGGAACTGGGGTTGTTTAGCCTGAAGAAAAAGAGGCTGAGGGGAGACCTTATCGCTCTCTACAATTACCTGAAAGGGGGTTGCAGAGAGGTGGGTGTTGGTCTCTTCTCCCAAGTGACTAGCGACAGGACAAGAGGAAACGGCCTCAAGTTGCACCAGGGGAGGTTTAGGCTGGATATTAGGAAAAATTTCTTTACTGAGAGAGTGGTCAAAGATTGGAACAGGCTGCCCAGGGAGGTGGTGGAGTCACCATCACTGGAGGTGTTCAAAGAACGTGTGAACGTGGCATTGCGGAACATGGTTTAGTGGGCATGGTGGTGTTGGGTTGATGGTTGGACTTGATGATCTTACAGGTCTTTTCCAACCTTAGTGGTTCTGTGATTCATTTGAGACATAGCCAGAATGCCTGGAAACTCACACAAACTTTACTAGTTTGTACTTTAAAAGTTGCCTCTGCAACTAAAGGATTGGGAATACATTTTCCCCACATGAAAATTTGTTTTCTGGAACATAGTTCAGGCTCAGGGGAGATAAGGGAGGAGAAGTGTACAAGGACAAGCCCCAGACTGCAGGAGACAGTCTACGAAACCACAACAAATAAAAAATATTTCCATATTGAGGAACCTATGTGACTCCAAGGTCAACCTGTTCCCAGTGCTTATATACTCAGATAAACTTATAAAGTAGAGGTGGAAAACAAATGTCCCTTTCTATCCCTTCCAAAATTTTGAATGCTAAAATTTTCAATCACATGTTATAACTAGGTATTATGCAAACACTTGTACTTTTTGATCTATGTTTCAATGAAGGGGTTTTGACAGGGCAGTCCCTTTGTGGCCTCCAGCAATGACAGAGTTGCCCCTGGGCACAGCTCCACGCTTGGGTCTGGGATAGCTGAGGCATGGGCACAGAGTCACCAGACTGTCCCATTCTGCACTGCTTGATTTCTTCCAAAAAGTGGTATAAATAGTAAAATTAACTAGGGGCTCATCTGACAGTCAGTGAATACAGTGCTCAGTGGTGAGCAGGCTGAAGCCTTCAGCAAAGTCTGATCCATCACCAGTGAGAGCCTGCCTGCTCCTACCTGGAGGATTACACTTTAACTTTGTAAAAATACCATTTGTCTGCAACTAACTCAGCACCTTTATTTGTCCTGGGCCCTGAGATTAAAGCAGCAGGTGAGCAAGGAGCTGAAAATAATTTATCTTCTTTGCTGCATTTTGCCTACTTTTCTTGGGTCCACAGCCTGCTCACACATGCACTGAAGAGCAATGGCCATGACCTCCCTGCAGGATCAAGGCCAGAGTGAGGAGCTGCTACCTCGAAGTCCTTTCCTCCCAGCAGGATACCGACACCACAGCCTTCAGCCTTGACACAAAACATGAACACTGAGCTCACACCTCTGCCGCAGCAACACTTGGGAGTAACAGCAGCTGCATGCAGCACAAGCTGCAAGTAGCCCAAAGCCTCAGTGGGACATCGGGCAAAGAAGGATTTCCAACCACAGAGCAGGAATGGAGGGATGTGTTTCCATACCACGTGCACTCGCTGAAAAAATTATTTAGATTAGCCACCATTTGGTTTCTTGAGGTCTGAAGACTGGGAAGTTTGAATTAATTCGTATTTATTCAAGCAATACCAATGAAGAGTGGGAACTAACATTAGCATGTCTGTCATCAACCTGTCTGCTTGGTATATATACCATATGCCTTTCCCGCACATCTTCATCTCTTCCTTTTGTTGGATTTAGCCTGTACATTGTTTGGGAAAGAGACTCAGTCTTTCTGTATATCTGCCACCTCCAAGTGAGGTTATTACCATAAAATCATTAGCAGCAAAGGCAGAGAAAGTCACTCAGGAGAATTCTGACACACTTTACACTGAAAGTCAACGGTGCAATGACTTTTTCAGGGTATTCACGGGCAGACATCAGAATGACGTGGAACTTAACTTTGATATATATATTTTGGCAGTATCTGAGGGCAAGGAGCAGCTTAATACAACTACAGCACATAAGGCCAAATGCTCTACTTCCTAAGTGCTGTTCATGGTGGGCAGAAAGACCAGAAATGAGCTCTATATTCCCCTTCCGGTAATTCCCCAGGCACAGGGAGCTCTCAGCAAAAAGGGACCCTCAGCATCACCTTTCCAAAAAAGCTCTAGAAACAGTGATGGGAACTGACAGGAGCACAATGCTTTCTGGCAGTCTCCAGCTGGCATAGAAGCTATTGCAAACTGGTAAAACTCTTGTCTTAGCTTTAACCTTCATATTGTGTAACCACCATATTGCTTTCCCCACAGCAGAAGAGAATCCATACCAGAAAGATTTGATCCTTCATTCACCAGGATCAATAACAAAATTTGCTAGAGGCAGATGTGGGCTTCTGATGGTTCACTGAAGTCATATCTGTGCAACAAAACTAACTAACTTTGAATTTTGTATTCTGAAGATGATTTAGTATGATAGATATGAAAAAAACCCAGTATTATTCTACGGCCTTCTAAGCACAGTAACTCCATGACACATGCTAAAATCTTTCATTTTCACCGTCACAATAAATATATTAGTTAGTGCACTCACTGCCATCCATTACTGAATATGCATGTATCCTTAACAAAATTTACCTTGCTGAAGCCTGATACACTATGTCAGTGAAATCCCAGTGCAGTTCATTTAGGACCTGTAAGAAAGGATTCTGCGGTACCTTAGCACGTTGCTGCCTCTCAGCATGAACAGAAAACTCAGCCGCTGAATAGAGTTGCCCTGTGTCCCAATACAGTCTTGGAAATAAATGTCAGGCATGCTTTCAACTGTACTCAAATCTGAATCAAGTCATCTAAAGGGAAAACATACCCTTTCACATACCCGTTCACCTAGAATAAAACACTTTTTACATGGTACATGAGACTGGGGAAAAAAACATGAAGAAATTAATTCCAGCTCTGAGAGGAGCTCTTCTTTTTTTATATTTTATGGATATGCACACAGTAATCTCTGCCTTGTTTTAAATGTCTGATGGAAACTGACTTCACAGTTGATGCCACATCTTGGTCTCATGGGACATAAGGAGAGAACAGCTTGATCTACAAACAGAAGTACAGTTAAAGTTAGATCATGCTTTAATTTTTAGTGACACGGGAGGATCAGTCATACACAATTTACACTGGAAAAGAAACTCCAATGAATATAGGTGAAAAATAATGCAACTAAAAAGAAACAAAGGGAAGCCTCAGTACCTTTCTAACCAGTTTGGGGTGGGGTGGGGGAGTGATTCTCACTAAGATAGATAAAGTAGGCTTGTGCATTGTCTTCCAGAAGGATGCCTAGCTGCACACACAGAGGTGATCCAAATCAGATTCAGCATACAGAGTCCCTGAAACAAACACTCAACCGCGCCAACTATAACTCAGATTTTTTAAAATACTAGTAAGACTTTTTCAGAAGGGATAGACAGTTTGTTACAGTCTCTTCCCTGTATAACTAACATATTAGCAGATTTTTGGTTTTAATTCTGTTGCTGTTTGGATAATTCTAATCCTCACTATCCTCATATGGCTCCTACCAATCACGGATTAGGAAAAAATATATTTTTATCAATTCATTCAGTTTATCGATGTATTTCTTATAAAATTATATGAATGATAGCTCCTCAACATTCAGAAGGAATGCCAAGGAGCAAGCATTTTGTTTATACACAACTTGATTAAAATGAAAAGTAATGTAACTGCTCATAGGTGATGAGACAGCTAAAACAATCTCCAGCTCCCTTCTGAGTAGTGGGGGGAGAAAGGGAATTCAAAATGCAAAATTAGTTTCAGACTTAGAAATGAAATTATGTGAGCCGTTCAGACCTACTGTAAATGCCACTGAATGTTAAGCCAAACAAACAGATAATCTTCCCCCCAGGAAAAAAAAAAGTTTAAAATTAATTTCCGAGCATGGCATTAATTCAGTAAAATTACAGCCTAGCCTCCCTTCCACCAACTCCAATTATAAACAGCCCAATTCTGCAAAAGACCAAGTATCCTCCTTTCACACTGATTGCCAATAATGCCAATAATGCTGGCCAGAGCTGCATCTAGGGCTGCTATTCACACGATGTTTTGCAATAAGGAAGTAATCATAACCAAATACACAATCAAAACGTACTTCTTTTGCATTTCACGGCTGAACACAGTAAAAATCTCTCTACAGCACAGCTTTTTCTACCATAGTGAGAATTTTGGTTAAATAACAGCACTTCTCACAGCATTCATGGTCAGCACTCACTAGCAAAGAGACCAGACCAGACCTGACTCTTAACTCAGCTGTTCTGCTTACCATTAGCTTAGCAAGACGGAAACAGCCAAGAACTCACTGTCCCAATTTCTCACACAGCCTGACAGTAGCTGCTGACTCCTCCATTGCAGGACAGCGAGACAAAGTCATTCCCATTTTAATAGGATCGCAGCGTAGTTTCACATGCAGCCCAGGTACAATCACGCTGAAATCAAAGAAACAGACTATAAATGAATCCTTAAGTGTGAGAAGTAGCAATCTCAGCCCATCCTCCAGACGTGCTGTGGTAGCAGAACTGATGCAGGTCCAGTGTGCAAAGGAACAATTCGAATAATGACACCCTTTATAATCATTTGCACCCCTTAAGCCTTCTGAGCTCTCCTCCCTGGCGGGTGTCCCGACATAGTGTACCAACACAGGCCCACTCTCAAGGGTGCTTCTTACCTGGAACAACCTTCGGTCCATGATCCTGGTTCAGGAAAGGATTTAATGGCATATATCTATACTTATTTAAGCAAAGTTGTAAACATGTACTTAAACTACCGATACAGTGGCATTTAAGTTATGTTTCAACACTCTCCAGACTAAGTTTTTTCTGGAAGAAGAATGGGAGAAAGGATGAATCATCAACCCTCTTCCATCCTTTAACAGACAGGGAAGGAGGCTCAAAGAGATAAAGCAACTTGCCAAGGACCAGTCAAAAAGTCTGTGGCAGAGCTGGGCACTTAACACTAGACCTGCTGTTAATCGGTTAAGTACTGTAACCCCAAAACATTTTTTCTATTAGAAGAGTAATCGAAAATTACATAGATTATTTAGTATGTAACTGGATAGAAGAGAGGACAGTCAAGTGAAACCTATGCAATACTCTAAAAACGAGAAAGCATGCCTCCATCACTGAAAAAATGTGGAAGCCAATGTAAATGTTTTACTATGGCATCCCCATTTTATGATCATCACATGGAAAAAACTGCTACAAAATCATTCAACAGAGGAAGACTGTAAGAATTCAAAATCATCATTAGGATCTGCAAAATATTACTAAAAATATTGTTATTTAGAAATTTCTGAAGTATTATATTAAACATCCATACTACTGTTGTGTCAAGAATCTGAAACATTCTTATCTATATAGTATTTCAAGTAAACAGAAAACCACATCAAGGCAAATAACTGATAGAACTTTCCAAGCGTACAATTTAGTCCACAGACATGCCTTTACTATTTTTTATGCCTTGCAACCTGATAGTAAGCTTTTGATGTTAAAATAAATTGCTTCAGAACTTGACTCCATCCTTTCACTTCAAGAAAAATGGACAAGAATGGGTTCAGCAAAAATTCCTTTGCATCTGTAAAATATACCTTCCCCTTCAGCTAGAACCAGTAAACCAACATTTTCCTTATGTCAAAATTTTGCCACAAAAAAACGTAACTCTGGCTCAATTATTTTCATTTCTCTTCTCACCTACTCGACAAGTTCAAATTAATACAACTGGCAAAACTGAGAGTCCTGTTACCTGAGCTGCAGTGCAATTAGTTCAAAGGCAGCTAGGAGCAATAGGCATCTTCCAGGACATGACCGGAGAAGCAGAGAAACCTTCACATTTTGTTGTGGAAAGTCAGTCTGCAAAAGTTTGAGAGAGAATTAAAATGGGCAAGAATAATGTTCCATTTCATCAGATGCATTCAACATTTTTAAACTGAATGGCAGAGATGCAAGCTCAGGATTTCTTCCTTGCTGCCTGCCAAGCAAGTCAGACCTTCAGCCCTTTCTTTTTCTTCAGTCTACTTAATGAATGGCAACACGACACAAAATCTCTGATTCAGCTCTGAGCCTATTTACAAACCACCAGCCCAAGAAAGAGAATAGATCCTGAGTTTTTTGCTAATAAGCTAAGCTCAAAATAAGCCCATCCTTGTCTTTGATATACAGATGTTAACAGAGAGGCACTGTTTTCCCAGGGTAAATACAACAGAAAGGTTTTTTACATAACTGGTGAAGCTGCAATGAGCTCCTCCCTACCATATCAGCAAGTCTAAACATCTATGTTGACATCCGTACTAAAACTTCCAACTTTTAAAATCCCAAGTTATAACTCTTTTTCACCTCCAATGAGTCATTAGATGCCTAACACAAAATTCAGTTGATTTAAAGACACAGATCAGAGAGCTGGCTGAAGATCAGGCCAGGCCATATTCTCAGGTAAAAGGATATACTAAGGAGCTAGGTCAAAAAACGTTAAGCTTAACTTAATTTCTGACAAAAGTTCATTTCATGCAAACATTTCCAGAATGAGGCATTTGTAACTTTTATGCTGGAAGTGTGTCTTAGATCTATTTGCCATTTCAGAGGATGGGTGAAGAACGACCTAACAGGAGAGCCAAATGGCAAATGATGTTGTGTTGGCCTCTGAAAAGAGGGACAACTATGTTTAAGTCCTTGTTCCAAGCCAGCGAAAGCAGAGATTCAGACCTTTATTTACCATGATGTACTTTTAGTGTCCTAAATACCTGAATACTTTCTGTTCCAGATAGCAGGTTTCCACTCTTGCTGTCATTATTTTCTAGCAAATTTCAAAATATCTGAAGTTTTCCCTATGTTAGATGAAGACCAACAAGAAAAGCTCAGTTAAAATGGTATTTTGTGCATCCAGAAAGCTTTGCAAACCCAGCTCATAGCTCACTATGCCACACTCAGCCCTGGCATAAGCGATTCCATCAACTTGTGCAGATTTGTGCCCAGTTTCACAAGGTCTGATTTAACCCTGATCTCTAAACTGCTCTTGGACAGACCTCAGAGCTGCTTCCATTTATTATTTTGTACCACAAGCAACTATTCCACTATTCAGCATCAATTTAAAAACAATTGCCCAGCACCACAGTCAGCCAGTTATGTAAATATACCTGAGATAGGTAAGGCTCAATTACACTGGAGGAGTGAAGAATTCATAGAAGAGATTCATTACCAACTCAGATGGGTATCAATAAAAGATGTAATCAGCAGGGGACTGCATGAACTATAAGACTGTAGACACATTTTGTGAGTTAATTCTCTTGCATTTCATTAAAACCAACTTTTAATCTTTGCTTCACTTTTTTTCATATTGATGAATTGGATGGAGTGAACAAGACAAGACTTTTTAAGTAGTAACTGTGCACAGAGCCCATGGTCTAGCCCATAAGAATCAGTGAATGTTTTTGCCTTGTTCTTGGCAGAATTATTCCAATGCCAGACTCTAGCCAACACCGAGACCACTGGAAAAATTTGTCTTGGCCAGGGTCTAGGTGTGGATTTCACGAGTGAACCTCTCTGCATGGGTTTCTCTTGCCATTCCCCTGGCCCATCAGAGCAGCCACCGCAGCACTGCAGGTCCCAGGCACAGGTCAGCGGACTGCGTGGCTGCCACAGCAGACCCAGAGCCGGCGTACAGCTTCCTGCAGACCAGACCTCGGCCAAACCACCCAGCAGGTCACCAAGAATGGATTGAGGAGCACCGGAATAAGGAGAGTTCAGTGTGACCGAACAAATGGGGTGGAAACTCTGATTTTGTTCCCAAGCTAAGTGCTCTGAGAGTGCACTTAAGAGATGTTGTGTAATAGACCAGGAATCTTTACTGAATCTTGATAACTCATTGGGTATATGATATACTTATTAGATACTAATAGCAGCTCAAGAGCAATGGGAGAAACGTGCTGAAAGAATATTCTTCGTGATGAAGAACAAGCCAATGGAAACAAAAGGGAGACGAACGGGAGAGCCGAGGACAGGAATGGGTAAGGTACCATTATACCCTTTTTGTCTTATTTCAACTTCCTCCCAGAAGAATTTTCTTGGGTTTTAGGAGTCTTCAACAACATATTTATTCTCCCTATTTGATAGATGCAAAGACAGCTGGAGTTACAAATTCTTCTTATACTGGAATTTCAATTTTGTGCCACACACAGATGTAGAAAAGCAAGTAAAAATAAAAGAGTTTTGGGTTATCTATTGTCAGTCAAAGCCTCAAATCCACTGCATTTGTACAGTGGCTTGGCTTTGTTTGCTTTCTTTTTTAATTTAAAAGCAATAAAAAGCTTTTCTTCTAGGTTCAATAATATGGAAAGCTTTGGAGCTCTGCATCCAAACAAGTTTTTAGCAGTATAAGCATACATTCATCTTTTATTATCACCATTATTACTACCACTATTACTACTATGTGCTTTTTTTCCAAAGCTTTGTTACCTGTGTGAGTTCTGTCCTTATCTATCATGGAATAATTTATCAGTCCCTTACCCGTGGAAAAGGGAAAGGTTTCCTTTTCTTCTTCCTTGAATGTTATCTGCTCCAAGACAAAATATAACACCTGTGGTTTTCTATCAATTACTTATGAATAGAAAAAAATAACGCTGTATTTGATATTGTATCTCTTTGTGAATAAGTCAGCTAGTTATATTTTTCCCAAATGTATTGGGTTTGCGTGGCAACGTTTTGGTAGTGGAGGGGGCTACAGGTGTGGCTTCTGTGAGAAGTTGCTAGAAACTTCCCCTATGTCCAATAGAGCCAATGCCAGCAGACTCCAAGAGGGACCTACCGCTGGCCAAGGCCGAGCCCATCAGCGATGGTGGTAGCGCCTCTGGGAGAACAGGTTTAAGAAGGGGAAAGAAACAACTGTGCAACAGCAGCCAGAGAAGAGAGGAGTGAGAATATGTGAGAGAAACAACTCTGCAGACACCAAGGTCAGTGAAGAAGGAGGGGGAGGAGGTGCTCCAGGCACCATAGCAGAGATTCCCCTGCAGCCCGTGGTGAAGGCCATGGTGAGGCAGGCTGTCCCCATGCAGCACATGGAGGTCCACGGTGGAGCAGATATCCACCTTCAGCCCGGGGAGGACCCCACACCGGAGCAGGTGGATGCCTGAAGGAGGCTGTGACCCCATGGGAAGCTCACACTGGAGCAGGCTCCTGGCAGGACCTGTGGACCCGTGGAGAGAGGAGCCCACGCTGGAGCAGGTTTTCTGGCAGGACTTGTGACCCCATGGGGGACCCACGCTGGAGCAGTCTGTTCCTGAAGGACTGCACCCCATGGGAAGGACCCATGCTGGAGCAGTTCGTGGAGGACTGCACCCCATGGGAAGGACCCCACGCTGGAGCAGGGGAAGAGTGTGAGGTGGAAGGAGCGGCAGAAACGACGTGTGATGAACTGACTGCAAACCCCATTCCCCATCCCCCTGTGCCGCTCGGGAGGAAGAGGTAGAGAAAATCGGGAGTGAAGTTGAGCCCGGGAAGAAGGGAGGGGTAGGGGGAAGGTGTTTTTAAGATTTGGGTTTATTTCTCATTATCTTACTCTGATTTTGATTGGTGATAAATTAAACTAATTTCCCCAAGCCAAGCCTCTTTTGCCCATGATGGTAATTAGTGAGTGATCTCCCTATGTCCTTGTCTCGACCTACGAGCCCTTCATTGTATTTTCTCTCTCCTGTCCAGCTGACGAAGGGGAGTGAGTGAGCGGCTGTGTGGTGATTAGTTGCCGGCTGGGACTAAACCACGACACACAGAATATACAATTAGTATATACACAATAGAATCAAAACAAAATAAGGACCGAGCTAAATCTGCTTTTGCAAGCAAAAGGAGTAGCAAATGTGAAAATAGGTCACTTTACAGAGTCTCCTGGCCCTAGAGATCTGCAGACAGGCTTCTGACAGGTGCTGGAAGCTCTGCTGGGGGTGACAGGCAGAGGTAGGGACCACTGGTGTGATGTAGTGCCCAGCCCACCCCATGCTGGGGACCTCAGCCCTGCAGCACCTGCACATGAGCCAGTCTTTGGGCTAATACACCCTCAAGACTGCTCCCTGCTTGGGATGCTTGCCTCTCTATATGGGGATTACGTAGTGTCCGGCACCCTCTGTACCAGCAATGAGGAGAAACAATTTGACATACATTCAGTAAGCAAACTGCAGGAAGGCTGGAGTCATTCATAGGCTGCAAAAGAACTTTGACACATTCTGTACCCCATTTTGTCAGAGGAAACATGCTGGGCCCAGCTGGGGTTATAAGCCTGTGCCTCTGCGCAGATCCTGCTTTCTTCAACATGCACAAACACACTCTGGTGTCCTACAAACATTTGCTGGCACTAAGAGCCCTTGTGACTGACATATCAGTGGCAGTGAAGTCCTTGCACAGATGCATTTATTCCAGAAAAACTGCACTTTTGCAGAGAGAGCTGAAAGCATCCCATAATTTTCCTGTTACAAACTGTACCCTCAGCAAGAGCACTTTGATAGCAGAGATCAGCACAACCATACCAGCATATCCATACCAGCGCTACGCCTGGCCTAAGGTCCTGCTGCTCAACCCCTCTTTCCTCTTCAGCTTTTACCTGTCTGGATCACAACCTTTCACATTCTCTTACAGCTTTCTACTTCAACCTTGATCATCAATTCCCCTGCTGCACAAAGGATGCTGGGGCAGGGCAACGTGCATAAAGATTTATTAGCAGGATCCACTGCTGATGACACCCATTGACTCTAACAGACAAAGTAATTTCGAGGAAAAAAACAAAAACAAAAGCAGAGGAGAAGGACAGAGAAAAGAGGACAGGAGAAGGGAAAATGTGGAGAGGAGGAGGAAAAAATCCCGAGAGACCAGCCAGTAAGGGCAGCCATGGGGTCCCAGGTGAGCGTCATCCTCTGGACAGCGACTCCAGCGGTGATGGAGGCAGGTGGTGATGATGAAGAGGAGGAGGAGGACTTTTCCCCTCATCCTAAATGTTTCACTGAGACCCACTCAAATTCCCTACGGATTGCTCCTGCTTATGATGCTGTTAGCACTGACCAGAGCACGCTAATCAGATGCAAGCACTGTACCTTGACTGACTGTTAAGCTTTTGTCTGCATATGTTATTGGATAATGTTTATTGAGCCTTTGGATGACTATTATCTGCTTTGTTGTGCAGAGTGTTTGGTTGCTAATATAAATTAAAATCTACAAAACAGGAGGGAAAGAAAGAGGGGAAAGAGAGGTGATTCTCAAACCAGTAGCAGCTACTTCCATGAAAGCCTGCCATAACAACACTGTCAGGATTTGGAGGTGCAAGTCCACGCGAATGATACAAGTGTAACAGCAACTCGTACAGAGGCAGCAATGCCAGAACTAGGCATGGGTCCACAGATTAAAACAAAATTGAGTTTTCTGAATTCCAAAGATTGCAAACAGAACTTGTACCATCCTATCCTTGAATTAAACTAGTAGGCTCACTATGTTTCTGGTTCTTACGGGTAGGGCAGGTTTATGTCAGAAAACAGAATCCAAAACAGCAAGAGAATCTCAGCAAGGAAGTCAAGGACTGAATGCACATGGTGAGGAAATTATCCTCTCATCTTCCGAACTGCTCCCTCTGGATCTCATTAAGGACATGCATTAGTTGTGTGCACCAGCACAGAAAAAAATTGAGCCACGTTTCTGAATGATAAATGATCTCTTTATCATGAAGGGATAGGTGCACTATATAGATGGCAGCAGGTAGACAAATAAACTAAGTTGTCAAATAAACAATTTGTGAACTTCATCTTACTTCCAAGGATTAACTGTAATCTCTCCGTTTGGATTCTGTCCTCAGCTTCCATTATAGGCAAGATAAAATTACAATTGTTTGTGGTATGTGCAGCCTTGCTGGGCCACTGCCCATGCTTCTCTGAATAAAGAGGGGATTTCAATTATTAGCATTCCCGGGTTAACAGGAGAATAAAGAGGACAGGAAAATATTTGGAGAGCTCCAGAAAACCCACTGAACATCCAAGACAGCAATCCAAGCAGTTACTTTCTAGCATAATCTATGATTAAGTGACTGAGTACATCTATCAACATTGTAGGCTGCTAAATACACTGGGAATCCATCACTGAACCTGAAAGTGAAGATCCAGGCTAAGACAAGACAAGGCGGACAAGCATGAGGACTCCACTTCAGTCCCTGAAAAAGTTACGAGTGATTTACTACCATTGGCATGGGAGGGAAGACTGGCCCGCTGCCCTGCGTCAGGGCGGTGGGCCAGCCATAGGGCACTGTCCCAGGAAGGGTGAGACCTGGTGCCAGGCAGCAGGATTTCCTAGATGTCCACGCATCCCACAGAAGAAGGGAACAGAGGTCAGCGAAGTCCATTCACTGGGAATCACGTCTGTGCTTATCTGGCGATCCAGCCACAAAGCACATGCCACTCCCCAGGAGCAGGGGCTGTAATGTCAGTTTTCCCCCAGGGTACTCCTTAACTCTTGTGTAGAAGGTGGGTGGCGATGCCAACACCAGACTGGTGACTAGGATCACCCTGTGTGTCCTGTGGGTTTCCTCTATTCCCAGCTTAAGGGTCCCAGTTTAAATGAACTCCAGCACGTGCTGGAGGTGCTACATTCCCTATGCTGCCAGTGGAGAGTGGAAGACATTCAAATTAGGAAGAGTAGGTCCTTGTTTTGCCAGTCTCAAGACATTTCCAGACTTACTTGGAATACTCAATGTTCTTTTCCAAAATGGTGATACTTGTAAATATTGGTCTCCTAGGTTTCTTCTAAACAACCCTAACTACAGCTGCTAAAACAGGGTATTCTAGCAGATGGAAATGTTTACCAGCTGCTATCTTTTCTCCATGAACAAGCTATGAACTTCATTTGGAAAAGGAATGAAAACAAGACAAAAAAATAGGGAAGAAGAGTAATTTCAGAAAGTTGGAATGAAAAGAAAGTCTTTCAGCTTGCACAAAACCCCATACATAGCAAAGCATGAAGTGTTCAAAAAACTTGTAGACGTGGCACTGTGGGACATGGTTTAGTGGGCATGGTGGTGTTGGGTTGATGGTTGGACTTGATGATCTTACAGGTCTTTTCCAACCTTAATGATTCTATGATTCTGTGATTAGATCACACACTGAGGCATATCAATAATTTACCCTCTCAATTTTTACCAATGGTCAATAACTATTTTGGGTACTTGAAAAACTCAAATTTCTAACAATTTTGAAAATATAATATGTTGTTAACTCAGAAGATTCCTTATGTCACATCTTTGCGGGGGGGGGGGGGGGGAACCACAAAACAGGCATACAATGATGTAGAGAACGGGACAACGGATTTATATTTCATGAGGCTGTAGTTGCAGTTACAGACAGGACGATCATCCTGTACTCTAAGCTTCACCATTACAAAAGTTTGGTATAAACTAAAAAGTGTCACCCAGTTAGAAACTTTTATAAAGGAAGTCTTGAAAAAGAATAAACATAAAACCATTTGCAGCAAGCCTCCAGGTCTTACTTAGATGTGCACTCAACTTTGAAGAATCAATCTACACGTAGTCCTTGGCCAAATTGTGCTAGTGCTTAAAACTAACAGACCCTTGCTAAAACTGTGTGATTTAAATTGTCCTGGGTTATCTTAAACTTTTCAGTTGATCTCCCACCGCACAGCACCACAGGAGTGAATTGGTTTAAAGCACATGACATCCTCCAAGAAGTACAAAGTTACTACCAGAGCCTTGTTTCTGACCCAGAAACTAAGAGACTGTCTTTTTGTTACAGAACAGATGGTAGCAGGAAATCAGCATTAAAGCATGCATCTTACAATTGGCATTTAGCACTGTTGCCAGTATTTAAATACGTTTTTCCCCTAAAAAATGCCATCAAAGCCTTGTGAGAATTGCATTTTTGTCTTCTCTCATAGATTTGCAGGTTAAATATCTCAATATACCAGGAAAAGGTCTTTTTCTTCTAAATCTCAGGCCTACAAATTCACTCTGGGGAATTGGAAGTCAAGCTGGGTTGTTTCCATCTTAAACATCAGTACCAGAAATAAAGGCTTCACAGGCCAAATTTAACTCTCAGTTGTGCTTCTGTAAATTCTCTACTTTTAAATCAAGTTTTTAGTTTTGAACATCACATCGGGTTAATTATCTTAAATGGTTCTCAGGGTAAATTAGTTAAAGTTTTTGGAGCCGAGATTGGAGGGCTAGAGGTTTCCCTGAGCACTGCTGATGCAGGGAGTTGGGACCCTGATGAATATCGTCCTACCAAGGGTCTCTGCCACTGGTCAGCCCCACTCTGCACACTCTTGCCTGAGTGTCCGAGCAGAAATTGCTGGGATGTCTGCTTAATAATCTCCAAACTCCTTTGGCCCTCAGACTGCTGACTCAGACACCTCTTCTTCCTCTTCTTCACATTTTCCCCAAGGAATAACGTGGATGATATCTTAAACAAATAAGATTTTGCCTGAAGACAGGTTGCAACTGAGTAAGTGGGGAACCGAATTATCTTTTCAGTCCGAAGAGGTGCGTATCAGTGCTTCTGTCCCTCGTATAGCAATACGTACCGGTGGCAAGGCAGAGCAGCAAAGCCCTGTGGCCATGCCTGCCCTGCTAAGTGCCTGCTGAACCAAAAAGTGGGCTAAAGCACAGCACGCTCCCCAAGCCACGCTCGGCACACTCATACTGCTGAGGTCACTTGTGCCACAGCGACCTATTTCCCATAAGGGCATGCTAACCAGAATATCGGTCTTTCTGATCCACGTATGGCCATATTACAATACTGTGAGCCATTGCGGCACTTACGGCAAGGGACGGAGGCTAAGCAAGAGCAGCCACGCCTATGCTGATACGAAGCACACACTTTGCTCATGCTAAAAATGTGCATAGGCTCAGTTATTACTCTCCTGCACTCCTCAGGGCTTGCAAAAAGCTGCTTCAGCATTGGCTTGGGTTCAGAGAATTTGGCCAAGTCAGTTTGGGATCAAGTGCAAGCTCAGGCCCGTGCTGGCAACACAGTCTAACCACTGCATACAGCTGCATAAAGAATGGATTTGTTTCACGGGTAAGCAAGGGAAACTATTGCCAGACCTGCCAGTCAGGGACATTTCACCAAAACTAATTCCACCTTTAAGCCCTGTCACTGAGCCTTTTGTAAGCCCATTATTTTCAGACCAGCTCTAGAACACTGCAGCAGAAATTCCAGAAACCCCCGAAATTTCTGCAACATAGCATTTTTACCTGTTTGCGAAATACTTCCTAGCAAAGCAGACTATGTCTTGACTGAAGGAAGCCCCAGAGAAATCTGGTAAATCTCCCTGCTTATTTGATGCACAAAGCTCCACAGCAATACTGGTACATTTCTGAAATAGCTGACGGCAAGCCAAGCTTATTTATTTGTTCA
Organism: Gavia stellata; assembly: GCF_030936135.1. Taxonomy (NCBI): domain Eukaryota; kingdom Metazoa; phylum Chordata; class Aves; order Gaviiformes; family Gaviidae; genus Gavia; species Gavia stellata. The sequence goes on from NC_082596.1 coordinate 31,854,918, forward strand.
GGTCTACAGGTCCAAATTGCCTCAGCTAACTTACTTGGAACTAATGCCATTATAGATGTTTGTAAATGTCACAGATTATCCTCTTGGTTGATTTTATATTACTTACTCTTCAGTGCTTTAAAATGATACAGTGGTGTCCTATTTAAAAGTAGACTTTTTCCAAGTACATGCAAATGCACCAAATTCAGGAGTTTCCTATTTTTTTAAGTTTCTCGAATGGCAGAAAAAAATCACCATCCCGCTTCCAGAAAGGAAGCTTCATTGTACTTCCATTGCATTTACTTAGGAAAAAAAATCTGCAACAAATAATAACTTTAGATTACAGACTTGGGCATGTTGAAGTTCTTGCCTATCTATCCGGGAACAGGCATAATTAAAAATGTAATGTGTAGTATGCACTGAGGTTTACTGCAATTTAACCTCTCTTCCCCAGAATTATCAAGAGAGGAAGATAGAGATACCAGTAGCACTTCCTAGGAGTGAAGCCAGAGTGTTTGCTTTGAAAAGAAAACATTCCCCCCACTATTTCGTCTCTAAAATGCCTTTTAGAAGACTACTTAGAAAGGGAAAGTTTATGAAAATTAATACAGAAATTATACAAAAAGTAGTCCAGGTCAGGTTATAATACAATCACTCTTGTCGTAAGCAACACATACCGTCACATAATGGATTCAGACTCAGTGCATATTATGCTCTATTTTTATTTCTGAATTTTAAGTACACATGTTATGCTTTGCTTGAAATGTAAAGCAATACCTAAGAAGAAATAGGAGCCAGAACTGTCAAAAGACACAAAACCAAACCCTGCTTTAAGCAATAAAAATTACACAGCTCTTCTGTATTTACAATCAGCATGAGCCTTACTACTTAGAGAATGGGGCTACATCCTAGATATAACAATAGCAATTCATATATTCAAAATTTGTGCACTTTTCTGCTTGTCCCTCCTTTTATATTCTTTAAAAAAAAAAAATTTGCTTCTCACCCTAATAATTAATGATGCATGTCACTGTAAATACTCAGTAACACACCACAGCATAACAATCCGCTTTTTAATCCTAAAATAATGTGACCAATAATCTAAACAGCAGCAGATTTATTTTTCTGTCAGACCACTTAAAGAAAATCAGGTTGTGCAAAAGCAAAAAGTAGCACTGGAACAAAGGAGCAAAGAAATTACTTTCAAAGAGCACGTACAGAAAAACACTTCCATCATTTTCAATAGCCAAAAATTTGCATTAATGTTTGGATTTATCAGCTAAGGACTAATGCTGGTGATGATACCAGATATATTCTAGAAATGGGAGCCTCACTGTTTGGAGAGGGGGAATGAGGTAACGAACAGAGACAAATCAGGGGAACTAACTTTGAAATTATGTATTTGCCAAGAGCATTGAGTGTTCCTATATTTGAGCAAAACATCCTACTAAACCAATCTCACTGCAACATATACTTCTTGCTAACTCGGCACAGCTTATGAAAATCTTGAGACTGATATACTTTATTATATTCAGTAAGTCACTACATAGTCCAAGTAATTCCACATTTGTAAAATTTTCCCATATGGAAACTCTGTTTACAATGGCAATACTCCTAATCTAGATACCCAGATGTTAAAAACAGTCCTTTGTGAATACAGTTAATTCCATTCTAAAATACAGCTTGTATTATGATAGCAAAATAACTTTTCCTGGTATAATATACATCTTCCTTGGAAGATGTGAGGGATTCACCAGAAAATCCTTTTAAGTGATGGCAGAAAGCAATACTTCTGACATCCAAAAATGATAAATATGCAAGACACAAAATAAATTCTTTATTGTTGCCTCATGAATGAATGAGAACGTGAGGTTTTTTACATGCTGGATGAGTTCCTAATATCTCCCTTATGGTTTATTTGAACTTTTCCAGAGAAGAAGAATTATTTGCCTGGCCACATTTTATTACTTATAGCACAGATTAGAAGGAATCTTCCTTCTTCCCTAAGACATATTGCAGGTCTCTGCCAGTCTCTCCTGAACACCCTTCTTTTGCAGGAGTCTTTCTTCAAAAATGGTAAAGGTGACCCCATGTAGATGAGGGGGGAGATGCAACAAAAAACCTTAAGCATCATTAGCTATGGAGATCACATCATTTTAGACCAACTACCAAAGATGAGCGAGCAGTCTGCTGGAATGTTCAATGTACTCTCACCAAATCTAAGTGCGAGTTACGAATAAATGCAAGTTAGGAATATGTCTATGAGAAATGCACATTGCAAGATCAGCACAAATGCATACTATGCATACCAATTCAAAATGCCTTCCTAAATTCATGGAAAAGCACCTTCCTCATTTGTTTCTCTGAACAAGAATTATTCTACACAGACAGTAACTGATACTAAGAACTTTCCTAGGGACCGCTAGATTCAACATACTATGTAAATGATGGAATTCATAACTTTTATCCACCTAAAATGTAATTATACCTCTTCTCTGTGATATAGCAACAGACAATCCTTCTCTGCAAGGAGACGACCCTAATCAGGTCAACCTGAATTTTGACATTGATTTGCATAGGAAAAATATTGGGACCTGACTCCTTATGCATAAAATAGCAGTTATCTGCCTCTAAGACATTTCCTACATCAGTACTGATCTGTCACCTTGCATGACTCTCCCAGCTTCCAAATTGAGCTTCTGAAGTAGTCTGATTTTCACATCACTGTTCCAAAGTCAGCAGCTATTACCCATAACTAACATAATATGATAACACTCCTCAATGTCCCACTCTTCAAATGCCCTATAGTAATTGCCATCATTCAATATTTAGAATTATGCATGCTGGGAAAATGTAGCTCATAAGTATAGTGTCTTTATGCACAGAGGTTCCTCTCAAACCTTTATTCTTGAGCTCTCAGAGGTAATACGAGCTCTGTGAATATAAGTGCTTCAAAACAAATACATTTCAAAACAGTGTTTTCTTCTACAGAGAACATCCTTGAAAATATAATAGGAGGAATTTGACCAAATTGCCTTCTGTTTGCCTGCTGCCGATACAGGTAGATCATGTTCAGTTTACATTATTTAAGCCATTCAAGCCAACATCCCATTAGAGTTATTCCAAGCTCTGCAGCTAAGTTTGCCAACACCACTCTAGATTACAGAAGAGGAATACCGACAAATAATGACATATAATCACCACTTGTGTTCTTCAACGTGTGTTATCCTGCTGACCTGTTCTTTCTTTCCCAGTGTCAAATATTTTGTTTACAACAGCTCTCCTTCTGTAACAGCGTCAGTTAATACTCTGTTTCCCACTGGGCTTAAGCGCAAGCAGCCCGATTTTGCTGCCCTTTCTCACATAAATGGCACTTTGTCACATAAACAGAGCCACTGAATCTAGTAGTGCTTGTACAGTAAGGTATTAAGTGAAATTGATTCAGGGTGACAGAATTGAGCCCTTTCTATTTAAATAAGGCTTAATTCTCGGGTACACACCACTACTGCCTGTTTACACTGCTCTAGCAGCATAAAAGGACCTTGAAATGGGTGCAAATAGAAACACCAGATCAAAACCAGGCCCATCTCATACACATTTCTGCATATGCATACTGCAAAACCATTAGCAAGGTGCACAGTGTGAGTGATGGAGACACAGGTGGTGTTCCTGTGCACAGAAGACAGACAATGAGTGACTGAATGGGTGTGCAGGACAAAATGTCGTCAGGAGTAAAAGCAATACAACAGTCGGTGCTCCACTCCTTTGTCAGAGGTTTAAATGGCCAGACACAGACCGTCACATAGAAAAGAGGAAAAGTAAAATGCCCTACAACAGCAGCAGTGACCACTGCAGCCCTTAGGCCACCAGTGGAAGTCCCTGAGCCTATACGAGCTTTCCTAATGCTTTCTATTACAAATTTTATAAAAAGTCATATTGGTCTATCATAAATGTTGAGACATGATCAGGGTCCAAAGAACCATGGCTCAAAACTCAGTAAGAGGAAGGCATCACAAAAAAACCAGAAGCACCACCTGAGAAGATTAGCTCTGAAGGAAATGAATTCATTTTCTACCAATGATATGCAATGTTCATTTAGATGAAGGCTAAAGAGTTAAACATGAACCAAGTACAAGGTAGAAATGTAAAGTGTCTTCAGGCAAGCTTCTCTCCTATAAAAGACCGACCTCATCTCACCTGACTTCTCAGCACCTTGAGGTGAGAGAAAGCATTAACAAAAGCAGTATTTTTGCCTCTACCCTGAAATCTTGAGACTGTGACTTGGTCAGTCATCTCAGTGAGCAACTCACCATCCCTCCACCATCAAATATTCGACAGGGTGTTATTTTATCAGTGCTAAGAAGCACTGATGTCTCAATTCATTGCAAAGAGTTTCTGAGGGTAGAAGTCTTCTTTTCAGTCTGCAGACCACAGGAACAGGAGTATCTAAAGAAATCTTTAAAAATCATTAAAGAGGAAAGCAGTCAATTTCCATGTATGGTCACTGTCCTTGAAAGCCTCCTCTGTTTGCATAGAGGGAGAAAAAATACAGGATATTAGATTGTATTAAATGCAAAATTATTTGTATCGGTGTCTTTACTCTGCATTAAACTATGTATTTTTCATATTCTTTAGTAGAAATAATTGAATGGACTCAAACATAATGAAATAAGTTAAACAGGAACAGAAGAGAGTTTTGCAAGAACTAACACGGCCCTATTCATTTAACAAGGCGTCTTCCCTTTTTGGGATATTAACCTACCTAAAGATCAGGTTAATTTTGGTTTGCTTTAGTTTTTAAGGGGTTTTAAAGAAACAGAAAAGAAAGTAGGCAAAAAGAAAAACATTAATTGTTTAAATGTCTTGGGAAATGGCCAAATTTTCAGACGATACTTAATTGGAAGCACAGCAAATGACGATAGAGAATGCAGAAGAGCTTTAAACTAAATCCTCAAACAAGCAGACAGCATATGCAGTTAAATGGGGACAAATTTAGAATGAGACTGACAGGGAAAAAAAAACAAACTCAAAACTTTTTCTGTTGAACAGAAAACTTAACACTAAGCTAAGAAAATATGGAGAAAGAGATTAAAGACTGTGAGAGCAGATGTACGTTGCTAACAACTAATACATCCACACGTTTTTTGTTGCGAAAAGAAAAAGTTATGTCTGTAAGTGGGACTAGTTAGTCAAGACTCAAATTCTGCTTGCCTCCATAAAGTTATAGTTTATAACAGGATATGTAGTCTCCAGTCTTTAGGGAAAAAATAATTTTGAAGAACAGTGGACATACTGCAGATGAGAGAGAAATCTAGAAAGTGTTAAAGTAGAATAGCTATGAACAGGATCTAAATGTCTTGAAAAACAGCCAAATTTTCCCAGTGTGATTAAATCCAATTAGTGCTCAGCTTTCATTAGAAACCCCTTTTTAAAATAAATTATGGGTAATTTATTACACACTGTCCCTTTTTTATGATGCCTTTATAGAACAGCTGGGTGCTTTAAATTTATTGTCTTTTATTAAAAAATTCCTATTGAAAATATATGAGCTAGCTTGTTGCACCTTTCAGCACTAACTCACCTACAGGAAGACAGCAATTTTGTCACCCAGGAGAAGTGCTTGAATTACTGCTCTGCTCTTGGTGTGGTTGATCGTGCATCTAAGTAAATCTCATAGGATTCATGAGCAAATCATACAGCACGCTCTATTCAGTACCTGCCACTAAATTATCTTTTAAGGACCCACACTGACATTTCATCAGTCCTATTTCCAACTTCTAAAAATTACATTCAGAGATTGCTTGAATCTTTCTTTCCTTTATGGGGATTCTCAAATTCAGACATGAGACTTAAAGGAAAGCTCAAGTACATTTGTGGAAAACTTGAGGGGAGATGACAGATTTTTTAGACCACCCAGAAGGATGGTATGCTTCATCCTTTAACCATGCTGACTAAAATTGTACGTAACAACAGGGAGTTAGCACAGAAAAAGCTAGTCTTCTAATTTAGCACAGCTTTGTGAGAGCATTATTCTTTCACTGTTGGAAAGCACAGGGAAATGGTACCCACACTGTATTACTCGTGAAGAGGTATCTGTAGATTCACACAATCTGTAGATTGATGTTCTAAATTACAAAACAGTACCTCACTGAAAAACATAAAGAGGTATTTCTGGAAGCCACAATGAGAACAGACAGTCTTTCGGTGCATTTATCTAAGCAATCACAATTCAAGGCAACAGAAGCAGTAAAATAAGTATAATCAAAGCAACTCACTTGCCACTTGTCTAGATACTTTTAATAAATAATGGGGGGCGGGGGGGAAGTGTCTAAAGAAAAAGTCCTGATCTGTTAGTCTTTGCCAACATATTTTGTTTTGTAAGTCCTGGTAGTGGACAGGCTATATAATATTCTCCGCAATACAGAAAATACACACACCTGTTAAGGGTTAGAGGCAAAGATGGACCTTCACCCAGAAATCAATCATGTTATGGTTAGTTAGCCTTTTCCTCATTAGCAGAACTGGCTGTAGAGCAAACATCTGGTCCAGACACATGGATCTTTAATAAGACATGGCAATAATTTGTTTTCCAATTTTCCATAACATCCAAATATATCACCAAGAGCACAGTCTAGAGTAACCCTTCTGCTCTGTATTTTCCCTCTGAGAAAAAAAAAAATTATATATATAAGGCCACAACCAAAAAGGAAGCACAAGGGAGAGCTCAAAAGCTGCAGCTAAAAAAAAAATTATGTACAGCTTATAACTGCTAATAGAAATATGATAGTTACATATTTAAGTTAAGCCTGTACCATCGACTTCAAGAGATTTTGGTGCTAGTCCGGGCCTTAGGGCAAATACAGCACATACCTACCACTGTTCACCTATAATTCAACACTGGATTCTCAAGTAACATTTTGCAAGGGAGATAGAAAGTCCTGTTATCCCCATTTTATTCACTTAGAAACTGAAATAGAGAGCTAAGTAACTAATTCCAGGCCCCAGAAAGGAGAGCTATCAAAGACAATATTACACTGCAGGAATTTGTGGAAAGTCTGTGCTCTGAGTAACAGGAAACACTCCTTTCTGCCTTCAGAGTAAGTTTCATCACTAACATTTTCAGTATGAATATTTAACATCCACTAAAATGTTATTCTCCTCCTTTGTTTTTTTTATAGGAAGAGCTTCCCAGAATACATAACATTTTGTCTTCTGTTCATCTCTGCTCTTAATCAAGTAGCCATCAAGGAAGAGTTTAACCCACATGTCATTTTACTGAAGAGTTTTTACATTAATTTCCTCTGGACATATGAATAAAATCAAAACCCAGCCATTTCGGCAGGAGGGCACAACCTGGAGTTCAACATTTCTGAACAGTACTACATGGACAACCTGTGCAACATGATCCAAAACATCTCCAGAATGGTTATCTCAGAGAAACTGAAGTCCTCTGAAAATGTTTTTGTCTCTGTATGGGCTATGAGGGATCCTAGACAACGACCTCAAACATAAATTTAGATGGCTCAACATGGAAGAAGAAGTGGGTATTGAAAGACACTCCACTGAAGTGAGACTAGACCAGATCACACATGAGCCCAGTCAGCAAAAAGGACAAGTTTCCTTACCACTGTACACAACTCACTTAACTCATGTTAACTACAATTTTCTCTCTGCAATGAATCCCCAACCACTGCTTAGTCTCTGGTATCATTTGGGTGGTATCGATCCTAGCAAACTTTTTTTGTTATATAAATATCTAACAGGAACAGGAATGAAACAATCAATTCATTTCACATAGACCACTGGACAGTCTTCTGGCAATAATGACTTCAACCCACTATTGACATGGCTGGAAAAGGACTAATGACTTAGATAAGAAAGGCTCTTTAAGACATTGGCAATCTTTTTGCCCTCTACTTGCCCCCTCTAACAATCTTTTTAAAACTTTAATCAGGGAAGGAGGTTAAGGAAAGACAGCTTGTCATGTAGTATCAGATACAGTGCTTCAAAAACTTCAGCTTTTAAACAAATTTCTTTCTTAATAGTCATATCCCAGATTATTTATTTTTTCAGACAGCAGCTTAAGTCATTTGAACAACTTTGTGAGCAATTTCCTTTACCCCATTTCTTCAGACATTTGCAGTAATTTCACAGGTACCAGCTCTTTACATTATTTTCTAGCTCATCACTTTTACTATCATTTTGACTCAGAGCTCATTTCTTTGATGTATAATAATTTGTTGTGAGAACACGGGATATCAAAGGACAGAAATATCTTCATCATCTAATGTGCAGCATGATCTACATGTCATAAAGAAATAGTGAGGTTATTATTCGTGCTTCCTCTCAACCATCTCTCTGGCACAGAAGTCAGATTGTTACCATTCAAATTACAGCACACAATTCATTTCACACCAAAGAAACTCCATTTAATACCAGGCAAGGAGAATTCATATACAGAGCTTTGTAGTGTAAACTCCTGTATTCTACATTGCACAGAGTAAGGGAAGTCCAGCTCCTTTGTCACATATTTGTTCACTGCTCTTTAGATTAATCTGTCACATCACCCAGAACATAAGATTTAGGACCTACATGTAACATTTCTTCTATTTCTCTTTCTCTTCCTCTGGTTTATTTTTGCTCTTTCCTACTTCTCTTTTCCTCTTTGGTGTGAAAGAAATCTGATATAGCCAAACAAGACAGAACCTCTTTTCATTTTATTGTCAACCCATGACCTGAAAGGTGGCTGATGCAGGTTTGCTAGGTCTTGGGCTGGATGCTAAGACGGCATAGTGGGCCTGTCATTCTAACTCATGAAGCTGCAGGCTAAAAATCAGCACCAACAATAAAAAGCAATGGCAGCTTTTGTTGTTCTCTCCCCTTTTGTGTCTATTATTTGTCTTGTTTTGTTCCCAGCAAAGCCATATGGGAGCATAAACTTAGGAAAAACAATAGCTTGAATCCACCTCAAATACATTTTTCTTTTTCCAAAAAAGATATTTGATAAAGTCTTTAATACCAGCTATAATATAGTTTAACAGGAGGAAGAACTTCTAAAATCTTTTTATATACAAAGGAAAGCAATTAGGGGATGCTGGTGAAATGGAAACTTTTTATTGTATTATGGTTTTTTTATAGTTACAGGTTTTATTTTAAAATGTATATTTAAAAACTTCACTTAATAAATTACACTTCAAATTTTCTCTTTTTCTTTTTTTTTCCTGTACCTTTATTAAAAGATTAAAAGCATTTTCAGTGGCAGTTATGGAATTAGTAAGCCAAGGTCTTCATGCTGAAACTTCAGGTCCTTAGTATCAATGACTGAGTCAGACTAACACGAGACCATTTAGAAACACTTATTCCACTGAAAGTAACACCATCAAAATTAAGTTTATTTTTAAATTATGCAGGTAGTATGCATTTGTGGGGATGTGGGTATCCATGCCTGTATTGACAAAATGCAGTATTAATTTTTTATTAAAAAATGACCATTTTAATACTGACTTTGTTTCATCATATAGTATATCTCCTTAGAAATATCTGTGACAGTTCTGACAGCAAAACTCCACCTGATATTTGCTTACCTTTCTTATAACCACCCTCCTGTTTCCCATCTCACCCTACACTTGCAACGCCTGATGTTTCCATTACATGCAGCCACAGCAATGTATTAATTCAAAAGGTATCCTAAAAATTGCCTTCTTCCTCAGCGCATAAAAGACTTTATTCACTCATCCAACTGTCTAAATTTCCCCTTCATTTAAAATTACAGAGGTTCTGGGAATGCTGCAATATGCTAGTGATCAGTTGTGTCCACGTTTCTAGGTGAAATGCCATTTTAGGCACCTGTTAACTATCTCTAGGCTGTGGTACCTGGGAGCTCTTCCTCAGTCTTTGGTGAGGGTGTGAGATGTGGCTGTGTCCTGTCATTGCGTTGGGAGCATCCCACCCTCTGCTTCCCTCCCATACTCTTCCATTCACTGGGAAATAAGACATGTAGGCAGTTTAGAAGGAAGGGATGGGCATTCCAGCCGCTGGGACCATGTCCAGATGACAGCGAGACAAGTAGTGCAGAACACACTGTGCAGTGGACTTGCCTCTCAGTTTCTGCGATTTGGGGGTTTCCTACCACGCTCACTCAGTGAAACTTGCCGCAGCTGAGATCAGCTGAGGCATTCCCACTAGAGCTCATCTCTCCTAAAAGAGTCTTTTCTCCATGTAATCATCCATCACCATAAATACTGTTTGATAATAAAAAAAATCTATGTCAGGGTCTAAAATGAGTACGTGATTGATCTTCATGTGATAACCGTCGTTCTCTCTTATCAACTTCTGCCTGAAGTATTTGTTATCATCGCTTGTTTCATCCTGTCCAATATAAAGTCACAAATCCATCCAGAAAATAATGATGTTTTTCTATGCGTCTGCAAATGTTTAGCACACTTCTGGGCTCTGCAAGATAGCAATAATAATAATCACTGAACAGTAGCCTCCAGCCCTAGAATAGCCTGCAAATGTTAATGCTAAATTAACATGACAGTGTGCAACATACTCTTGAATTGCAATTCACAAGGTAGAGTTGAAACAGAAAAAGACTAAAAAGCTAAATAAACAGAAAGCAATAGATAGAGTCCTTCCGAAGGACAGAGATTTTTTTCTTCAAAGCCAAAAGTCCAAATTATCTGGTGTTTTTTACCATAAACAAAATGCATTATTGTATAATATTCATCTAAAAATAACTAGCTACATGTTGCGACTTCACAAGAAAAGGGTAAGAGTACGATTCAATCCAACTTTACATGCAAGGATGTCAAGTATAGCAGCATTTCAAAGTCTACCTCTAACGGACAAGGAAACACTGCTAGAATTTTGGCTAGCTGAACACAAGCTGAGCACAACGCAAAAGCTCACTTAAGTGTGGCAGTACTGAACACTGCCACACTGGCACTTACTGAAGCACAGGGTGTGCTCATTTCCATATCAATGCGCCACATGTTTCTCCAAGACAAAGCTGTTTCACACCACTGCTGCTATTTGAACTTTGGAAATAAAGGGAAAGGTTTCTGTATTATTGTTAAAAACAATGAAACTCACATCCTTTGTGCACAGGATACAGTTAATGAGCACTGCCCTTTATAGGGCTGTATTAGTAACTGCCTGCAGAAGGACCGTATTGTCACAAAGCTGTGTTGTGCAGGAAAGACAAGCATCACTTTAAATTCAGAACACAGGGTTGTGCAGGTAATAGTGATGCCTTCCAGATTTAGAAGAAGATTATATTCACTGTAACTTTGTTAGCTTGCTTAATGAGCCTATAGCAAAACCTGGGAATCTACAATAAAGTGAAATTGAAGTGATTTGTCCAAGGTCACACAGAAACCCGTGAAACAACAGTCTGTCTCACTTGCGTGTCTATTCGTGTTTTAACAAGACCAAGTTTCTTCTTTACCCCACAGAGAAAGAAATACTTTTGAAACCTCTCACAAATCAATACTAAAATACTTTGTGCTATATGAAACAGCAAGCTGTAGAGCATTAGGAGGGAAAACCAAAACCTTCTACAAAGGCCATACCAAAGGACCAGAAGCTTTGCCAGGTCAAATTACAACACAGGGTACCATGGTGTCCAAAAGGGACAGACAGGTGGGAAAAAAACACCTCTTCCCCGCAAGAAAAGTGAGTGAATGTTTCAATGATGTAAAATAAAGACCATTTAAAACCATTTCTTCTAGCTAAGAACAAACTAACCATTTTTAAACTTGAAGATTCAAATGCATGTAATGAAGTCATTATTGCACATGAATATGACTCCTCAATCAAAATGCCTGAAATCTCTGCCATAGTAATTTTATTTAGATCGAAAAGAAACCATGTAGTCTACTATTCAATTAACAATAATTCTTTACTCTCTACTCCCTGGGTTTTCCTAACAATGTTCTCTCCTTTTACATTGATTACAGGAAGGAAAAAAGAAGGAAAAAACCAACCTTATTCAGAAAAAAAGTATCAGAAAGTACATTCAAAGATTACCTGTCAAATTGCAACAAGTTGAATTTTATTTCATCACACAACAGCAAAAGAGAACAAATTTTTTTCCCATAGTCTTTGAAGAACAGATGCTTTTAGAGACTTTTAAAATAACAGAAATAGAAACTGTGTCTGGTATCTTTTGTTCTGCAGCAACAGCAGGATGGCAGGCCTCTAAGCTCACAGAATCACAGAAGGGTTGAGGTTGCAAGGGACCTCTCAAGATTGTCTAGCCCAGCCTCTGCCTAAAGCAGGGTCAGCTAAAGCAGGTTGCTCAGGGCTGTGTCCAGTCAGGTTTTAAGTATCATCAAGCAACTACCTCTCTGGGCAACCTATTTCAGTGTTTGATCACCCTCACAGAAAAATATGCTTTCTTACGTTCAGATGAAATTTTCTGTATTTCTGTTTGTGCCCTCTGACTCTTGTCCTGTCACTGGGCACCACTGAGAAAAGCCTGGCTCCAACTTCTTTGCACCCTCCCATCAGCTATTTCTGCAAATGGATAAGACACCCCTGAACCTTCTCTCCTCCAGGCTGAACAATCCCAGCTCTCTCAGCTTCTCCTCATTGTCAGATGCTCCAAGCCCACAGTCATCATCACGGCCCTTTGCTGTACTTGCTCCAGTATGCCCGTATCTCTCCTGTACTGGGGAGCCCAGAACTGGACACAGCACTCCAGATGTTACTCACCAGTGCTAAGCAGAGGGGAAGGATCACCTCCCTCAGCCTGCTGGCAGTAGTCCTCCTAATGCAGCCCAAGATACCATTAGCCCTCTTTGCCACAAGGGCACGTTGCTGCTTCATGTTCAGCTTGGCGTCCACCAGGACGCGCAGGGCCTCTTCCGCAAAGCTGCTTTCCAGCTGGTTGGTTCCAAGCCTGTACTTGTTATCCCATGGGGTTGTGCCTTCTCAGGGGCAGGACTTTGCATTTCCCTTTGTTGAACTTCATGAGACTCCTAACAGCCCATTTCTCCAGCCTGCCAAGGTCCCCCTGAATGGCAGCACAACTACCTGGTACATCAACTACTCCTCAGTTTTGTATTGTCCACAAACCTGATGAAGGTGTACTCTGTGCCATCAACAAGGTCATTAATGAAGATGTTACTTCATCGGTTTATCTGTGAGGGTGTTACATGAGATAGCATCAAGAGCCTTAACTAAGTCAAGATAAACAACTTCCACAGCTCTTCCCTCACCCACCAAGCTAGTCATCCCACCACAGGAAGTTATCAGGTTGGTCAGACACAATTTTCCCTTCCTAACCACTGCTCTTGATCACCTTTTTGTTCTTCTTGTTCAGAAATGGTTTCCCGAATTATTTGTTCCATCACCTTCTCAGGGATTAACATTAGGCCTGTAGCTCCCCAGATCCACCTTCTCGTCATTCTTGAAATAGGAAGTGACATTTTCTTTCTGCCAGTCCTCAGGAACCTCCCCCAGCCTCCACAACTTTTCAAAGATGATCGAGAGTGGCCTTGCAGAGACACTGGCCCACTCCCTCAACATTCATGGGCATATTCCACCAGGTCGCTGGGCTTCGTATGTCCAGTTTGTTTAAACGTTCCCCAACATAATCCTCTTTCACCAAGGTAAATCTGCCTTGCTCCAAACTTTCCCACTGATCACAGGGCACTAAAAGTTCCCTGAAAATTGATTTTACCAGTAAAGACCAAGGCAAAGAAAGCAGGGAAAGCAGGACCCCCATGGAATATCATAAAGTCTACCTACTGTCAAAATGACGTATTTTGTTCTTTTTCCAGAGGGTAGCCAGATGTCAACGAGTCTTTAGTTGTCAATTTCTATGACAATTTTGCCTAAGCATCAACACAATCAATTATCAGAATACTTCTGCATATTCTTATTTATTAATGACACATCATTATTAGCAGTTGGTAATCATAATTACCGGTGTATTTTAAAGTCAAAGCAAGATATACCCAGCTAGGACAGGGGCTGAAAATGATGGTGAGGATAAAAAGGAAGGAAGAAGGAATGACACAATTTGCTAGGGACCTGAATACCTGCCACAGGACAAAAGCAAATGTTATAACTCTTATATTATTTCAAAATGCACACTTACAGTTCATTCATCTGAAAATACTGGCCATAACAGCTGTGAGCTTCCCTACCCAGAAGCAATCCCTGAGAGAGAAGAATTCCCTATAATTCAAAGTAGACCTAGCCTCTGACAGGCAGGAATTTTTTAACTCCTTAAAGGCTGCTACATCTGCTTTCTTACTTGAGCACTCCCGTCTAAGGGAGAAGCACAACAGGCATAACTGAATAGAAAGCTGGTAAGTCCCATTTGTAGCTCAGTGAATTGCCAGAATAATAAAAAACAGCTGAACTCTACCTGTGAATCTGGTATTCCACAAAAAGTCTATTAAGTCTATTTTTATTCCATGAAAAGTCTATTATCAGGATACCACCCTGAAACCAACTTAGGTGTAAAACTGTATTACAAGTAAAGTTTACAGCAAGCATCAGTAGATAATATATAGATGTTACCAGGCTGAAAGTAATCAATTAGGAGACAAAGGGGCAATCAGTATCCCACACCTGAGTGTTTTGGACAAGGGGCAAGTCTGAAATTCAAAACCTGAGCTAGAACAAAGTCCTAGAAACCATGAAAGACCTAGAGCTAACAAAGAACTGGACTTTGGGAGAGCCAAGTCCTCAGCATGCTACTTCGAACTCTGAACAAGGACTGCAGGCTCCCAGGAGCCTATATGGCACAAGCGAGATGCCTCATGATGTAAGCTTGAACACAGCCAGCCACAGAGCAGTGAAACACGGAAAGTCAGACCAAACCTGCAAAGAGCCAGCCAGCAACAGAGTTTAAATCCCATCTCTTACCTTTCCCTCAGTCCTTTTTGACCACTGGGTATCTGAAACTGTGTAGTACAACTTCCCAAGTACAGGAGCTCTCAAAGGGTATGTATAAAAGGTCAACTTTTTCAGCCCTTTAAAAGCCAAGATCCCTCTGAACATGTGCTGAAGTACCATCTCAGACATAGAAAGTATTAAAATACAACATACACACACACACTGATACAGTATCTATGAAGTGAAGACACATCAAAATGACATGGCAACTGCTTAAACTATTTCAGGATCACAGCTCAGGATCTGGATGCCCATATTTTATGAAATTCCCAGTTTCAATGCTTATGCCTACTTTCAAAATACCCAGCTGTACTTCTGTAAGGTTGCATAGTTTTTGAACCTGGAAGAAGACCCCACCTGCAGCACTGTGTCCAGCTCTGCGATCCCCAGCACAAGACAGACATGGACCTGTTAAAGTGGGTCCAGAGGAGTTCCACAAAAATGATCAGAAGGCTGGAACACCCCTCCTATGAAGAAAAGATGAGAGAGTCGGTGTTGTTCAGCCTGGAGTAGAGAAGGCTCCAGGGAGACCTTATTGTGGCCTTTCAATACTTAAAGAGGGCTTATAAGAAAGATGGAGAGAGACTTTTCACCAGGGCCTGTAGCGATAGGTCAAGGGGCAATGGTTTTAAACTGAAAGACAGTAGGTTTAGATTGGACATGAAGAAATGTTGTATGATGAGGGTGGTGAGACACCAGAACAGGTTGCCCAGAGAAGCTGTGGATGCCCCATCCCTGGAAGTGTTCAAGATCAGGTTGGACGGAGCTTTAAGCAACCCGATCTAGTGAAAGATGTCCCTGTCCATGGCAGGGGGGTTGGACTAGATGATCTTTGAAGGCCCCTTCCAACCCAAACCATTCTAGGATTCTAGAATTACAGAAGTAATTGCCTTTAGGAGGAACTCCATCACTTCTAACGCTGAAGACTCTACAGCTGAGAAACAAAATTGACTTTTTTGTCATAAACCAAATATCCACCAAGTCATAGATTTCACAGTATCCTGAGAGAGAAAGGCCCAAATCCCAGTGAAATATAATGGGATTGAATGCCTGAATTCTTCTAAAATATAGTGGAATTTGAGTGCCTACATCCAATTGAAATGTAATGAGACTTGAGTGCCTAAATCCCATAACCTGAGTGAAAATCTACCCTCAGTGTTTCACATGATCATGAGGGCAGGCGGGACTTCGAAAACGTATCGCACTATGCCTCAACTAGCACAGCAGAAGCTACATTTAATTCAATAACTGATTATCCCAGAGTTCTGACCTATAGGTTGTTTGTTTGGTGTTTTTTTTTTTATAACAGAAGATGGAATTGCTGGACCACTAGTGTTACCCAATTAGCAGTTCCTGCATTCTTCTTCCCAGCAGAGAAAGCGCTGGGAAGTTCACAGAGGTTGCATAAAGTTATTTTACTTTAATAGGCTTTTCTGATTCTGCGAGCCTTAGCCTCTAAACAAGGTGAAATTAAGCTAACCAACCAGCTAGCATTAGCAAAAATCATGTCTTTGGCACAAAGGATTATGATGGCCTGACAGATTTTGATCAGGCCTATAATATATATATACACCAATCCTCTGGAAAACCAAATAACTAGTGGATGGAGGCAGAACATGGGTGGCATTTGGTGCCAATATGTGCAGCAAAAAAACAGCAAATACTTTGCAGTCTTTTACAGATTTAGTAACCAGTTTTGTTGTCCTTTTAACTCAATAAAGGTGAAATGCACCGTATTGCCACAGGGTGGCTCATCTAGCCTGCAATGGAAGCCACGAATTTTCTGCTTACACAAGCAGCTGAAGCAAGGCAGTCTCAAAGCTTTACGAACTGGTACAGCTGGAGTACACAGGGAAGAACTACTATAAAGAGGAAAACGGGAAGGGCACAGGCCCAATTTTAATTCACCTTAGTCCTGAGTAGTTTCTCTCACCCCAGTGAAGCAACAGTCATTCCTGATGACTTTGTGGGTGGATAGCGCCTTGTGACATGAAGGCACTGAGCCCACATTCCTCAGCAGCCAATAATCCCACTGACTTTCTTGGAATTTCCAAACGACCAAAGAAATGCAGCCTCACAGCTTGTTGCTATACCTGCTCACCGTAACAAAAAATGTCCTGTTCTCTTCAAAGGATTTGGGATAGGCCTCTTGAAAACTGACCTCACTATTGTTGGAGGGGCTGTTAAAAATTTTATGTTAACCGGTACAATAAATGTCATGTCACAAGCTGTTAGGATAGCTGACTAACAGACTGAAAAACATGCATTTATAACTAGCAAATGTTTCTAGATACAAATCTCATTTGTTTTTAAAAAGTAGTCTGGTATAGGTATAAAACTTTAAAAATAACTATTTACAGTAAAAATTTTAAAAAACCTAGCATATACAACTAAATTATTGTAATGCTCAGACATGTTGAACTACTATGGAAAAAAGTGTTCTGAACAACTGAAAGTTAGGATTCTCTTGTTTCTAGCATTTTTTTCTCCTCTGCCGCTGTATGTTAGAGGACATCTTCATTTTAAGCGAAACAAAGTTTAAAGTTCATAATAGTTATATGCTCAGGCTATCAGGTTCGACAGTGCGATTTTCAAAATGCAATTGATGAAATCTCCTCTCATTTAATATATGCATTAATAGAATGCATTTCAAAAATCCAGCATATTATCTCTTCTGAGTACTACATATTTAAAACAGAATTGGGAATTGAAAGAGATAATTAGATCCAAAAAAGTTCCCCGTGGCATGGCTTCTGAACTAGCCACTCACAAATGCTTTTCAAATCTATTAATTTTACTCATGCTGAATGCTAGCTACCCTGCCAAATCTGAGGAAATTGCTTGAGAGACCAACATCCATAAAAACCACTAAGTTCAAAATTAATTTCAAACAGTCCAATGTACTGCTTAAACAATATGACAGGAAAAAACAAAGAACAAAATTCCCTAACACCCTAAGAAAATTCCAGCAGCAGCAGAATTACACTGCGGTGGTAACAGTAGCCCCCAGAGCAGTATGTACTGACAAGGGTAATGCAACAGGGCTATACTACTGTTTGCAATCACAGATCAGATCACCTTACCAACATAGTTTGTGTGCCCATGCCCTGCAGAAATATCAGGCTTATTACAAACAAGTTGCGTAGTATTTGAACAAGAGGTGCAATATTTTCTGGAACTATATAATGGCTTCCAGACCCACGAACACGAGACAGATGTCACGCAGCAGTCACAGCTACTGTTCTAGCAGGCTGCTGACAGCCTGAAATCCCAAAGTGGACAAGTACTTTCCAGATAAAAGATCCAAAGGGGGGAAAAAGGGAATCCCAGGAAACCAGGTGTGTGGTATCCTCCAGATGAAAACTCAACAGAAGGACTTTCTCAGAAATTCTAAGTATTAGATTTTTATATGATGTATAAAGAATACAAAATATATAAAGAAAATGTACCTTTTCACATAAGTTGTGCTGTGTTCCTTTTCTCCAGAATATCATATTCCTGTTTACATACTTAGGTCAGTAAGAGACAGTGAGATACTGTTTTATTCCCACCGGTATTTAAGAACTGTGTTTCCCTCTCCCTCTCGCTGTCCCCCTCCCCCCAGCAAATTCACTAATCACTTTTAGCCATGAAATTCCACACGGCGTTCGTTCCACGACACCTGTTACGCTGCCGTACGAAAACACCTCGCGGTACAGCAGGACTTTATGGTGGTGTTACGTGAAATCACGTAAACAGCCCGCACATGACAAGAGTTCCTGCGGTTTCCCCGCCCGGGAGCCCGGAGGGCCAGGAACCGCCGCCCTTCCCCGCGTGCTCGCGGGCCCTCTCCCGCCCCGCTCCTTCCTCCCCTTCGCGGCGGGGGCGCCGAGGGCCCGCCCGGCCGAGGGGCTGGCTGACCCTGCCGGGGGGCCCGGAACCCCCTCCCCGCTCCCCCTGCGCGGCTGTCCAGAGGCTGGAGGCTCTGGGGCCGCCCGAGCGGGCAGCCTGCGCGCAGCGCACCGGTGACGGCCGCCGCGGACGCCCAAGGGCCCTCAGGGCGCTCCCCCGTGCCCCTCGGCCACCCCCGCCCCGCGGAACTACAGCTCCCAGCGGGCACCGCGACGCCAAGGAACTACAGCACCCGAAATGCACCGCGGCCGGCTCCCACCATGGGCAGCCTCGCGCTTCCGGCGGGCGGGGCACGCCGGTACTTGTGGTCCCTACACGCCTCCCGCCCCTCGCCCGCTTCCTCCTACTCCCGCCGCGCGCCGCAGGTACCAACCCCGCCCCCCCCCACCCCAGGGCGCCGCCCGCCTCCCTTTCGGCGCGCAGAGGGGCGGGGCGGGGCGGAGCCGGCCGAGGGGAGGGGCGGCCCCAGCGGTGGCGCGGCAGAGGGAGGCGAGCGTGGCGGCGAGCAGGTGAGTGGGGGCGCGCGCCCTCCCCTCACTGCCCGCCCGGCAGGCGGGAAGGGGCGAGCGGGACGAGACGCGCCGCCAGCGCCGAGGGGAATGAGGAAGGCAGGCGGTGGGGAGCTCGGGCTGGGGCGGCCGGGGGAGCGGAGCCTCGCCACCGCCCGTCCCGCGCCGGGCACGGCCGGCCCCCGCCGCCTCTCGCCGCGCCGGCTGGTGGCGCAGCTCCCGCGCACCTGTGTGGAGGCGGCCGCGGGCAGTTGCGCGGGCCCCTGCCGGTAGGGGGCGCCGCGGGCGGTTGGGCCGCCGTGCGGGCTGCGACGCGGCCTGGGCCGGTCCCGCTCGGGCGGGACGGCGGGGACGGAACCCCCCCTTCCCCGAGGCGGGGCGGGGGTGAGGAGCGGCGCCACACCTCAGAGGTGGTTCCTCAGCCGGCGACGCTGTGAAACCTGCCGGTTTCCGAAGCCTTGTGACTGGGTGAGGTTTGCCAGGCCGTGCAGCTGCGCGGGCCCGGCCCCTCCGGTGCCGCTGGCTCGGCGGCCGCTCCTGAAGTTACGTAAAACGGCGCGAGCGGCACTCAGCCAGCGCGACCGCCCGAAGCCGGGAGCCGCGTCCCCTCCGTGGCGGCGCCGTGCGCTGGACGGACCCGGGCGGCCGCGGTCAGCGGCGTAACGGCTGCGCTCCGCGCGGCTCTGCCCCCCCCGCGCTTGCAGCGGGTTCCCTCCGCATTGGGGCTGTGCCGGTCGCTGGTGGCTGACTGAAAGATAACTACAGTTCTTGTTCGGTTTTCGACTCTCTCAGGACCGTTAGATCACAGGCAGAGGTAGGCAACGTAAGCACATCCTCCTATGGAATTGGGGGGGGGGTTACCTTCAGTTGTTTCTCATTCGGTAACAGACTGTCTGGGGCAGGAATTGCCCTCCTCTATGTGTGTATGTGAGGTGTGATAAATAGGCCCCAATTTTGAGTTCATAAGCAGGTGAAATATGTTGTTAAGTAACTTCGTTGAAGTCGGCACAAAATGATTGTTTTTAAAAAATTTTATAAAATCTAACGCGGCAAGTTGTCTCTTTTAAATATGCCACTAGTTTTTCAGCTGACATTCCATGCTGGCACTTAAATCCTAAACAACAGAGGTCAGCCTGGCTGCGTTGTCCAAACAGAGACATAATATATGTAACCAGATAGCATTGCATAGCTAAAAGTCTGCTAAATCCAATTAGAACTGTTAAGTAAGGATTGTTTCGTTTCTAATGTATTATCGTTGGATCGTGTGGTTTACATGTTTCTCACTGAACATACAAACCATTAGCTTAAAAGGGTTTGGAATTGTGGTAGCTGCAAGCTGGAGGCAAACACTTTTCAAGTGTTTTATTATAGCCTATTTGCTTCACCCATCAAAAGGGAGGTGGCTGTTGTAAACACCCAGTAGGATAAGTTGGTGTCATGCTGTTCTGTAGCATGTGACGGTAGGATTCCTGGGACTCCTATCCTGTTTCAGATGGAGCAGTTCAGTGCTTCCAGCAAATGTTCTCTTCTTTTTATTTCATTGTTAGCTTACAGTTGGGAATCAAACTAAACCAAATATGGGTTCTGGATGGGAAACACATTTCTGACAACGAGTAAGTAAGTATCTAGACAAGACAGAGTGCAGTTGCTGGATTATCTCATAGGTGTTGTGAGTGATCTGTTTGTTCTGAAAGTTGGTGTGGTGCAATGATTCTACTGGTTTAGTGCAGCAACAGGTGATACCAGTCCGTGGTGAAACTTGGTTAGTAGCAGACTGTGCACCTAAATCTTCCTTCCTCACTGCACTGATGTAAGCAAGGAGTGATACGGTTTGTCTAGAAGGTTTTTTTATCAGATTATTTTCTGTTCCTTTTATTGCATGAATTGGCAGTAAACTTCTATATTAATAGAAAAGGCTTGAGTCCTAAGGTTGTGACCCTTATTTGAGCAGTGTATTCTTTTTCTAATGTTCAGCCTTCCTAAAGTGCAAATTAACATGCTTTTAAACACTGTTGTGATTCGTAGCATGTAAATATTTTGGGAATTGTGATACTTTTACAGTTTAAGATGGATTTACATATATATATGCATATATATGTATTTATGAGTCTGCTAGGTTCTAATGTAATATCTTTGTATGTTTCTTTTTCTGTTTTCTTGGGGAGGGAAAAAAAAAAATGACACAGTGTGCCCTTTGCTCACTTGACCTGACATTTCTGTTACTCAAAGAATACTCTTCTGTTATTCTTCAGAGTATAGGGATCTGGGTGTGACACTAGTAGTATCAGCCCCTTTTATTTATCTGTGGGTATGTGTACTGTGTCAGATTGAGTCAAGAATTTCCTTTAGAAGGAAATATTGTGATCATCACAGTTTAATATGCATTGGCTCACAATTTGGGGTGATCTTGCAGAGTACAAAAGAAACTTAAGTCGGAAAACGTACCCTGGGAGCAGACCTAATGCAGTCCAGCTGCTAATAAGGATTCAGTCAATGGTACCAAATTACAGCTAGTCTGACATAAAAGCTGCTGAAGCATGTACAATGTAGATGTTGGGTTTGTAACACCAAGTGCTTTAATCTACAGGCCTGTTTATGTTGAGGTGTGTTGCTTGCTAGTATAGGTACAGCCTTTCAGTAATGCATGTGCATTTAAGAGTAGTAGTAAGTATATAAAGTTCAAAATAGTAAGTTCTTGAGTGGCATTTGACTTTAAAGAAAGAAGTTCTTCTACAAAAGACACTTCACAAGTATTGTAACTGGTGAAAATGTCTTTGTGATTTGTGGTTGGTTTTTTGGGTTTTTTTCCCAAAAAGTGCTGAAAAGCACAGGGTTTTTTTCTTCTCAAAATTCCATGAACTCTTGGGTGAACTTCACCAGATTGCTTGACATGTGGGCTTATTTTCCTTTCTGGTTTCAGGTTCATAAAGTCATGCAGCAGAAGACGATAACCACTTTTTTTTATTTACAGATCCTTCGATTTGTTGCAAACCTGGACTCAATTGGGTTCTTCTGTTGATAGGGATTTAATCCCACACCTCCCAAGAACATAGCTGGGTGGAGCATTCTTTAAGGGGATGTTCTCAATTCCTTATGCTGGTAACATGCAAGAGTCACTAAAGTGGCAAGTGAAAAAAAAGTCACCTTGTTCAGTGTTTTATACAGACGAGAATATTGCTAGAGAAAATATACCCGAGAATACTTCAGGTCTTGATATTTCCATCTCTATTAAAAAAAATTCAATGCAAAGTTTATTGTTTGAGACAGAAAACAGACTCTCTTACTGAGATACAGGTGGAAACAGGGATTTAGATCTTGGTCTATCTCCAGGAGAATGTCTTGTATCCAAGACAGGTGTGACTTGCTTCTTTCAAACTATGTGAGGCTGAAGGAGGTCAGCTGTCTGACACATGGAGTTAAGTCACACAACCAAGCACAGGACTATGCTGCAACAGAAGCTGCTGGATAGTCCAAATCCTGTACCTGAGAGCGAAGTCAATCAGCAGGGCTTTATGATACTGACATTTCTGCTCCCTCAGATGCTGCCAAGTGTCCAGCCTCATCCCACAGTGAAGCAGAGGTGCTCCCGAGGAGTCACTGCCAGTTTGAAATTGTTCTTACTGGTCAAGTTCCCTGAGCTTTCTGACATGCAGCTTGTGAAGATTTCCCTGTGTAGCTGAAAGGATTAAAAAGTTCATTTTTTCCTTCACTCAAGGAATTCTTCCAAGAGCATCTTTCAGTCTTTCTTGTTGATGCTGGTTCATCTCATATTTATTTCCTTATTCATGTTCTCTAACATTTATTTAGAGCAAGAGAATGAAAGCATCACTTCACCCTGGCAGTTAGGAAACTCAATTGGTTTTTGCTCTGGCAGATGATTGATTATATATATGACTTGAATCAAGATAACCGTTTCCCATTTCACAGCCGTCTGCAGCCTCGTGGTTGGTTGGTATACTCTTGGGTGAAAAGGGTGGGGACTCAAATCCTATTAATCCAAAGAGGTGGCACCTAATTTGCATCTTGTAAGAGCTCTTCTTTGGGTACTTCGTTAAAATGAGGAGATGGTGCTTTTTTGGCAGTTTGGTACTGCTGTCTTAGTTTTCTTTTGCTTTTTTTAGAAAGGTACACACATGCACACAAAAGATTAATTTTGACTTGAAATTATTTTCTTGAAGAAAAAATATCAAATCTCTTATTTATCTCTTTTCCCTGAACTTGTTTTTTCCATTTTAATCTGCTGGAATGGAAAACTAGCTGCTATTACAACACTGCTTTTGATGTGTGTGCTTGTAAAACTTAATTACTCCAATTCAAGCTACAGAAAATGCGCCCAGTTAACATTGTTACAAATGTCTGCAGCATTACATGCACCAAAGCTGGTTTGAAAAATTATTTTGCTTTGAAAACAGATCCATTATACTTCAGTGAATATGTAATACATGCAAATACGTTTTTCACCTAAGTTGTTAACTGTGTTGTCTTTTGATTCAAGTCATGTATATTGGTGCGTGCATGTTTGGCTCATGTAGTCTGCTCCAGATATCTTACAGAAGCAGTACTGAGGAAAGCTTTTGTACTGTTTATACTAAACAGTCACTAGCTACACCAGCCCCTTGTATGCCTAAAAATTGCTGACTTTTTCAGTAAAACAAAATAGCACTTAAATCATAAAGGACAAAAAGATTTTTCTCTTTTGTAATCTTACTTTAACTTTCTGTCATTTTAATTTTAATATCTGTGAAAGACGGAGAACTCCTGTAAAGCTGTCCATCAAATTAGAGATGCAATCTAAAAGCAGCATTTTATAGGAAGCCAAATTCCTTGTGAAAAATGTTTAACCATCAATACTGCTATGTACCATCTCAATACTGATACAGATTCTTCCAAAGCAGTATCTTAGAATTGCTTTCACTTAAAAATTACAACAGTATTTTCTGTCCTTCACTGCAGGTACTGTTCTTGAAAAGAAGAGAAAACATGGCTTATACAGTGAATGAACCTTAAACTCCTGGACCAAATACTGAGGTTTTTTTTCATGAAGGATGGCAACACCATATGTTCCTGTTCCTATTCCTATTGGAAGTTCATCATCCGGCTTTACAACCAGAAACCAAAGAAGTTCTTCTTTTGGGAGCATCTCGACGAGTTCCAGCTCCTCAAAAGGACAGTTGGAGGACTCTACAATTGGTAGTTTTAAAAAGATGAGCGTACCTGACCAGGTTGGTTCTACGCCATCTGTCTGTAGTAGTCCACTTGTTAGGACTAAATTTACAGGTATGGATACATCCATAGAATACTGTACTCAGCCTGTAGAAGAAATAGAACAGAATACAGATTCCAGGAGCTGGGAAGATCGACCGTCCACGCCTACTATACTGGGTTATGAGGTGATGGAGGAAAGGGCAAAATTCACTGTAAGTGTTGGGGATAGTATAATTCATCCTGTAATGACAAGATAACAATGGACGTACTTTGCATTCTCTTTCAGTAATTAATCCCACAGTTCAGGAATGTTGGAGTACTTTACAAATACTAATTTAGCTTCAAAGTACTGCCGTCTGACAGGAGAATATCATTCCCGTTATATAGGTGGGAAAATTGAGACTCAGAAGCAGTCTTTCCTGTAATTGTGTACATGGAATAGAACAAATTCATTCTCCTTCACGTATCAATTTCTGCTGAAAAAGTGGGGGATTCCTTGCAAAGTTACAATTCCTTGTGATATTGAACTTGTAGAAGTTCTGGATAATTAAACATCTTAAATAAAATGTAGTCTTTTATTTGAAATGAGTGATAAGACACCCTGATATTTGCCTTTTACAGTTATTAGTAACATACAACATTTGCATTAAAGTGCAAACGCATAGTTTTCAGCTTCTTGCATTGCTAGGTTTAGTTTCTAGTAAGGGGAAATCTGTTAAGAAAACATCAGAGTGAGATGTCACACATGCAGTATCTCATGACAGAACACCTGATTAACTGATTTGTATTGATTTTTCTCAAAATGTACTGTAGCTGGCAATTCAGGTTTTTTTTACACGCCATAAATATATTGACACATTTGTGCATTTGTTTTTGTGGATGTAGTTGAAATGTTTCTTTGAGATAATTCAGCAATGCTTGTGGGACTGATAGAAGTTGTTTGTTACTAATTATTTATTAATTATGATACTTGAGGAGAGCAACATTAATCACAAATAGGCAAGAAGGAGGAAATAGCAGAAAAACTTTTTTCTCCCATTTTCTTTCCTATTAGAAAGGTGTGGAATCTAATGCCCTTATGACAGTTGAAATACTAGTAAAATCATCAAGTTCTTTTTGCAAAGAATTAAATAATGCTGCTTTTTAATTATTTGAGAATGATGGCTTATCTTGTCATAAGTTTTTCCATTTCTAACATCTTCATGCATTGTAGCATAAGACAAGAGCCAAACTTTTTTTTCATGTAGATTAAAAGATTTCTTTTAAATAATACCTTAAAATCTAAAACAATGATTAGTATTAATATATTGACAAGGGTCAGTCTGAAAATATGTCAAGACATTTTCCAGTAAGATGTTCTTCAACTATAGTTACAATGACAACTTTGACTCCTTATTTTATGTAGAAGGCCAGGTTACAGTAAAAATGAAACATTCTCCATCATTAAAATGTTTGGATGCATTTTTGCTCTTTCTGAATTCAATTCTGTTGCTGTGTTTGTTTCTGAAAGTACATGATTAACTGTTTGTTTTCAGTTGCATGTTGAAAATAAGCTTGCTATTGTGTATTAAAACCAGCAAGTAATTAGCGCTAGAAATTTTGCTTGCTTCTGCAGTGCAAAATCAATGAGATGGAAGACACTGGAAATTAAATTGAAATTGCTTGTAAAAGAGAGGAGACTCAATTGCTGAAATTGTTTTTACTGTTTGTTAGCATCTCATAGTTCCCAAAAACATCAGTCTGAATTACTTAAGCTGGGTGATGTACTAACTTCAAGAGTTAAATGTTAGTGTACACTGGAGTACATGACTGCTGAAGCTCACGGGAGAAAAAAAACCTAGGCTGAAAAACGTCTCTGTTGGTAAGCAGTTGGTCTCAAATGAGTTAGCAGTCCTGGAATGTTCAATTAGAACTTTTTAAGCCAACTAGAAATGGTAATGAGATGCTGAATCAGCCAGAGATTGTTATAAATATTGGCATATTTTCACTGAATATTTTGTATGTGTGGAATAAGGCAATTCAGGATTGACTGGAATTACATGAATTTGTTGAATTAATTTTTAGTTTTTTCCAAGACCTTGTGTGAAGGAACTGACAGTTGGTTTTGTAGTATTCTAGTTTTTCTTGTTTATTAATTATGACTCTTAAAAAAAACAAAACAAAACCTTTTTTCAGCTTTGGCAAGAAAACCAAAAATGTTTGTTTGAGGTTGACCATATTTTTTTGTTTAGTAGTCACAAGCTGGTTGTGCTCCTTATTGCAATTAAGTTGACCATAATTTGTGAAGACTTTTTTTAAGTTGTCTAATATTTACTTGGAAATCATTCAAAGCGAGGGTCAGACTAACTGGATTTTTTTCATGTGTGCATTTGTAAGCAATGACTTTACAGAACTTTTAGTAGAATAAAAGAATAGAGTAGAATACTGATTAGTAAGTAAACCCGCAAGCATATTCCATAGCTTCTTGTTCTATGTTTCGCTGTCTACTAGCAAAGAGTCTTCACAATTTTATATAGCAGTTCTGCTTTATGAAATTTTCATAAAATAATTGTTTATACTTTTGGTATGACAAGAAAGCTAAAACATTTGGACAAATATTTATACAGAAAATGCGAGACAGAAGAATTACATCTTAATGTTGGCTTCATAGGCATGTCTTACAGCTTGAATTTTAAAAGCTAATAGCTTTTTGTTAGTGACTGAAATATTACCTCTATCACAGTCCACAACTTCCACAGATGATGATGCTTGAAATTGGAGTTCTGTGTTTAAAAGTAGATAAGAGAAGTACTTGCTGAAAAATTGCTTTTAATTTGCACTGTAGTTATCTGTAGTTTGTGTAACTGTCTGCAACTTAGTATATTATAGAATACTAAAATGGTAAAAACAGTCTCACACGCGTACAGAAGTTGACTGGCACTGGGATTATTGCATGCTGGGACTGCAACAAGAAAAATACATTTATCAACTAAGACAACCTGCTATGAAAATGTGAAATACTGGAAAAGATTTTACTATGTAACAGATTAGAAAATGTTTTAAATAGAATTTGGTTAAATGCCTGTAAGGGATTGTTTATCATTATGATTCCAAAAATATGGTTTTCATACTTATTTCATTTTTTTTCAACTAGAGAACACCTAGACTGGGAAAGCTAACCCAGTACAATTGCAGAGCCTCTTTTTGCTTATGTTGGAGAAAGTAAGGTTGTGACATGAGAACCCTTCTTTCCTAGACACGGTTTAATACTTTCTAGTTGAAGTTGTGTGTTATTAGATTCATTGTGTTCAGGTATTTGAGTGTCAGTCCTCCTGAAAGGTAATTTTTTTTATATATTTTTTTTAATTATTAGTATTGTTTTATTTATCCATTTCCATTTAAATAGGAGAATGGTACTGCTGTGCTGTTGTCTTGCTAAATCTGATTCAAAGGCTCCATTACTTCAGTTCCTCAGTGCTAGTATAATTGTTCTGATGCAGTTATCTAGGTATGTGGTCATATTTTGCTTGGGAAGACAAAACCTAATGTTCAAGACAAATGGAACTAAAGGAGGATGTTATTTTTATCCTACATCACTTTTCCTTGTGAAGCAAGTCAGATGAGACATTTTAAAACAATATAATAATCAGTATCTGATCATTACAGTCATCTTAAAAATAGATTGGCCTTAGGGATTAATGAGTAAAACTATAATTCAGCAAAGGTTAAAGTAGATCAGTAAAACATACTTTACTTATCTGTTTGGTAGCTGAGACTTGTTTTTTCCTGGGGAAGAAATCTGGATGCAGTTTCACAAACCCTTTCTTGCAAACAGAAAATAGTTAAATGTGTTTAGGAATTATAGAAACGCTTTCCTTAAATTCTGAAATTAATTTATACTGTTTGTACTGATAATTAAGACCAAAAAAAAAATTAAGGAATTTTTTTTATCCACGAGTTTTATTTCATTAAGAAATAAAGAATAATTTCATCCTTCCAGCCAATGCAGCATGAAGTTCTGCACATTTTTCTGATATTCCCTGTTTTCCACACAGGTATACAAAATACTGGTAAAAAGAAGTCCAGAGGAAAGTTGGGTGGTTTTCAGACGGTACACTGACTTCTCCAGGCTTAATGACAAGGTGAGAATTATACACTGGTAAATTCTCAACTAACTTGCCTCACTCTTCTTTCATGTTTCATTTTCTCTGTGTCTCACATTTGTGTCACTTTTTCTTGTTTTTTTTACTGCACATAAAACGTATACTATATTAATGTGTGAAAACCACACGATTCCTCATTTTTTCAAAGATACATGAAATAACGAGAGCTAGTGTAATGAAGATGTTTCTTCATCTGAAGTTGTTAGTGTGCTTCATACTTTATATTTATTCCTAGTCTATGTGATAAAGGAAATTAACTCTTTAATAGTTGTATCCCCTGCATGGAAGTAGAACTAGGGGCCTGTGTTCTTTTGTAGGAATGATCCAGTAATTATTCAGTCCTTTTCAGTGCAAGAAACTCTGCTTTTTTCCATAATAAAACTGAAGTTTCATGAACATTAGAAGTTCTTTGTACATTGGTCAGTCTTCAGTTGTTTTAAGTGTCTTTTGAAGTTAATGGTGAAATATTATTATCAGATACTTAAAGCTGAAGACAGAGATGCAAGGTAAACAGGAGTTCTGGGTCAGCAACTTGATATTTTTAGAACACTTGAAAGCAAAAAATGTTTGTCTAAAAATCACAAGTTTTTAAATTAGTAAATAGTGTGTGGCTATCCCATTTAGCATTATTTCTATAGAGGCATAAAAGTAGAAAACCAGAATTACACTTTTCTTTGTTGTACTGTCCACTCTTAAGAATAATCTTTCATTGCAAGTTTAACACATTTTCTGCTATTATGTCCTTTCATGTTTGAACTTGCAACTTTTTAACACTCCCTTTTTTTTCCCATAGTAAGGGATTTTTTGTATACCTTTTCATTTCCTTGGATCAACGTGCCTGATCAACTAAGACCTTAATTCTACTGAAATTTTGAATATGGACTTGAACTTAGACATTTCTCTGGGTTCTTGGTTTGACCTATTTGGCTATCTTTTAGGCTACCTTTAAAACATCAGTGCAGTCTAAAACTACCACAAATTGTTGAATGTGAATTAGTTTAGAGATCTCTTTCTGAAAAAAATTGTCTCTGAATTCAGTCTATCATAAATTAAGGAATGCCTTGGTATTGGCAAAAGCCTGCCTTCTTTTGAGATGATGATGTTCTGGGGATTTCAACTCAAATTTCAGAAGTCAAGTCACACAACAGTTTGCATTTTGGTCAGCTATGTCAGATATAGGTCAAGAACTGGCTTACATGCATTGACTTTAAGTGTGGTTATCAGTAGTTTGAAAAATTAAAATGCCCCAGATATTAGTTTTAGAATAGATATTTAGATTTTACAAGTGAAGTCCTTAGTCTTTGCAGTCAAATCTTTGACAAAAAATGTTTGGCTTCTAGCGTGATTTATAGGTATTAGGATTTCTGTTTAAAACAAAGAACTTAATTTTTTTGCTTGTGTCACTGACTACCTTTTTCATCTTTCAGTATACATCTAAACTTTTATTATGTTACTATTCTGTAATTATCTAGAAGTTTCAGAATTATGGTATGTTTTAGTTCCTGGAGCTGGCGTTTTTGTATTATAAAAAGCACAATGTCTTGCAAACTGAAGAGTAAATGGTTATGTGCACGCATCAGTGGTTCAAAAGGCATGGTGCAACACTTGCAATTCCTTGTTCTCTAATGGCAAATATAGACATCAAATTGTATGCATGTATACTTCCAGGATTTTCTGTACCCTATCTCCTAGAAATCCAGTACAAACGAGAGAAGTGTACTATGTTGTAAATCCTTTTTCCCACCATCCTTCTTGAGGTTGGTGGCAAATTATTCATTCCCTGAAATGGTATTAGAAACTTGGCATTAAAATTAGTCTGCTGACAGCAGCTGGCTTTCTCATGCTCTCTTCATCCACAAAAGGAGTAATCTGTGGGTAGGCATACTCTTTCCTTAGAAATAAATTACATGATCTACATAACCAAACAAGTGAAATTACCATTAAGCAGAAATCTGTGTGGTTGAAAAGCTTTCCCAGCAATGGTTATCTGTGGTCCTCTCTACAACTAACACAGGAACTCATTTTATTATCTTCTCTGGATTCAGTTCTATGTAGTATATTATTAACTTAAGAGGGGTTATGGAGCATAGAGGATACTTACATGTGTGGTATTAATGATAACTTGCTGAGAGGTGAAGGAACTTTGGATGACCAAAGATAAAAATATCAAGAAGAGTCTAAGAGCAAGATGAAATTCAGTAAGAGAAGAGGAAAACATATACTTAATTATTTAAATGCAGAAATAAAGAGCAAGGCTTTGGCAATAAACCATTCTATAAATAAGAAACTAGTAGTTATCATGGACTATTTGAATATACAATACTTGTGATGTTAAAAAAGCACCCTTCTTGTGCTGTGAAATGGTATTTAAATGAGCAAGGGTGATCCACTAACATGGTTCTTCCTTTAAACAGTGTAGAGACATTCTAGCTGAAATACAGTATCTGTTTTAACTTTTTTAAAATGTAATCTGCTGAAAGAGCTACCCGTTAGCTTTTTCCACAAGTCCATAAAGAGTGGTTAAATAAATGAAGCTTATTGTCAGAAGGCTTAAATTTTGCTGTGCATGGATCAAGATACCCACTGAAGAATTACCTTGCAGCTATGTAAACATGGAGTGCTAAACTGTGTTCAAGGCAGGTTCTGGAATCCTTGTCACTAGAACATTCATATGAATATATTAGGTGTATGCAGTACATCTCTGACAGAAGTTGGCTTGACCCTGTCTTCAGAAAAAGATCAAACAATTCTTGTGGCAATTGTAGATGTTGTAAAACCTGATTGCTTTTTCCTGTTGGTTGTAAATCCTCTTCAAGATTTTTCTGTGTCAAGGATCCCTTCTAAGAAAAGACATCTAAAAATTGTTTTTTATTAAAGTGTTAATTTTTTTATCTTCATGCATATTAGAAAAATAATTAATTGGCATCCTTGGACAGATCCATCATTATATAATTTTATGCTTCCATTCACTTGTATATTTAATTTCCAAATTCAAAGAAAAATTCTAGGTATTTCTGACTTTGAGTATAACCCATTACTATTTAAGTAACTCAAAAATACAATTTTGCGTGTTAGTGCTAGGGTTTTAGCCACACCATGTGTATTGAAATTTTAATGTTCTGGGTGTACAAGGAGCTACTGTTTACTAGAAGTATCTCATGCATGTGTTGTAATTCATTCTGCTAGCCCCCTAAAAAAGAAGAGTTGCAGAGTTGTAGGTCTGTAATGGGCTTTTTTATTTATATAGTGCTTACTATCCTTGAATACTTTAGAAGACACACCACTGGAATGCTTACTCGTCTGATACTTTTTACTTACATACAATTTTCTTATATTTCCTGACTCAAAGGCATTAAATAGCAGACTCAGAGACATTAAATAACAAAGCAAAGTTTTTCATTCCTTTTTTTTATATGGTAAATTTGAGAAGTCATTTGATTGCGTAAGGCAACGCAGCAAGTGACAGAACTGTGTCCACAGTTCATGCTATAATTTGGATTGTACTTATGGTTGAGAATTACCTTGTGCTTGAACTTAACAGAAGACAGAAAGATCCCGTAATTCTGAGTAAAGTCAGTGCCTGTGTCAAATTCAGTATTTCATCAAGACTTTGTTCCTTGGTTTTCTTTGGCTTTGATTTCTGTTTCAGCTAAAAGATATGTTTCCGGGCTTTCGGTTGGCCCTTCCACCAAAGCGCTGGTTCAAGGATAATTATAATCCTGACTTCTTGGAAGATCGACAGTTGGGACTACAAGCATTCCTCCAGAACCTAGTAGCTCACAAAGATATTGCTAACTGGTACGTGATTAAACTTTGCTTATGGATTTGGATATTTTTTTGTGTGTCCAAACTCCTCATATATGCTCCTAGACTCTAGCAGTGTATCTCTGAGCAACATAGTAAGGAATTTAATTAATATTCATATTGTGCATTTGGTCATTATGTGAATTATTTAGTGTCCTATTAAATTAATCCCATCTTAACCTAAGCAAAAAAGGGGAGTTGCAGTATTTTGAGTTGTACCATGGCTAATGACTAAAAGCTGTAATATTTAAAATGTTAGACTAATCCTGTGTTTACTCCTAAAACATTACTTCTGTGTGCTGAATGCAGAATTGATATATTCTTAATTCATACTGAGATTAAATGTTAGGCTTTCATAATGGAAAGTACCTACACTATTATGCAATTAGTTCTTAAAATGTGTATTAAACTAAAGGTTTTTAATTTACATGACATGGTAGTAGTAGAAGTACCTTTATAGATTGCTTTACGTAAGTAAATGTAAACCACAAATCAAAAAAGCCTTAAGAAGAGTCTGAAAACATAATGTGTTTAAGCAACAAAGTGCAGAAGTCTCTTTGAATGGTATCTTTTTTCATACAAAGTGGAAGATTTTTCCAATGCTGGAAGATGAGTAGAACATAATTCTGATAAATAAAATGTAAAATCATTTTAATATAGGCCAAAAGAGAATTTTAGTAAGTGAGTTGCTAGAGGCAGAGCAGCTGGTTCTAAAAACCTATTCCAACACCAGAAATAAAAAAAAAATGTGAGGTTGCTGTATCAGAGATTCTTTGAGGAAAGAGGCTGAGGAACTGTCTTCACCTGAAACTTCATTAAAAACAAAGAGAAAGAAATTCTGTAGAGCAAAAAGCGTTCTCTCAAGAATTTTAAAGGAACTAAAATGTAAAATTGCTGAGCTGTGGTGTGAGACCATCTAATGCTCATACCTACTTTACTTTTTAGTAGAATAGCTGTTATTACACTTGGCACATTTCTGTAAAGCATTTGACTGCTGAGTCTGGGAACTAAAGATCAGCAAGTAAGTCTGACTTTTGGTACTGCTTGTTATAAAAACCCCAAAGTGGTAAGCAGGTAAACAAAAATAATACTTGAAAAAGCAATGTCTTTTGCAGAGGGAAATCTATCTTACAAGTAGTTATGAGGGAACTCGTATAAAATGGTTGAAAGGCAAGGGGAAAAGGATTGATAGAAAATTAGGGCCATTACATATGGAATGCTGGATCACAGTTTTGGACACTGATGTTCAGAATATCTGGAAACTATCTGCAAGAGGGAGTGAACAATGAGATCATGAAGTATTGTAGAAGGATCCAGAGGCACTGAGTTACTAACATTAAATTTCATGAAGTGCAAAATGACAGTAAGTATGTACATACAGAATCATAAACTCAACTGGTTTTTTTTCAACCTGGAAAATAACTATTGGTATTGATACAGTTTTCTAAATCAGTTCAGTATTCAGCAATAGTCAAAAAGTTGCATAAAAATTGCTGAAGAGCAACTTGAAAGGGGAAAAAAAAAAATGTTATTGCTGTGGGAATCTGAATTGCATTTCCACATAGTCTAATGCTAAAATACAGCATTCAGTTTCAAAAGAGTGTCTGCTAGAAGTACAGAGAAGGCAAGCAAGAGCAGATGAAGCTACAAACTTAGCTGCAAGAAGGGTACTGTTCTCTGTTCTTTAGTCTGCTGTCTTGGGAAAGGGCTGGCTAAACAGGGCATATTGAAATCAAGGGGATAGGGAAGGTGAGTAAAGAATGTTAGTATTTTGGATGATTCATAGTCATCTCTGAATATGTCATGCTGAGTTGTGAAGCTTTGTTGTGAGATGTCAGAGACAAAAAGCTTAAATGGTTTCAAAAAGAAATTGGGATCAACCTGTGAGTGTCTCTGTCAGTGGCTATTGAACATGACTATATGGGTGAAATATGTGGCTGAGAAGTTTCCTAATTATTAAATTACACAATAATAGATGTGCCAAAATAAAAAGGAATTATTCTCTAAATGTCACTTATGTTATGCTGCTGGAGACAGACTAGTGAGCTGGATGGACTTCTAGTTTGCTTGAATAGATCTGAAGGCTTTATGTTTCTTGTTGCAGCTAGTTTGGTATTTCATCTAGCTTGTTTGCATCTTGATGATGGTCTATATTGGGCAAAATAGTGTTTGTCATAATTTAAGGCAAAAAACCCCAAAATATAACTTTTAGACTGCATCGCTCATTAGGTACAAAAGGGAGTTTAAAATGTTTGTGGAATCAGTTTGTATCTTGGTTAATGAACAGATAGTTAATTGAAGTGTGGTTTTGAGGAAAACTCTGATCTTTGCTGTGTAAAGCTCTGCAGGAGATCAAGTTTTTTTAAATAAACTTTATAACCTATTGGTACAGCTTATGTTCTAATGTTTGGATCTATGGAAGGTCTGGATTCCTCAGGAAGTGATGAAAACCAGGGAGATTTGATCTGTCTGATTATTATTTTTTTTTACTCACTTATCGGAGAATAAAAGTTACTATTAATGGAAATTAATATTTGCACCGTACATGAGCAGTGGTTAGAATCTGACCCTGTTTCCTCCTTAAAAGCTCACCATTTACTTCTGCAGTTTTTCAGATAGGTCAAACTGCTTGGGTTGCACCAAAACCAAATGAGCCTTGTCCCTTTGTAGAGAACTCTATTTCATTTCTTTTTATCCACTGCATTATCATTGAGACACATTGACAGTGAGAAATGTTCACCCTTCATGGATAGGACACCTCGTTTGGTATACACCTATTTTTTAATAAAACCAGATTTACAAAGTGTTTTAAAGATAAAATGTAGGGTGGTATGCAGGTGACTAAATTCAGTCTGCGTTTTATGGATTTCTTCTCATATTTTGCCTTGTATTGAAGATTCAGTGAAAGATCAAATTTAAATCCACCCAGAGTTTAATGTGATCAAGAAAATTTCATATAACCCACGAAGTGTGAGAAAGAAGTTTAACCTGCTAAACAGAAGTGTCATCTGGCTTTATACAGATGACACAGCTCTACTCTGCCTCCACCCTGTATAAGAAGATTGAAAGGAAGGAACTCAGCTGTTGAGCCTTGTTGGGGATCCCATGTGCAGCACTGCCCCTTGCTTCCCTTCTTAATGCTGGTGTGCACTGGCATTGCTGCCTCTCTTGAGGATGTCAACTAGCATAGGAGCAAAGAAAGAAGCCATGTACAGCAATCTCTGTTACATGATGTAGAAGATTTCTCTGATAACTTTTAAGGCAGAATTTTATCCTATTTGTTAAATGAAAGGAAGGCATGTAACACATGGCTGCAAATGAATGTTTATGCCGTCAGGTATGTATTTTAGATAAAGAAACAATGTTTTCAGTGACTTGCAGCTTAAGTCTCTTGACCCCCTTATGTAAAATAATGAACCTACAGCTTTCAATTTCAAAAAGTTTTGAAAACTACAGAAAAAGACACAGTTTTCTGCCAGCAGGGAAAACAAAAAAAATTGGGTTTGACCTGATGTAAGTAGATGATACATGTAGATTGGATATTTTTGCACATTTATTTTTCTGGATACTTCCTTTTTCACTTACAAGCATTACTGTATGTTATGCCATTTTAATGTTACTATTTAATAACACAATAAAATTACTAGCAAAATACAGAAATTAAATGCTTATTTTAAAATATCTTTGAACTGAGCTATGTGCATAAGGATGAAGATATTGAAGAAAAATGGTGAGCAGAAGTGTTTCGACATAATGAATTCTTCTGCATTAGGGATATGTGAGTTCATTCAGCATCTTTATGAAAAGAACAATTCAACCATTAAAAAATGGACTTGAGCATCATGTTGGAAAAGGGTCACTTCAAACTGATTAAACTGAGAGGAAAAAAACAACCTTGCTCTTCTCCTTCAAAACATACTTTATATGCCTGAATAACTTTCCATTTGGTTTGAGGTTATGTTTTCTACAAGTTTAGGCTATGACTTGCACAGATCTTGGATTGATGGATGTAAACCAGTGGAGAGGGCTTGAAAAATGAAGGTTTTATCACGTTTGTCACATAAATTAAGTGCCAAAGGGATGGTCATGACTATAGGAGCAATTTTTTTCAGGTTGGTGTAAAGGCTCATGAGGTGAAAGTGGATATGAAGACAAGAATTCTCACCAACCATTGGCTCAGAAAAAACACCTGTATCTTCAAATGCGCAATAAGCACTTGAAAGCAAGCTTTTTTAGTATTTTAGATAAATACTCTTCAGAGACTTTCTAAAACTAAAAATGATGGTATAATCAATGATTAGTGTGAGCTGAAGAAATTTCTCTCCTCATTTTGCTTGCCAAACCTGAAGCTGTGTGATTAGATTGGTAGCTGGGTAAAAGTTTCCTTTCTTGTGTTTGTACTTTGCATCTCCCTCAAATGCAGAGAATGAGCAGAAGGCAGAAAATTACTTCTTTTTGCTCTCACCTTCCCTCAGGACTTAGGTGGGAGGAAGAGATGGGGAATTAGTTTGGATGCACATCTTCCATTTTTCTGCATTCATTGCAGTAGGAGATAATGTAAAGATTTATAGTAGTGAGTGCAAGCACAGAGCTGCTAGTAAGTTACTACTTGCTAATTAATTGTGAATACAGTATTCTGATTGAAGGTTATTTATAGAAGAAGGAATACAACAGAGCAGGAAAGTCTTAGAAAGGCGGGCGAAGGGACATGATTGGAGATACTGAAGAATTCTGTGAAAAGTAATCTAAACTTGGAATATAGAATGAGCAAGATGCTCAAAATACTCTGTAGTAAACCATAGGACTGCACATACTTCCTTCTGGCCTTTGCAAAACAATGTACAGAGGGGGATGACAACTGTTACATAATTTTAAGTTGAATGCATTAGTTTGAAGTGTTTAGAGATGCTATATAGTATATCCATGGCACGTTAACCTTGTAATTTCTTTTGTAACGTACTATTCTTTTTTATATGTATAAATATATACTGTGTATATAACAGTTATATACTGTATATATGTCAATGGATTATGATCTTAGCAAAATGGAGACACAAAGCATGTTTCAGTACCCATGCTTAGTTCCATTGATATTTGCTGAAGGGATCTACTTATGGATTTTAGCAGCATACGTTTTCATCCATCTTTTAATATTTATTTTTCCCAGGAGACTTTTTCAAACCTCTTCAATACCAAAGTGATAAACGTGCTTGTCAGTTGTTATGTAGCAACAAATTCCATGAAGATTTGAAAAATCATGTTCTAAATTGATTTGCTCTCTGTTTGAAAACTCTTAAGTGTGCTTGTGCAACTTCTTAAGTCCCATTTTAAATACTGTCCCTGGTTAACACATACAACTGAGACTTAATAGTTAACTTTATTTTGAATACTTGGGAGTAAATTTGAGGAGAGATGTTTGTCTCCCTCAAAGAAATACTGCCCTTGTATGATAATATTTAAGTGTGCTTGCTTTTTTTTACTTCCAGTAATTCATTCTCTTTTATTTGGTAAAGCCTTGCAGTGAGAGAATTTCTTTGTCTGGATGATCCTCCAGGTCCTTTTGACAGTCTAGAAGAGAGCAGGGTAAGTGCTATGTAATATAATAAAAGCAGAATGCAGAAGGCAGTAGTTGTTGTTAGAATATTGTAAAATCTGCTGAACGGTATGGAATGAAACGTTTTTATATCTGTCCTTTCACAAAAACTTGCAGCTGGATGAATTTCTCCAACTGACACAATCTGATTATTGGTGCACACTGGTAATCTTTGACTGCTGTACTTGATCCCTCTCCCAAGATATAGTTTATTCCTTTTTGCCTTTTGTGACCAGTGGATGAAATTTGTTTTTAAGGCAACTACTGAATACAAGGAGAGGTTTTGTAGGTTTACATTCAAGACATTATTACAGTGCATATACCTTAGACTTCAGGTCTTGCAGTAAAATGTTCTTGCTATGAAATGTAATGAAAGGATTAATTCTGACCACCAAAAATAGTGTTCTGGCAGATAATTGAGTAGTGTCAAGTAGTGTTGTAAAACAGCAACCTTTTAACATGCATATGAGCACATTGAACAAATAATACTGTATGCTGCAGTCTATTTTATTAGAAGTATGTTTCACTGGCATGCAGAGCTGTATATCAAGTCTGTCTAGAATGGGGCATCTTAGCTTTCTTGCTTTATGGAATATCAATATGTTTTTTAGAAATTATGACTGTTAAGTGATGCTCCTTCAACTAAGTTTATATTTACCAGTTTGTTTTGCGTATAAGCGGGGGCACCTTGGCTCTTGTTACATTACTATATACATCTGAAGGATGTGGTATGGTTTTTGTGTTATGAGCTCATATTTAATTTCTGTACAATCACTTTTCGTCATAGCTATTTAAGCTGATGAAAATTAATAAAAATTACAGGAATTACTTGTTCAGATAATTAAGAAGTTTAAGTGTCGCCTTCATAGATATTTTTGTCATGCATACTGTGGTAAAGTCTCAGGGTTCTTGTTCCACCATTGGATTTTAGGTAAACTATTAAAATAGCTGTACTGTTGTAGTTTCAGCTATTAACCATTTCTGTAAAGTTGTCACACAGCTGTCATAAAATTCTGGTCTCCAGGGGATACCCCACCTTATTACAGAATGGTTGAGATTGGAAGCGACCTCTTGAGATCATCTAGTCCAGTCCTTCTGGGCAAGCAGGGTCAGCTACTGCAGGTTGCCCAGGACCATGTCCAGTCAGGTTTTGAATATTCTGCAGAAGCGACTTCACAACCTGTCTGTGCAGTCGGCCTCAGTGTTTGCTCCATCACAGTAAAAAAGTGTTTTCGTGTGTTCAGATTGAATTTCCTGGGTTTTAATTTGTGCCCATTGCCTCTTGTCCTGTAAGCGGGCACCACTGAGAAGAGTCCTTCATTCCCTCCCATCAGGTATTTATACCCATTGATAAGATCACCCCAAGCCTTCTCTTCTCTAGACTGAAGTCCTAGCTCTCTCATCCTCTTCTCACATGAAAGATGCTCTAGTCCCTTAATTATCTTTGATTATAATCTTTGAATCATGAGCCCTGGCGTTCTGGTGTAACTTGGAGGTGGTGATCCTTGAATATCAACTAGCTCTCCTGGGCTGCTTTTACCTCCAGGGTGGTTTCCCATGGATTCTTTCTTCCAAGCAGATTTCTGAAGAAACTGAGGTCTGCTCACCTGAAATCCATACTTGCGGTCCTGCTTTTTGCCCTGCTCCTGCCTGTTAGGATTCTGAACCTCTCCATATCAGAGAGCATCTATATCCATTCCTTGCTTTTTTTAACAATGCCCAACTGCAGGACAAGCACTATGGTTCAGATACTTATACCTAGAGTTTATTTTTAAAGGTATCTCAAAAATTACTTCTGTTCAGCCTTTCTGCTGTTACTGTTGTCATACAAAGCATTGCAAAAAAAAAAATCTTCTATTACTGTTTTCCTGATAATGGAAAATGTGGATATCTTCTGTTTGTTTTATGTCTATTCTGTTTTTCCAGTTCAAGAAGGACTTGCCCAAACGTATTTATGGGAGGGGTACAGGTACCTCCCCCATTAGAAATTGATTAGGTCTTACAGAAATCTGATAATGGAAAAGTAGGCAAAATAGTCACTACAGCATTTTTTTTTTTGTCATATCCTTGGTATTTGTTTCCACAGGTCCTTTCCCAGCTATCTGTGTTTCATGACCCACTGAAGAAGGAAGCAAAACTCTCTTCCAGCTGGCCTAGTTCTGTTTCCCTTTCAGAACTTACAGGGAAAATTGGTCCCACCTGGGTATTAGAACTGTATGAGACTCCAGGTGTCCAGCTCTTCAAGGAGCAAGATATCTCATTACACACAATTCCCTGATAGGTCTTTCTCAGCTTCACTACACCTTTCTGCTACCACGGCATCCTTCAGAATATGGTGATGTTTTCTTACTCAGTTGTGAAGAGTGACTTCCTTTCTTTGGGCAACTGATACACAGATTGCAGCTAGATATGAGTTTTTTCCAAAAGGCTTTTTTCAGTTCTCAAATAGAACAGTGAAACAGTTCACAACACGTGAAATATTTTTAGTTATTCTCTGACTAGGGAAATTTGCATATGCATAAATCCAAAGGTAGAAATAATATAACTTAATTATATTCTTAAGGAATAATGGGCAGTTTTCAGCTAGGGCACCAGCAACCCTGAACAGTTTTACAAAATACACTAGAATTCACTGAATTGGCTTGGATGAAACAGGATGACTGCTTAACTAGAATGATTGCTAAAGCAATCACTAAAAATGCTGTGTGAAGGATGAATTGCATGCCACGTGTTCTCAGCTCTAGTAGATGTGAATAAAGCTGTGGCATAACTGTTGAATTGATGATTTGCTATTTGAGTCAATAAAATAAATTAAAACTCAGTGCAAAAAAAAAAATCAAAATGGTTGTTGGATTGAAAAACACTG
Source organism: Gavia stellata (assembly GCF_030936135.1). Lineage (NCBI taxonomy): Eukaryota > Metazoa > Chordata > Aves > Gaviiformes > Gaviidae > Gavia > Gavia stellata. The sequence continues at coordinate 31,895,820 of NC_082596.1, forward strand.
CCTTTCTTTGAATTGTATAATTACAGGAAAACTTAACACTTTAAAGAAGTTGCTAAGTCTGCTTGAATTAAAGCAAAGAATAGAATCTTCTTGGTGTTTGTAGCCCATTTTAAAACTTTAGGAAAACTGTCTCAACAGCATTGTTCTTAACTGAGCTTATATGCAATGTGTATAGTCAGTGGATTTTGTGAATTAGCAGTTAGTTGCATGTAATGTTAAGCTAAGAAAGCCTCCTACGTGGGTTTCTTATTTAGCGAGAACATGTAAATTATTGAATCAGAATTGCACATTACTGTTGGTAGACTTGCTTTTTCCGGTAATAGATCAGCAGGCTCTGTGCCAACACTTCTGCCACTTCCTGCATTCAGTGGATATGGCATTATATGTTGGCTCCTCACATTAATTTTTGAGATTGCTCACTGTCAAATTCATCAGGGTGTACTATACATACATGTCATGCTCAGCAGAGTAATACAACATACTTATCATGGTTGAGTAGTTAGTGTACTTAACTTTTCATTAAACTTTTTCAGAATGTTTTTGTATTGGTTTTCTGACTCTCATGATTGTCATTTGTAACAGCTGTTTGGTACAGAACTGTACAACTTTGTCTTTATCCTGGGTGAGGGAAGAACACGCACTTTATCCAAATATTCCTAGCATCTTGTGAATAATTAAACACTTTGAAATTGGCTTCCAAGTCATGTGAAAGCAAAGCTTATATGAGAGGAAAGGGGAGTAGGGAGTTCAGCTGATGCTCCATATAGGCAAAAAGGTTCAAAATTAGGTACTGCACGTCAAAGGAGAAAAACCTCTTTCTAAAGTCTCTTGTGAGACAAACAAATGATGCAATAAAGTATTTGCCTTTCAGTTTAGCATAATAAATTCATTGTTCAAAGCAAAGTGGCATTGTTTTACTAAGGACAGAACTTTTAAAAAAAGTTCATATAGCTCTTTATGGTAATCAATACAAAGAAAAGCAGCTACAATTCTGTTACAGGTTGATACTTCTAAAAGAAAAACCAATAAAGGCAGTCCACTGAACTTAAATGGAAGATATTCTTAAATTTGTTTTTTAGGCTTTCTGTGAAACTCTAGAGGAAACAAATTACCGTCTACAAAAAGAACTGCTTGAAAAACAAAGGGAGGTTGAATCACTGAAGAAATTGTTAAGTGAAAAGCAACTTCATATAGATGCTATTGAAAGAAGAATTAGGTATGTAGAAATTTTCTAAGTTTTGGGAGTTTGTTTCCATGAACATATTTTCTCTATACAGTCACAAGCACCAGCTTTAAATGTATTCTCGGAAACAATTTTCCCCACATAACCACACACAAAGCAATATTTTCGGTAGGCTCTTTTTTATATGCTGGCTAGCAAGCTGTTGTTCAGTACAAATGACTGAGAAAGTGTCATCCCATCTTTTTCCCTCTAAAGTAACTGGGATTATGCTTCCTAATCCTTTAAGTCCTGTAAAGATAAGGCAAAGATTCTATTCTGCTTTTGAAATGTTGGATATGTGAAATGCCCTGCTAGAGATAAGAGCAATGGAAAAATTGCTTTAAGTTATAAAATTTCACTGGTACTCAGTTTTGACAGTGACCAAGCAATTATATTTCCTTATTAATGTCTTTAACTTTGTTCTGAATTGCCTGGCATGATGCCACAGATAGCATTTAAATAGCACTGGAGGTTGTCCATTTAAATCTAGGGAAAAAAATGGTGGAGTTCTATTATAAAACTTTATGGTGCCTGTCTGCTAAATTTTGTAGCAGGCCCAGGGGAGTTGGTGTTGGGCTATTCAGTGTCCCGATAGACCTGCTGAGTCAGTCATTGTGGGGTTTCCTCTAGCAAAGGAGTAAATTTCCATGGTCCCTTTAGAAGTTATTTTAATACTGTTTGGGTTGTTGAGTCTACCATATCCAGGTTGACTAACAAATCACATCTTTAGGTATAAGGTTTAAGTGAACTACATTTGGAAAAGGATTTAAATGGAATCATTGTGGCTTATTGAAAATTCTAATCTGAATACCATATTCAGTTTGTCACTTACTCCTAAAGGCAAGTAATTACATTTGAAAGGTGCTTTCCCTGTTTGACAAGAAAGTTATGACTTGCTGCTGGCTTAAACAGTGAAATAGCCAATAAAAATTAAGTAACTCACATTTGGCTAAAACATAATGATAGGAAATTTTGTGTGACTAAAAATAAAATAAGAAGGCACGAATAGCAAAAGGGGATTTTATTTTTAGTGCTTTCCCTGAAGACAGGTGTTTTTTAAACACACAAACACCCTGCCAGCTTCCCAGACATTTAAAATTATTGAAAGTCAGCCAAGTACTATCTGAAGTCTTGATGGAAGATAACTCCTGTGATTTTTAGCTGTAAAAGTTACCAAGTAAACCTGTAACATTGTTTAAGAAATTCAGCTTGTCTGATGGGAATTGAACCTAAAAGAAATGGCTCTGCCTTTGGCCTTGTTGAAGTGGAATTTTGATCTGATGGCCCAACAAGAATTAAGCATCTTCCGCCCGTACGCTCTAAAGGCCAGGTACATAAAATGTATGTGAGGTAGGAGGGGACAATTGGACAAGGCATCAGACTTGTAGGCCTTTACATATCATGCTGGATTTGGCCTAAACATATGCCAATAATCATGTTAGAGAATACTGCTGAGGTATTACTTAAAATATATGTATTAAAATAAAACTATAGAAACAATAGTAGTTAGAGTAATTTATAAAGGGGGTAAAACATAGTAGTATCACTTTCAACACAAAATTGTTCACAATGTTTCTTTCCAATTCAAGTGGCAGCTTTCAACACTAAATTGCTGTATGTTTTCTACACAGAGCAATACTTCGGAAATAAGTCTTTTTGGTAATTTTACATGACCATATTCCCATTTGTAGCCAGACTAGTTGGACTATCAACTCATGTTGCTGTTAAGAAAAAATTATTACCTGTCTCTTATTAATGGGAAAATGTATTGCTCTGAAACTTAATCTGTCACTGTAAAGTTACAATGAGAAACTTGGGAAACTGTTGAAGTCTTACCATCCTGCTAGTTCCTTTTGACTATGTTTTGGTTATAATCCTTCTGCCATTTAGGCAAGATATGCGTGCCTTAGATCATCTGCTTGTAATTTCTTACCTAAAGTCATGATCACTCCTCTGGGACTTGAATTTTGTAAAGCTACTAAATTGTGATGCAACCAGAGGTTTGAATGTAGTTTAGGAATAAGCAGCTGGAGCAAATAAGCTGTTTAAATAGCTATCCAGTGCAAGCCCTGCATCTCTGTAGTAATAAAAGGAATGGGGCATGTAGGAGTGAGATTTGCAGTTTCTGGGAACCTGCCAAGTTTAAAATGAAACAAACAGCTCTTCAGTGATGAATGTTTGCTGTATGGATTGGTGGTCCTCTGTTCTTATTTGTTGTAGGGATTTATCTTTAGGAAAAATGACTCGTCAAATGTCAGGAGAAGAAAGTGAGTGCAGTGGTGAAGTGGAGTCTTCTGCAGTAGAAGCAGACCAGGGTACCGTGGGTGAGGACAGCTGGTAAATACTAATATTTTACTTACGATATATTTTAGTTTTTCTTAAAGTATGTTTTTAAATGTTTGGTCTTGGATAAATTCTGCATAGCTGAGGAATTCAGCATTTTATTGCACCTCTCTGTAGCTATCCCACATTTCATAAAGGCCCTCGGTAGATAATTTCAGATCTGGACTAAGTGATAAATTGAACAACCTTTGTAACTGTTTTGTGGACTGCAGGCATCAAATGACTATGGAGAATCATACTAGTTTTCATTTGACAAAGCTTATTGATCTGTTGTTGCAGCTCAGATAAAGAGAACCATGAGGCATGCTGGAGTGGCTCTTTGGCTGAAAATTCTGTACCAGAAATTGAAGTCGCTGAAGTAGCATATACTGCTGATGAAGAAGAATAGATCAGTAGCAGCTGCTGTTACCTGGGAAAGGTTCATGTTTGGGACATACTCTGTGGGTAGGAGCACAGAGTAGCTGTGAAGAATTTTACAGCAAAGAGCAAGAATGCACATATTGAATGTTTACATAAATCCTTACAAATTATTAACTTAAGAAATATACCCAGTGCTGCTTTGATTTCAGTTTTTATCTAGCCTTTATATATATTAAATATATTAAAGTCTAATAAGGGCTAAAATAAGCTAAAGTTTAGATAGTGTTCGTACACAATTTGGCTGACTTTCCCAACGCAGTGTCGAAAGCTTCACATTTAAATCACCAAACACATATAAATAGCACGTCATATGTTGCCACTCATGTGACACATTTGATGTGTTCATCTGTTTGGTATTTGTGTTTTCATATTCTTATAGCCATAAATTAATGCTTGTTGAAGTAAAAATGGACTCACGTTTAATAAGAGTGTAGAATATGTTGGTTTTAAATTCTAAAGTTGAAGAATATTTCTCTGGAAATTTTAATGCAATGCAGTAGGAAAGCTTACAGTACCAAGAGAAAAGTACTTACAAAATGGGATTATAGTTTGACATTTTACAAAAACTGGTCATTTTTGCTGAAGGAACTAATATGAGACCCCCAAAACACTGTGTATTTTCATCCCAAGCTAGCATGCTGTAATACTTCTTGTTCGGTGATGCTGCTTTTAAAGTCTGGGATACCTTTGCTATATACCCATGTAACAATAAAATCGGTAAGTTTGCCTTTTACTTGGAACACTACCTCTTACCATCTTGCTAATACATTCATGTTTGTTTAAAAATATTCCAGATTATATGGAGATGATTGAAAGACTTGTAAAGAAGCCATATTTTTTCCTGCACAGTTTGTAACTAGATTGAATCTAGTTGCAATGTATTTTTGTTTCAATGTATTGTACACATGGGGATATTACTACATGTGTTCTATAGCCTATTTTTCAAAATGTATTAAGACAGGAGATGCACTTTATAATTAAGACTCCATTGTGCCAAGTTCAGTTGGCTAATTGGTTGAGAAAGGGGAGTTGCAGGGCGAGGATTATGTAGTGCCTTTTTCTATTTTACTTGTTCATTACTGCAGAATTTTGTTACAGTGCTCTGGGTCAGCTCTGTGGAATCTTTGATGCAGCTTGTTTCTGTTCTTCACTTATTTACTGAAAGTGCCTTGTTTTATTCTGCTTTTCCAATAGGAAGAATGCTGTTTTGTTTTAATCTTTTTTCCCCCCTATACCACCCACATCGTTGTTTAATGTTGTCAATATGCAGTGTCTTTGTGCTGGAGTTTTCAAAGGGAGCTTTGTACTTCAGGCTGTGCATACAATGACCTTTATACAGAACTGTATAAACCTTCCTGGCGAAATAAAACTATGGACAAAACACCTGTCTTCTCTTCTCCATTGTAGAAAAAATGTTCAATGCCTTGTCTAGTAAAAGGACAAAAGTACGATTAGAAAGAAACATTTCTTACCTCAGTGATTTCCTACAGTTACTCAACTTTTGTACCAAAAATTGTCTGCATGAATGAGAATTCTGTAATGAGACACCAGAAAACTTACTGTACTTCTGTTGAAGATTAAAATAAAAAAGGAGCTAATCTTTTTTTTTATATTCTGCATGAATCCTCATAGATGTTGAGTGAACTCAATAAAGTTTTGACACCTTATTGAAAATTCATGTAATCTTTTGCCAGATGTCACATATTTGAAAAGAAGGTTGAACTGTGTATATTAAGATAGTGTTAGCTTTAGAAGTATAAATGTTTTCAAAATCTTGAAAAGGTGCTTGGGTAATACATGCTAGAAATTTCTGAAGTACTTCAGGTAATCTGCAAATCTAGTCACTAAAGAAAGCATGAATATAACTTAAAATTTAGTCATGAGAGGGCAAAGGAATAGAAATTTTGTTGTGCTCTGCCTTTAAGGTTTATAAGATATTTTGCTGACCCAAAAGACTTAGTATGTCATGAATAGATATTTTTGTTTAAGGGGACCTTGATTTTTAATTAAACTGAGCTGAAGAATGTGAATTTGTTCAGCAGCCATGTGGTATCACTTGGCCTATGTTATTGGTTAATGAATGGTTACCCCCCTAAGGGACGTGCAAAATTTGACATTAACAACCCATGGTGGCCTTGAACATCCTGATCGAGGTGGTTTCCAAGTCTGTCCCATACTGAATTTTTTTAGTGTGCTTGCTTCCATTCTGGCACTATTTTCCATCCATTTCCTTCTCACTTCATACAGTGCTGCAATTTTAGTACAGAAGAAGTCAACTTTCAATTATTTCATTCATGAGAATGTGATGGTGGAATTCTGTGCTCTTCCCAATGAGCAGAGGACTATTCAAACTGGAATTGTAGCAGTGAAGTAATGGACAAGAATTGCAACCAGTAACACTTTGTTCTTTTCTGTTGTAGTTAAGACAATTAGCTTTGGAATGATTTAATAGTTCAACCACTGATTTACAATGGGTTCTTTTCCCTTAGTTTTAGATTTTAATACATTGTAGCCAGCTTAATCTTACTGGGGTTTTGCTATTTTTTTTTTAATACTACATCTTAACTTTAATAATCTTGCAGGATTTTTTTATCCTCCAAAGCACTTGCAGTCTGCCCAGGCCACTTCTCTGCTTTTGGTTTGTATACTCCTAAATCAATTGAAATGCTGACTAGTCTTGAATCAAGAATGAGTCCCTATAGAACTCCCACTTCATATCTTTCCCACTGTGACAACCATTAGTTAGTGTGAGTATAATAGTCCCATTGACCCAGCTCAAGGAAGGCAGCAAGCAAATTCACTAATTCACAAAACTGCACCTGACAGTTACAGGAGTAGCCTATGCAGTGTGCTTTGCAGTATGCTACTGTCCTTGTCTCTTTGTGTTAAGCATCTTGTGCTCTGACGGGTCATAGTTGCAGAGGAAAGGGCCATGGAAAGCTCCTGTTCTAGGTGGTATGTTTGTCTCAAATTGTTTTTACTCTGTGCATCTCATTTGATCACTAAGTAGTTTGACTTTTCTCTCTGCAGTTTCTATTCCTTTGTTGAAATGTAGCTATGAAGCGGTAGCAATTATCCTGCCAGAAATTTGTATTTCTAGTAGAACTGATAACAAATGCAACTTGCTGTAGGAAGTTTTTTGTGGCTTGGGGGGTGGGGGTGGGGTGTTTCCCTGTGCTACAGCAGGCTCTAATGCACACTGGGGGAGGAATTCTGAAGAGTTACACTCTGAAGTTGCTGCTGCTGCAATCAGGTTTTTTAAGGCATGTCGGACAACACAAATAACTAGTCCAAGGTCATGAATCACCAAGGGAGGGAAGAATCCTGTAGAAAACACTCCCTTTATGGACTACCAGGGCTAGGATTCTTTATTCCTATTGTTCCTTTTTATATTTCAATTAAATCTTTGTCCCAGAGATTTCTAGACAGGTCCAACATTTAAAACTAGGTATGTACTTTTCCTATAAAATACAGGGCTTGGTTTAAGGAATGCTAGGGTAACCAAACTATATCCTCACATCCATGTTTCTTTGTTCAAACTTGGAGTACTGATACAGCTATGTCCAAATGATGTCTCTCTTAATCAGTTTGTATTCTGGACGAGCAGCCAATGTACTGACCAGTGGAGGTTTTTGTTCTATATTTTTATTTATTATCATCACATTTTTAATGCATAGGATCTTCAGTTCCCAGCTGAAAGAAAAGGTGAGAGAGAGAGTGGGAAAGGCAGAGGAGAAAGAGGGTATTGCCCTGTCCATAATTTACCCTTGAGGATTTTTCCCCTTTGAAAGTGAAAATTGGTTCAATTATTTGCTAAGCAGAAGCACTTCACTAAACATTAGTTTCTGTGTTGTGAGTGGTTTAGGTTCTCTGTTATCTTAACCCATTAAGGAACCTCATTCTAAGGTTTCTTCTTACATAGCACTGGTGTTTTTTTGCAATCCCTTGTGCTAACCTTTATCCTAGTCTTGTTTCAAAGGGCAACCTTTTGTATTTGCTCCTTCTCAGGTTGTGCATTGCAAGGAAAACAAACTGAGCTAGGGCCTTTGTTAAATGTTTTAAATCTTCCAAAGTTTGACGTATCTTTTGTTATCTGATGCAACTGTACAGATTTGGAAGAGTGGAAAGGTGGGAAAATGCAGTCCTTTATTCTAAACAATAAAAGATTAACGTAGCCTCATCTTGTAATAGATAGAAATGACAAACTTATGTCATCCCCACTTAAGAGTAATAGTGACTGTAGGCCATATCTATCCTGCTGTTGCTTTATAGATTATTTGGATAGCTTGAGTGTTATACTGGAATAAGAAATGTTTCTCTCGAAATGTCTTCTTGGGCTGATGGATTCAGAACCATTCTGATGGTTGTTCCTGAGTCAGGAAAAGGCTGTCATGAGTTGTGTCTAAGTATAACCCCATAGGTCACATACAAAGCATCTTTTTTCTTCTGGTGGGCCCATTTTAAAGCCCCAAACTGGAGTTTGATCCAGCATCATCAAAATAAAGTGATACTAGTATCGAGGGATCCTGTTTAACAAGGGTCAGTTACATTTAGGGTGCCCAGAGCACAGGATGTGCACAGACAGGTTGTTTCTGAAAGACAGGCATTTTTCACTCTCATTTAGAGGTAACAGGAAGGCTAAAGGAGCTATGCAAATGGCCAAAGTTACTGAGTCCTCAAATGTAATTCTGTGTAGCTGGATAAATCAGAAAGCCTGACATATAAGCCATTCTTACTTAACAGATACTGAAAATTTTTAGTGTGAGGTTTTCCTGCAGCAGAACAGCACCTGATGCTAAAATGACAATACAGGAAAGCTAATGATTTTCTAGCTGAACTGGCAAAACTTCTCTTTCTCTTTTTATACCTTTAACCTCCAACTGACAGCAAAGTAGTCTGCAACACATTTGTCTCATGTGTAACCCAGATCCTTACCCTTTGCCTGTCCCTGTTTGTGTGACTTGTGCCTTTTCTGTCTCATCAAGGATATTACAGGGAACCAGCCGGGGACCAGCCCAGGCTGGAGTACTGGTATTGCTTGTAAAGATCCCAAACTGCAGGCAGGGCAGCATGGCTCTGGAGGAAGAGCAGACTTGGAAGTGGGAATGGTAAACTTGAGTAATAATTTCAGTCCTCAAAAGTGCTGTCACTGCTAGCCAGAGCTGAACCCTTCAGCTTCAGGAGTCAGGAACACACATCATCAGAGAAGAGATTCGCCCCCAGTGCAGAAACCATCAGCGTGGGTCTTCCTGCCAGTGGGTGTTGTGGCTCATCTGATTAAAGCTCTGGCCTAATAAATGGGATTCTGGGCTCAACTCCCAGCACTGGCTGAGTCTCGTCTGTCTTAAGGGAAGTTAGCAGGTTCTGCACAACCCTTTGTTAAGCCTTCAGGAGTACTAATCTAGCCTATGTTCTCATGGTTTTCAACACAATCTTCATGGGGACCTTTTCCCTTTTCACCCCTTCTAAGCTCTTCTTGGAGATCTTAAATGCTTGCTGTTTCATACTGAGCACTCCTGTGACTCGAGGATCATCAAGGTGCTCTCCAAATAATGAATTTGTCCCCACTTTGTATCTGAGAGATAGGTATTGTATTTCCCTCTGCTTTGCAAATGGGGAAAATGAGGAAGAAAGCAATTACATGATTCACCCTAATTGCACAGTAAGTCAGTCGGTGTAGTCCTAGTGTTACTGCTGAGCCCATAGACTTGTCAGCAGGTTAAAATTAGATGATTCGCTGATCCGGTGAGACTCCTGTCTGTATACAGGAACTGTGTCTTGGGATATCTTGACTGGGTTTCAAGTAGGTCTAAATATCCTTGCTCATGAATTACTAGCTTATTCTAGATTTTATAATATTCCTTTCTTCTACCAGTTCAAACTGAAAACGCTAGGACATTTGCATTAATTTGGTGGAGAAACAAGCCTCTGCTCTCTGAACCCCCTGTGGATTAATGCTTTTCATCTAGAAGAAACCACAGCTCCCACAGCTGTTTTATGGAAGTGTTGAGGATGACTATAAAATGCTGCTCGTTTGTTTGTTTGGCAGTTAATGTGTGTTTGTCAAGCATTGCTCATCTGGCAAGTGCCTAATGGGAGAAGGTTGCACATTGACCTTTCAAGATCTCATTACTGCTTTGCATGTTCAAAAAATAAAGAGAGAGAGAGAGAGGAATGGATGGATGGATGGATGATAGATAAATGTAGTTTAGGAAGCAGTTGCAACATGTGGCAAACCTCCTGCAGGATCTCTCCTCCCAAATTCCCTGGGGCTCTTTCCTATCAGCATTTCTGATAACCAGGTTATGGGGTGGATAGAATCACAGAATCACAGAATCACTAAGGTTGGAAAAGACCTGTAAGATCATCAAGTCCAACCATCAACCAACAAACACCACCATGCCCATTAAACCATGTCCCACAATGCCTCATCCACACGTTCCTTGAACACTTCCAGGGATGGTGACTCCACCACCTCCCTGGGCAGCTTATTCCAGTGCTTCACCTCTCTCTCAGTAAAGAAATTTTTCCTAATATCCCGCCTGAACCTCCCCTGGCACAACTTGAGGCCATTTCCTCTTGTCCTGTCACTAGTCACTTGGGAGAAGAGACCAACACCCACCTCTCTGCAACCCCCTTTCAGGTAGTTGTAGAGAGTAAGGTCTCCCCTCAGCCTCCTCTTCTCCAGACTGAACAACCCCAGTTCCCTCAGCCGCTCCTCATAAGACTTGTGCTCCAGACCCCTCACCAGCTTCGTTGCCCTTCTCTGGACATGCTCCAGCACCTCTATGTCCTTCTTGTAGTGAGGGGCCCAAAACTGAACACAGCATTCAAGGTGCGGCCTCACCAGAGCCGAGTACAGAGGCACGATCACCTCCCTGCTCCTGCTGGCCACACTATTTCTGATACAGGCCAGGATGCCGTTGGCCTTCTTGGCCACCTGGGCACACTGCTGGCTCATCTTCAGCCGGCTGTCAATCAACACCCCCAGGTCCTTTTCCGCCGGGCAGCTTTCCAGCCACTTGTCCCCAAGCCTGTAGCGTTGCCTGGGGTTGTTGTGGCCAAAGTGCAGGACCCGGCACTTGGCCTTGTTGAACCTCATCATACAAGCGGCCTCAGCCCATCAATCCAGCCTGTCCAGATCCCTCTGCAGAGCCTGCCTACCCTCAGGCAGATAAGGATAGTTTGTGATGTGAAGGGGTCTCCCTTTCCTCCTCATTCTGTAGTGTAAATATGCCTGTTACAGGGATAAGCAGAGGCATTGGGCAAGAGATCTATCCTATTATGGCAGCTGCTTTGTACATTTAGAGAAAGTCTTACCCTGAGAAGTTTATTTTTTCTGTGTTGATGTGCAGTGTTAATTCAGAAAACTTCAGTATAGCTTGTAGGATAATGTAAACCCAACAAAAACATTATCCAATTCCTCTTAGATTTGAGTTGGGCAAGGGGACTTGCCGGGGAAGAGGTAGATGGTGATGTGCTCATAGAGGAGTTTCTGCTTACATGTACAAGAAGAGCCCAGATAAGCCAGCTTATGGTGATCACTGCTTTTTCACCAGTCAGATCTGACTCAATCGTCCCTACTTAAATAGGCAATTAAAAAAATAAGTTGAAAGTGTTGCAAAATGAATGTGCAAACTAATGTGTTATGAAGGGATATTAAACAATGAAAAATTAAGCTCAACCTTGTTGTGAGTTAACCTGAGAAACAGAACATGCGCAAATAATTACTTTTATCTATCTTTGCTGTCGGCATGCTGTAGCCAACTACTGGCATCCTCTGTGAGATACGTGTTTCAGTTCTGAATCTAGAAAACCATGGAAAGGCCAACAGCTTTCACTTCTCAAGTGACGTGAGTTACACTCATGATCGTCCAAAGGTCAGAGCACGAGATCTCTTCTCTCAACAAAGGGGCTGCTCTGTTCTGCTCTGGTGAAACAGCTGTTGGCTCAGATTTCAGTTTATTCGGGCACAATATATGCTCTAGACAGATTCTCAGTCTACATAAATTAATGTCTCAACTAATCTTTTTCCCCCATCATTTTTTTTCTCCTATTGTTTTCTTTGTGGGAATAAAGCCCTTTGTGTTCAACCACAGGTGTCTGATACAATATATAGATAAGATCTGTCATCAAGATAATGCTATTGCAAACCTTTTACACAATTTCTTGGTCTATGCAGGAGGATTTTTTTCCCTAGCTCAGGAAACTAAATTGATTAGACACATTTTCCTGACAGAGCTTGCAAAGCACTGGGAGCTGAAGGTTTTAACCTGAAAAGTGTGAGGTAGTCTCTGCTATCCATGTTCAGCTATTAACTTCTGGAACTTTGCATTACAGCCATAGGAACTTTGCATTACAACCCGTGGTGGGTTGACCTTGGCTGGAGGCCAGGTGCCCACCGAAGCCGCTCTATCACTCCCCCTCCTCAGCTGGACAGGGGAGAGAAAATATAATGAAAGGCTTGTGGGTCAAGGTAAGGACAGAGAGATCACTCAGCAATTACCATCACAGGCAAAACAGACTTGACTCGGGGAAATTAATTTAATTTATTACCAATCAAATCAGAGTAGGGTAATGAGAAATAAAAACTAAATCTTTAAACACCTTCCCCCCACCCCTCCCTTTTTCCTGGGCTCAGCTTCACTCCCAAATTCTCTACCAGCTCCCCCCGAGCAGTGCAGGGGGACAGGAATGGGGGTTGTGGTCAGTCATTAGTCATTGTTTCTGCAGCTCCTTCCTCCTCAGCGGGAGGACTCCTCACACTCTTCCCTGCTCCAGCATGGGTCCTTTCCATGGGGTGCAGTCCTTCAGGAACAGACTGCTCCAGTGTGGGTCCCCCACGGGGTCACAAGTCCTGACAGCAAACCTGCTCCAGCGTGGGCTCCTCTCTCCACGGGTCCACAGGTCCTGCCAGGAGCCTGCTCCAGCGTGGGCTTCCCATGGGATCACAGCCTCCTTCGGGCATCCACCTGCTCCGGTGTGGGGTCCTCCCCGGGCTGAAGGTGGATATCTGCTCCACCGTGGACCTCCATGTGCTGCATGGGCACAGCCTGCCTCACCATGGTCTTCACCACGGGCTGCAGGGGAATCTCTGCTCCGGCGCCTGGAGCACCTCCTCCCCCTCCTTCTTTGCTGACCTTGGTGTCTGCAGAGTTGTTTCTCTCACATATTCTCACTCCTCCAGCTGCCGTTTTCCCAGTTTTCCCCGCCGCTTCTTAAATATGTTATCACAGAGGCGCTACCACCGTCGCTGATGGGCGCAGCCTTGGCCAGTGGCAGGTCCCTCTTGGAGCCGGCTGGCATTGGCTTTATCAACATAGGGGAAGCTTCTAGCAACTTCTCACAGAAGCCACCCCTGTGCCCCCCCCACTACCAAAACTTTGCCACGCAAAATACATTGGTCAGTAGTAACATAATAATACATTTCATTTGTGCATCCATACACTGTTTCCACTGTGTTTGGTTTTGTTTTAGCAGAAATCACCTGAGCCAAAGGCAGCTTCTTTTTTTGGGGGAGCACTCTAACCCTTTGCCCCGGTGATACCACTGAAGAAAGCTGACTGTGGGCTTAAAGTAAGCAGGGTGGTTTCGGAGGAGCCCTGAGCTACCTGCTCCTGCCACCAAATTTGGTATTTGCCACTGCCATCATTTCTAGCTTAGCCAAGACACTCTAACACTTTCTTGTTGCAGAGCTGAAGGGCTTTTTCTCTCAAGCTCTTGCTTGTGCAGTATAAAAAGTATGTTTGCAAAGCATGGTGAAAGAACCAAAGCATTATCTATATGATTTATTCTCCTATTATGGTTTTCTCTTTCCAGCCTATTACCATCTTTCAGGAGGAACATTTTGTAGTGCCTTACTTCAGGTACTCTTACAGTACCTGAAGGGGGATACCTGAGGTGCTCCAGGGTATAGCGATATGTCAAGCATGGTGAAGCTTTTTCTGGAGAGTTCAATAAGTGACCCTAGTTACACAGACATTGCACTAGAACAACTAACAGGGCTGCAGAATTTCTTCCTCAGTGGTCAAAGAGCCCAAACCAATTAAGCTGTACTGTGTAGCCAGTCCTTGAAATGGGGCCATCTGCTGAATATGTCAGTTCAGACAATTTCCTTTGGCAAATAAGACCTCTCCTTCTTGGTAAAATTACCTGTAAGATCCAAATCCTAATAAATCAAAAAGAAGTGATTAATTCTGCACTTGAACGTCCTCAGCAGCCCCAAAAACAACAGCTGCAATTCCTATAGGCGTGTCCCACGTGTACCCACCTAACCCAACCTAGCACTGACATTACCACACAACTGCAGAAACGCTCTGAACCTTAGCAAGGGCTGAGCCATAGACTTGACCAAGAAATCCCTCTTTGCAATTCAGTGTCCTCAAAGCATTGCAATGACATCCAGCTTGCTGCTGGTCACTGCAAAGCACCATTAGCAAAACCAGTATTAAAGAGGTTAAGCTGCTTCATCATGCTGAGCTGAACTTCTCTTCAAAAATGGGTACTTCTAACTTATTTAATCTTTGAGTCATAGCTCATGTGGTGCTCAAGGAGGGGGCTGTTAAACTTCTGCATGAAGGTCTGCTTCTAAGGCCTTGCTTTTTCTGCATGTTTGCAAGTCCAGAGCAGGGAACCAAGCTGGTGCCAAGGTGGTCATGGACAGGGGAAGGTAAGAGAAGAGTCAGAGGCCAGAAAACCAGACGAGAAGGTGGAGTAGTATTTAAAGGAGCATTTTAGCTTTGAAAAAGTGGGGATTGGGGGGGGGGGGGGGGGGGGGGCTGTCCCCCTCTTTTTGAGCAGCACTTCCAAGCAGGCCCTTTTCCCTTTAGTATGAACAATAAGAAAGACGGAAATTGGGTCCTGTGTGAAAATCACAGCCTTCAGAGCCTGTTGGGAGTTTCTTGCTGTATGCTGAATCCAGAGCTCCTCCTGGAGGTCTGCAGAGCCCTGCTGCTGATGGAGCTCATCACTGCTGTTTGGCACAAACAGCAGTGCACCAGGCACTTCAACAGCCCTATATATGTATAGGGTATATACAATAGGTGGGTATAGGGTAATATAGTAACCCTACATATGCCTACACATAGGCAGTGCTAGCTGACTTCAGTTAGTTCAGCAGCTGAACAGAAGTCCCTTTTGTAAGTTGAATCCAATCACAAAAGTAAATATAATACATCTGAATATATTTACATATGAAATATATCTGAAAACTTACATTCCTCCTAAAGTACACGTTTTATTTTTTGAGGAGAGTGCTAAACTCAGGGTGGAGGGGGGTCCACGTAAATCCTGTTTGAACCCACAAAACACAGTACATGCTTGAAAGCTGATGATGTCATACCAATGAGAGGTACCAAGAATCAATACCTGCATGGGACAAGACCGCTCGCTCAGACCAATTAGCATCCCACCTGTTTTATTAAATTTAGCTCCCTTACAAACCGCAGATGCTCAATGTAGACACCTACTGCCATTCAAGTCTAGGAGAATCAGATGCCTACTCTTTGAGAAAGCCAGCTGAGTGGGTACCTACACAGCTTTGCTGCCTTAAAAACAGCCTGGGTAACACTGGCTGGTGAGATTCCACAGGGGGTGGTAAGGGTGTCAGGTGAGTGGGATGGCCAAACTGTCAGAAAGGGCATTTGCCCAAAGCTCATCTTGGTAAAAAGAGGAAGACAACGATCAATTGTTTCTGTAGTTGTGTGGTAATGTCAGTGCTAGGTTGGGTTAGGTGGGAACACATGGGACATGCCTATAGGAATTGCAGCTCCCCCGCAGAAAAGGACTGGAGGTGTTGGTTGACAGCCGGCTGAAGATGAGCCAGCAGTGTGCCCAGGTGGCCAAGAAGGCCAACGGCATCCTGGCCTGTATCAGAAATGGTGTGGCCAGCAGGAGTAGGGAGGTGATCATGCCTCTGTACTCAGCACTGGTGAGGCCGCACCTCAAATACTGTGTTCAGTTTTGGGCCCCTCACTGCAAGAAGGACATTGAGTTGATGGAACGTGTCCAGAGAAGGGCGATGAAGCTGGTGAGGGGTCTGGAGCACAAGTCTTCTGAGGAGCGGCTGAGGGAACTGGGGTTGTTTAGCCTGGAGAAGAGGAGGCTGAGGGGAGACCTCATCGCTCTCTACAACTACCTGAAAGGGGGTTGCAGAGAGGTGGGTGTTGGTCTCTTCTCCCAAGTGACTAGTGACAGGACTAGAGGAAATGGCCTCAAGTTGCGCCAGGGGAGGTTTAGGCTGGATATTAGGAAAAATTTCTTTACTGAGAGAGTGGTGAGACACTGGAATAAGCTGCCCAGGGAAATGGTGGAGTCACCCTCCCTGGAGGCGTTCAAGGAACGTGTGGATGAGGCATTGTGGGACATGGTTTAATGGGCATGGTGGTGTTTGTTGGTTTATGGTTGGACTTGATGATCTTACAGGTCTTTTCCAACCTCAGTGATTCTGTGATTAAACAGCAACCAGGGAATTACCAGCAGACTTATAACTGGGGGGGTGGGGGTGTGTGAGGGTAGGGGGGAAGTCAGCTAAGCAGACATACAAGCAAAACATGAGGAGGCATAGTGTGCAGGAGAAGAGAGGAGCAGGGCAGCAAGAGGGGTCAAGCGTGACCCTGCCAGACACAGCAATCCTAGTTATACAAGGATGTTTAGAAATTTCTAGGCACATATTAACACTTCATAACTATATTGTCTAGCTTTACCTGTTGCACTGCAGATATTGATCCCAAGTGTATAGTTTAGTGACGGACAGTTAATGACATGTTGATAACAAAACAATAAACCACTTAAACCATGATCAAAGTCACATGAATCAGGCAGGTTTTCCCTACACTATACATCTGACTGAACAGTGCTACGATGGTGGGTCTTGTAACGGCCTCTGCAATGGGGACAGATGTGAGAAAATATGACAACTGTGTAAGATTAGACTTACAATATTTGCCATTTCTTAAGATGTTTAAGCTAGTCCCTGCTGTTAAGTCATTTTTGAGACTAAGGCTTCCTCCTTATGTTTCTACAAAAATGACATCATTAAAATAATTTAGACTCTACATCATGAAAAACTGTGAGATTTTCTCATGGGAACTATTCCCCATACATGCTCATCCTGTTCTTCCACCCGCCATAGCTGTATACACAAGCAGGCATGTGTACATACCGGAACAGTCCCTTGACATTTTGTGATGAAGCCTTTAGGCTCAAAGATGAGCTGCCCAAGCAATTGAACCCTTTCCACATCAGATAATGAACGATGGTCTTAAATCACTGCTCCAACATTTTATACATATGTGTAAATATAGGGGTGTGCGTATACATAAAAAAATGTGAGATACTATACATACGCACACACTTACTTTAAGGAGATGCTAATGAGATGAAGAAAAAATGCATTATTTTATTTGTTTCAATTCATCCTTGCCTATAGTAATTTTTCATGTTTGAAAGATCTGACCATTCCTCCTTTCAACTAAGGCCTGGAAAGTGAAATACACACATTTCTGAAATAATGAAGAGATCTTGGGGGGGGGGGGGGGTAGGTATTCTCGACACATTAAAATAAAAGAATCTCTTGCAACACAACTGTTAAGTGTGAAGGAATGAAGCCCAAAGACCACAGCATACATTGGGGTTTTTTTTCGTTGGTTAGTTTTTTAAAGCAAATCACCTTGAAAGAATTCTTGAATTCTAACCTGATGCTGAAAGATTAATACATCAAAAAATGTTTCAAAATATCCTCACATCCTCTAAAGAGGACTGTAGCCTCATGACAGTGTAAGAAGAATACTCACAGTTTTGCCTGATAGGAAAATAAATGCAATACAATCATGTAACACAAATATGACACCAAAATATTTATTTACAGCATATATATTAATTCTTTTTACTTTTTATCAATATATTTTCCCCCTTTTAAAGCTATTCAGATTAAAAATGTCCAAGCCTGTTATAAGAAGAAAACATTCTCAAAATAAATAAGAAGCAAGAAAGGAAGTCAGCTATAGTACACCATCTGCTGCCACAGTCCTCTTGTAAAATTATGTTCCAGTTAATAGAGAGTACGTTTACAATAACACATTGACACTATTCACTCTCGTCTGCTTACATACTAAACAAATACCATCTTGGCATAAAGACAAACACATGTTCAAAAAAGGAAGAGACATCTGTCCCAGTGTCATCTGACTTTACACAGGAAAAAGCCACCTCCTCAGCTGAATTAAATCCCCAGAATCCCTTTGCTTTTGAAGAAAAGCAGTCATCTACTGTCTCCCAAACAAATATGGCAACAAGCACTCCCGTTCTGGAGGTCCATACTGTATTTTGGTTTGTGTACATGACTACAGTATCTCTGAGTATAGCTTCACCAACCACACATGTCCTAGCCCGTGAACTGGTATGTGACTGTCCTCCAGAATCATCAGCCATTACACACAAGCTTTTAGAGAAGCTCATCTGAATGACCACGGTTTTTCTTCACCTTTCACAAATTTTGTTCCTAAAGTGCCTAGTCTGAAATCAATGAGCTGAAGACACCTGAAGCCTCCCAGCATCAATACTTAGCCAAAATATTGCTGGAGATCAGCAGTCAGATGCTAGCTTGCAAAGCAGAAGACCTTCCCTAGGATTTCTTCTCCCCTGCAGGGCGTTCACATGGAAAGTTCTTGCGCAAAACCAGCAGGTCCACATTTTCCAAAGCAGACTGAAAATCACTTTAGTTTCAAATTGGAAGCTTAGAGACCTATTTGGGTTAGGTTGCAGAGCACTTCAAATATGCCAAGTGCTACGTAAGTGCCAAGTACTGGAAAACTACTAATTCAACCAAGAACAGATGCTAGAAGCCAGCTTTTCCAAGCTAAGCACGGGACTATGTTGGCATGGCCTTGCATTTGGAAATACCAGATGCGTCCACAAACACATGGCCAGCCTCGCATGATGATGCAATCAATATACGCTAATAATTTCTGTACCCAATTCAGAGACTTGTGTAGACTGCATAACTTGAAAGCAGGATTCCAGCCAAAAGGATTAGCAAATGCATTTTAAATAACTCAGAATATTTGTTATTTTATTAAATATGCCTGCTTTCAGCTGGCACCTCATTCTGAATTTCAGCAAGCATTAAAACCAAGTAACATTTTGTTAGTGTTTGGTTTCCTACTGAAAGTTCAAAATGTATTTTTAACTTCAAGGCAGTTCTTTTTTTGTTTGTTTGTTTTTAAAACAAAAATTGAGTAGTTGCAGGTTTTTGCTACTTTCAACAGAGAGGGACAATTTTCCTGGTACCTCCAAATTTTGGGACAGAATTGA
This sequence comes from Gavia stellata, assembly GCF_030936135.1. Lineage (NCBI taxonomy): Eukaryota > Metazoa > Chordata > Aves > Gaviiformes > Gaviidae > Gavia > Gavia stellata. The sequence continues at coordinate 31,915,117 of NC_082596.1, forward strand.
CACACTTAACACACTTTTTTCCGGTAGGAAATTTATACGAAGTAAAGTAGCAAGGCTTGATTCTCCTTTCATATGGATGCAAACCAAAAGCAATTCCACTACAGAGAACGAAAAAGTCCTGAAAAACTGAATCTCTCCACAGGGTTTGTAAATTTTGGGTTTCATCCATGGAACTCAACTTGAAAGGTTCTGAGCATGCCAACACACCATTTCCAGAAACACACATTAGCTTATGCCTAACCTAAAATCCAATAAGCTGAAGCCTATTGTAGCATATCGAAGCTAAACACCCAGCAAATCAGAGGCTAAAGCCCACAGGAGAAGGGGTCAGTCTTCTGTTGCTATAGATCTACAGAAACCAAGTTTCCCACTATTCCCCAAGTGGTTCAATCATCAGTAAATTTAAATTAATTTGAAAACAAGAAACCTAGATCAATGTGACTCTCCTTCCCTCAGCCCTAGGAACTCTACAGTGTTTGACTATATCCTTGTGATTGACAGCAGGCTACTAGCATAGAGCTTAAGTCTTATTTAATAAAATTTGTTAGTACAAAGCAGCCTATTTAATTTTTGTTTTGTATTTGAACAGTGATTTCTCCATATATGTAGTAGTTTAGCACTCAGAGTGGCATTTGTTCCTTAAGCTAAAAAGCTGCCAGTTGGACAATAACACACCAACTTTACAAGTAATCCAGAATCAGCTTTTAACAAGGGTTAAAAAGGCATTTCAAATATAACGCACTGGTATTATTTCTATTCAGAAAGTGAGTAAGAGAAAAGAACCAAATGCTCAGAAATTAAAATTATTTTGAATTTGTAGATCTAAAAAAATGTGTTACTAATTCCTTTGAGGATGGGTATTATCATACAAAGTAAAGACTCACCCTAGAAAGACATGGTGGAGGAGAACACCACAGGAAGGTCAAATCTCTTCTGGATTTTTGACAGGGTTAGCAGAAATCAATTTTGTTTGGTAGGGATCTATAAGAACTTGGACATTTCATTTTCCCCAATCACTGCAGAACTGTTCTTTAACCGAGTTGGAAATAGTTCAAAATACGATTCAAGTTGACCTATAGAAGTGCGTGGGATATTCTGGCCAAAGTTACAAGAAAACAAAAAACCTATTCCACTTCAAAAAACCAACAGAAGAGTCTCCTCTTAATATCTAGGACACCATAAGTTGCTCCAGGCAGACTGTTTAATGGATGGCTATTAGCTCTTGGGCTCAAAGGAACTTGCAGGTCAGGACATGTATAAAGCTGTTTTGCTAATATTCAAATAGTCTGAACCAAATAACCCTCTAGGATAGGGCCTTGATGACTTATTTAACTTTTTCATTTCAACAGTGAATCCAGCTGTGTGCATACATGAGGCACACAGGTTTTACAAAACAGCCAGATACAGTAAGACGTTACCTAATAAAAACTGATACTAATAACAAAACAAATCTCTTGCCAAGGCTGAAAAAAACTTTGATGTTTGAAGGTTTTGGCAACTATTGCATGTTTTTGTTTAGTTGGTTTTAAACTAGTTTTGTAATATGGCAGTAACACTATTCTTAACAAGATTGGCCATAAAAAAACCAGCCTGCATGAAATGCAACCACACTAAATCGGTATGGTTATAAAACAGAATTACAGCTCTAATGTTCAGTATTATAAAAAGACCATGCTCTTATGAAGCCCATGCAGCCAGCTTCTTCATTTCATCTTCATCCTCTGCTCTCTTCCTGGTTGATGCTGCACAGAAAGAGAGATTAACAATAACCATCAACTAATGCAACAGTCAGAACCATTTTATTTGTTAGCATGAGGACTTTTCAGTCTGAACATCTCATATCAATTTACTGAGTAGCAAGCTAAACATAGGTAATGCAGTAACGAAGCTGATGAGAGATGCAACTATTTTGCCCCACCATTATCTCACATATAACCCTGAGGTTAACAATATAGGTCTGATGTAACTCCTACTGAAAGACTCACACAGAAAATACATTTATTCTCTAAAAGCTGTCACAGAGAGCAAGCGTCCGCAAGAATGCTGCCAGTTCTTTCAATGCCACTTGAGCAGGCACGAGTGACCCACCCCTGGCCAGCTGTACATCCTGCTACCTTTCCAAATAGTGCTGAAGGGTTCTGCATGTGCAGGTCCAGTCTCCAAATGGACTCACCCCATTTTAATGAAAGGTGTTATTTTTTAAAAGGGAGAAAGAAATTCCTGAACTTACTTTGTTTAGGTGACATCAGTTAACTGCTGTGTTCACAGCAACAGCAATCCCCAGCTCTGTACCAGGTCCCACACACACTTTCTCTCTCTTTTTTTACCCAGATCTCCTACCACACATCTTTCGCATTGGCTGAACTAAAACCTCACCTAATTAGTCTTCATTCACTGACCTACAAACTAGATGCCCTACAGCACACATTCAACCTCAGGCTGTCTCCATCTGTGGGCTGTGTGTGTCAGGATTTGCCTTCCTCCAAGCATCCGTGGAACAGCTACTGGGTGCAATATCCTTGTGTATACATTTACAGCAGCCAGCTGGCTCCTGCCTGTGGCAGCCATACAGCCGGGAGCCACCATCTTGAGAGGAACTGCAACTACCACCTTCAGGGACTAAAGGTGGGAGAAGGACATGGGCAACTAGGGGTCCAGCCCCTACCCTACAAGTGCCACTGGCTCACTGTGCGACTGGGGAAGATCACTATGCCTTGCTCCATCTACGTTTCCTCATCTCTAAAATCAGGAGGGTAACACGTATCTCCAATTAGAAGCATTATAGAACCATAACTATTCTTATTTTACTATTGCTGTGTAACAGTAACCATCGAGTTTCAGAAAAGATAAGCTGGTTTTGCAAGGCCTTAAATGATGTAATTGTAACCAGCTAATTTTGCCTGAAGCAGCCATACAGACAGATGAAGTAGCAAATTAAGATAGTGAGAAGCACACGGAGATGGCCTGGGTTTAATAAAAATGTCAACTGGCACAGCTGGATCTGGAAGAGGATATAGGAACAAGCCATAAATGCCCAGACTGCGATTTGAACTGGGTTTTCCTAAATATTTTTTTTTTTTTTTACTAGCTGTTCTGCAGTTGACTTCAGTAGATGATGCCACAATCCCAGTCTGAACATTTTAAACTGCTGCTCAGGATTTAAGTGCCATCTGCCAAAACACACGTAAGAGTCTCTGAGCTGAGCTGGTCTAGGTAACCTGTTCTGCAGCAGAATGCACCATAAACAACCCGTATCATATGTGTGCTGTCCTTACCATCAAGCGTTTATACTCTTTTACTAGCATCAGTACACAGCAAGTCTTTCAGCTGATAGAGGACAACAGGGACATGGTGAAAGGTGTAGTAGAAGTTGACTGTCTCTGGCTTAATTCAAAATGAACGGGGCAGAACTACAGAAAAATAAGACTACTGCTTAATACCAACAATAAGTCTGTTCTGTAGAAAGCAAGCAAAGGAATGACAATATTTCTTTAAATGTATACTTCCTGCTGCCTCCTTCATTTCTAATTAAAATACCAGTGGCAAATATCAAACCACTACCCTACAAAGCTGGATCTTTGTGACGCAAACATGTTGAATCTAGGTCAGACACTAATTAAAAAAGACTAAGGGATTTAATTCCCAAAAAGAAAAAAAAAAAAGTTTTCCCATTCCTCAGCGATCTCACTACATCGCTACATTTCAGTAGGAGATGCATCAGTATATGTTCAAGGTCAAGTTCCCTGAGTTTGTCTCCCCAAATCTACAGAGAATTTGGTCCTAAATGCTTTCATACAGCAAACCAGAATTCCACTCTGCTTTTTCTGATAAACAGATACAAAAATAGGAAAAGATATCTATAACACTTTAAAAGTTAAAACAGAGTTAAATGCATATCTGGAACCCTCCCTTCCTCTCCTCCTCACAGCATGGCTTAGTAACAAGAAATGTAAAATGGCAAGCAGGCAGTTTACCAGGGCGAGAAGGCAGCGATGTGGATGGAACACTTGGCAACCTGACATCTCTCATTCCCTTGTTCAATTCTTCTTGCTCCAGTTCTTCTAATTCTGCCATCAACTCATCCTAAATTCAAGGAAAACATTATTTACAAATTCATTGTCCTGACAGTGATCTCAGGCAAGGGCACATTTAACCACCATGAAGCAAAGCACTACTGAAAACACACCTGAAAACAAATATCAAGTATAATTTTTACTAAATGTGGCCAATAATAATAAACCTTAATTGAAAGTTGAAAGCAGGACAATGGAAGTTAGAAACAGGACAAGGAATAAAATTAGAAAGAAAACTGATGGCAGTATAATACTTCTCAAAAAGGCAAACACGGGAAGAAAAAAAAAGGTCCCTCTGCGGTCCTCAGGTTTGTTCCAAATCTAGAGCCTGTACTCTTTAACGGATTCTAATTTTAATGTGCAATTTCTCCCATTTTAAAAAGCAAACAGCTTCTACCTGTTGTAAGGTAGACTGTCATTAAACATTATGCTTCATCCTTATCACAGAAGTCCAGCATTATATATGATTTCAAAGCAGCACTGGAATTAGAGCTGTCCTCCTGAGTCCCGTTATTCACTCTTGAAGCACTTAACACTTTTGGGCTTTTAGCTGCAGAAGCTGATTTGGACAGATGATCTAATCCACTTGTATAATACTAAAAATAAAAAGGCTATACACTTTTTTAAAAAGCCAAAGACTTACTCCTTGGCAGGAGTTTCCCAAAGAAAGGAAGCTAAGTATTACATATTTGTAGAGAAATAGACCTTTGCCACGTTGATAAAATGGTTTAAAAAGAAACAATGGGCAAAAGTGGCTGGGGGAAAAGTGGCTATAGCAAAGTGAGATCTACTAGGTACTGAAATGGGCTTTGCCTACCCATTTATACCTTGCTTATCACCAATGTGGAAGTTAAAATGTTAATTACATAGCCATCACAGGCCTTCCTAGACTTACTTTCTCATGTTTTTATATTTTAAGGCCAAAAAAAGGCTCCAGTTTGCCTACCTGACCTAGTTCACAGCGCAAATCCTAGGATATCATCTAAAAATTTCGGCATCAGGTCTTCATCTGATGATGTTCAATTCACAGCTGATCTCTCAAGGAAATGTGCAAGTTGGGGCTCCATGTTTAACTTAGGCATTTAGCTGAGGTGCAAATGTGTCTGTACTTCAAGTGCCTCAGTCAGTGCTGTGAATACAAGCTTCTTAAGAAGTTGGTGTCCAAGCTGTTGTAAAGTCAATGGAAACAGGTATTTCTGAAGACCTCTAGATGGTCATCTAACCCTCTCCCACACCAAATTAGTCCTTACCAACCTCTGCTGAACAAGTAAACAATTAAGAGGTAGTGCCAGCCACAACAGGCTCTCTTTAAAAAAAAAAAAAAGAAAGAAAAAAAAGAAAGCGATAAAGAAAACCATGATCATGACCCCTACACCTTTAACATAATGACGTAATGGCTAGAACATTTGCTCTCAAAGTAGGAGACTCAAGTTTTAAGTTGTTCTCATCCTCAAGCATGGATTTAACTTACATTTCCCACAACTCAGGAACTGCTCTACAACTAGGCTGCAGAGTATTGCACTACCTATACCAAATCCCCTTTCTCCTCTTGAACCTAGGCCAAACAGGGAGCAGAGGGAAGATACTCAGGTTCCAGGCTTTGTCCACTGCAATGAGTATATTTTGCATTTCATTACCAGTAACAGGCCTCCAGGCAAGGATCACCCCTCCCAGTGAGCATCCTACTCAAGTAGGACAGAGGTTTTTTGCATTCTTCATGACATACACTGTGTCAACCCAGGAAGAAAGAACCCTTATGGTTTTGTGCCTATCTGGAGCAATAGAAATTATGTGCTTCCTTGATCTCCTTACACCCATGACACACATGTGAAGAGGAAATCCAAGTGTGTGGTCAAAATGTCCTTCAAAAAAATAAAATTAAATATCATCATCCAACACAAATCACCTCATAACCCAGCAATTAAGTCACTGATTCCAGTGTTCTCAAGCTGAAGTGGCCTGCAAACCAGGTTTCCCAGTTACTGGACAAGTCCTGTAAGTATTAGGCTCTTATGCAAAGGCAGGTGCTAGTACAATGATGCCCCATGTGACAGTGGCTTACTTTCCCAGAACAGGAAACATGCCCATCAGCTTAGACTAGCATCTCTCAAGAACTTCCAGGTTAACCTACAACATGCTTACTAAGTCTAGACTCTCAAAAGTTAAGCACTGATAAAAAGTAAGTGACACTGTATAGCTATTTGGGATGGCAGCATATTTTTCAGTTATTTGAAACCCAGTTTATACAGGCCAAATCCCATTCCTTGTGCCAGTATTGATTAAATGTTTCTTGAAAAGTCTATTTACATTCAAAGTAGAAAAATAGGAAAGCAGATAATGGGAACAAAACACAAAGAATCTTTACTATTTTCAACAAATTATAACTGTTGAATGAAACCTCCCCTCCTTCCCAATCAAGCAAATACGAGACAGCATACGTATTTTTCTTTGTCGTCCATTTGGGCAGGTAGGAACGAATTAGTTGGGGAGAGAGTGAATTGTGTGATTCTTTAGGACATTCTTCAAATGATGCCTAGTGCTCGATCGTTTTAAAACACAGTTAAAAAACAAAACCAAATTGATTGTGTTACTGAGCATGATCCCCAGCTCTGCATTCCACAAATTGCAAGAATTTTGAGTATACTTGACCCTTGAATCCTCAGCCCTGATTGGATCAGAAATAAGTAATGTCGTGCTTAGACATACAAAACCAAGTCCAGGGACACTGGATGAAAGATACTACCAAATTTTCAGAAGGTCCTAAGTGCTTTGTAGGGGTTTCAGAAGAGAAGAGCTCAAGGAAGAAACCTTATTGCCTCCAACAGAAATTACTTCCACCTAATGGATCTACTTCTGTAGAAAACCTGGAAAACAGAAAAAGGACCTGAGTCTCCAAGCATTGAAAATGACCTTAAAAAACTGGTCCAAATATTCAGAATTGTGAACAGCAACCTGTTCATGACATAGGGACATGGACTCAGTCAAACAGATGTCTATTTGGAGCACAAAAAATTGTATGTTTCAGTGTCCACTTGGAGCAGTACAAATTACATGTTTTAGTGACATCCTCCTTCCATGGTACAAAGGAGAATAACTACAGGAGTACAGTTAAAATCACCTTTCTAAAATGTATATATAAATAAAAATATTTTTATAGTTTACATATATAGATTTTTATTATATTATGTATTTTCTGTATTATTAATTGTATTTATTTTTTATATATGTGTGTGTGTGTATAAAAAATTATTAAAATGTCCTAGATAGGGTAAGCTAGAACCAAGGAATTTCACATCCACACCTTTTGAGAAACAAACTACTGGAACAAGCCACCACACAACAAAATAACTATGGAGTCAAACAGCTAGAACTCACAGGCCTGAAGTACTAACCTCATCAAACTCATCACCAAAGGCAGCTCGGTTTGAGATAGCATCTGAAATTTCCTGGGCAACATCTTGCTGTTCAGTGATGTCTTGCATCAAATCATCAATTTTATTCAAGTCCCTGGCAAGATAACATGGAAACATTTTTTAAAGACACATAATTCAAATCCTACAGAAGAGACTCAGAAAAACTTGAACAGACTTTTTATGACCATGGCTATATAAACAGCAGAACTCAAAGGGAATAACTGCCCTCACCTACACCTTAATGCCTCCTGGCAAGCTTCTGGGTGTTTTAGCCAGTTCAATTTCTTCCACTTTGGGATTATAACAAAAGTCAAACTGCAGCAGCCTGTGTCTCTCCCCCTCTGTGCTTCTCATACCTCTGCCAGGCAACAGTAACATCCCCTGGGCAGGTTCTATCTCCTTCCCGAGGTCAGCATCTTTACAGATGGATCTTTTTTGATGTTAAGCTTTCACCAGAACTGGGGGGAACTTAACATGACTATACCCCATTTAAAAGCTTCCCCTTATTGTTAACTTCCTTACTGTTTCAGTTCCTGTTTACTTCTCCCAGAACAACCTTTCTGATTTAACTCTGTTTATTCAGGCAGGAAAAAGCCTCATGAAACAATACAGGACATATAAAAATACTACACAGTCAAAAAAATTACCCTCTCTTTTATTCAGGTCTAATTACTACTTTCAGTCACACAGTCCAGCTTATGGACTTCGAGGAAAACACTCCAGTTAGTTTCTTCAACTAAGTTTTCTTCTGGAAAAACCAAGGGCAGAGGCCAGACTCCACTGCCAAGGCAGACTTAAAAAAACAGGTACCACATGGATCTCTCTAGTTAAGTGGACTTCCTTCTAGACTTGCTGTTAAGAAGAGATATTTTTCTGCCAAATAAAACACTACAGCACCAATAGCATTCCTGACATTAAATGCCTGAACCAAAAATGAAGTCAAAACTGGCTGACTTGATACAATAGTCTGTAGTGATGACATAGTTTGAAAGTGGTTAGTACGCTCAACTTGAAAGCCATTAGAAAGCACTTACATATTTTCATGTACTTTTTTCATAGCTTGTGCAGCATAACCCATATTCTTGAGCACTTCTGTGTTGGTATGGGAATTTTCCAATGCCTCTCTCTGGAACTCAATGGTTGACAGTGTCCCATCAATTTGACTCAACTGTTTCTCATATCTCTTTTTTCTCTTCAGTGCTTGTAAGGCAGCTGGAATGGGAAGAGGCAAAGTGCACTGTGTATTTTCATAGCAAAATGGAAGGACAAGTAGTTTAGCACCAAGTCGACCTGCAGAATTTCTAAGTCTCACCCTCCTACCTTACTAGTAGGGAGACAAACTTTGACCACACCAGATCAGCAGCCTGTTTATCACCAACATGCTGTTGCATGAACATGCTGGGAAGCCTCTTTTAGATTAACTCCTTTTAGCACCACAGGGAAGAGCAGCTTCTTCCTCCACTGCAGGAGATCTTGAACTCCATCCTGTGCACACAGGTGAAGCAGGGAAAATGGGGAGAAAAAAGAAAAACGTCAGAGAGAAGTCAGAAAGGAGGAAACAGGGGAAAGAAAGAAAAGAAGACGTTGCAAAACATAAGTAAAAACTAAGGAAGACAGCGTAAGAAGATCTGTCATGATAACCACACTTCCACCAGTGCCACTTTCTAAACTTTGTCTCAGCAGCAGAAACTGTCAAGCGCAACGGAAAACCCAAAAGGTCTAACCAAGCAGGTGGGTTAGATCAGAGGAGGACTCACATTTCTCTGGCTTTCAGCTGCATCTATTTCTTACAATCACTAAGGAGCATGATCTTTAAACCTTAGAACTTGAAAACATACAGAACTTTGTAGACACGGCCACAGTCAAACCTAGTTACTCCCGTTATCTTTGTAAATCGTTGAGATTAGTCTTTCATATTTGCTAAATTATGTGCAGCATACTTTGGCCAGAGTGAATCATTACCAGAATAAATGCACGTGACAAGCAGGAGAACAAAAGGGCTTTCTTTTGGCCTCTGGGTGTGGAACACATACAATCTTGCACCTTTCCAAAGTACACGTGCCAGGCAAGAAACAAAACAAGCAAAACCAAAAGAGACTGAGTTAAGCCATTGCTTTTTCAATGCTATTAATACCTGTGTCCTTTCCCTTATCTCTTACATTTAATTTTTAAATCAGGTTCAGAGCCAGCAAGCAACTGCAGCCCCCCAAACTCAAACAACTGATAGCATCAATTACTGTTGCTGTCCTATTCAAATAATTGCCCACAGGCAATAACACTGAACATTGACATTGGGGGACACAACTTTTCAAACGAAGTTAGGATCCCTCCAAGGAGGGGACATAGCTTTATGATGTGCAACAATACACTATGAAATTTAGTGTTTTATTGACACATGCTTGAATCAACACAGTCAAAATTGCTCATCATTAGCTGTGGGAGGACAAACATTCACACAGGCTAAGATACACAATGCCTTCTAGCACCTGCAGTAAAATCTTTCAGGACAGCAAACCTCAATCGCAACAGATTAATCACAGTATTCAAAGTCAAGATTTTCCCAGGCTTTGGGGGATGGTCCGAAGATCATGCATATTATGAAAAAGATGCATGAACCCCAGATGATGTCATGCAAATGGCAAATGTGAAAACTGTAAAATTCTCATTGGCAATTCCAAAACATATCAGTTTGACCTAATGCCAAATAATCTTTTTACCTACTTATTATTTCCCTACTTATTTATGCTTATTATTGGTAGCGTTAGGACACCTCCACTCCCTTCCCCAGCTCCCGCTGAATCAAAATTTCATCCTGGATTCTTCGGTTAGGAAGCCAGAGATTCCAAGTAAATTTAATGGTCTGAAGCTGTGCCTAACACTGGCTGTGACAGAGAAGACTCTAAAGCCCCATGGACTGAGGAGCACTAACTGGCTGATGCAGAAAAGCTTCAGCTGGAATAAGTAGCTACCACAGGGAAATAATTCCACCCAGTGTTTTTCAGAAATGGGACTCTGTAATGGTGCTGTTATTATTGGCTGCCCAGAGAGAAAATGGATTTCCTCAGTTACACACAAAGCACTTGTTTCAAAATCCTGAAGGTTCCTGTATTCAGATTTAATTAAACCACACCCAAATTAAGAAACCACAGAAGAAGCTAGACTCTGTGTGACTTCACCTATTCATAAACAGCTTCTCCTAATTATTGTAGTGCAACGTATCATCTTTATTAATTCTCTTTAGTTTTACCAGCGACTTACAGAACAAAGCACTTCATAGGAAATCAATTCATACTCCTTCCTTATCAACCAAGGCATAATTCCCACACCACACTATATGATTTTTCTCATTTATATTAAATGAATGCCCTTCATTGCACAGTGTTTTGTAATAGTAGCTCCTATAGCTAAGATATGAGAAATTCCTTGTTATTTGAAATCTGTTTTTCTGTTTTACAGATTATCATGAACTTTAAGTGCTTTTCTACTGTGCATACAAGCATTTTAAAATATGTATGCAACTCTTACAAGACAAAGATTGAAATGCTTCACAGAAATGCTACTGCATTGTAATAACCAAACTGAAGAAGAACATATCCATCCAAAAATAAAGAAATTGACAAGAGAACATAAAATTACTTCACTGAAGGTCTAAGAATGGCACTGAAAAAGGGTGTTGCCCATTCCAAAGATTTCAGAGAAGGAAGACAGCCCAGGGAGGAAGAGCCTAAGCACGGGCAGAGCCTGAGGAAGCAAGTGTAATTAATACCAATTCAACCAGGAAGAGGTGGAGGTCTTCTCCAGGAAAAAAACAATCTTATACACTGTCTCTGTTATACTCTAAAGAAGCCGATTCAACTCCTACATTTCACAATGAAGTGGTTAGCAGTGGGCTGAGCTTTACCACGTTTCCTGTGCTTTACTTCTGAGTCCAGCAAGCAGGATACTGTTCATAGATTAGGAACCACTGCTTTTAACCTGAGCTGTTATTTTATTTTCAAGATAAGTGGCTGGAACAACAGCAGACCATTATGTCAGCTTAAGCATACGTATTAAAGAACTACTGTTATTAACATACAGAAGGACACTTTTCCAATATCACTACTATGCTGATATTTTAGTAAGGAAGCTGAGCAATAGTAATCCTGGCCACACTGAATATCGAGGTTTCTAAAGGAAAGAACAAAATTAGTGACATAGAAAGAGTTGTGGCACCCTCCTCACGGTTTCATGACAGATCGGAATGAAGAGACAGTACAATAACAACACCTTTACCTGTCAAGCCCACCACCAACACCCATCATTACAGGAATTACCGATCTCATCTTCTGAAGCAGAAATAAAAGCATTGTCTACTAATCCTTAAAATTCCCAGGGGGAAACTGGTGAAAAAGGAAAAGCATGTTTCTTCAGAAGATATAACACCACTGTGAAAATACTGGATCTCATTCTTGGATACAGTTCACAAACCTCCACTTCAGTCCTGCAAGGGACTGATGGATTACAACTTCTCATCTCCTTACACCAGGGACAACCAAAAGAAATGCTGCTGAGGCCATAAAAATCATACCGCCTTAAGTAAGCTCATTATCAGCATTCATAATCCTTAAAACTTTGTGGAGGAAGCCACATACAGTTACAACTGAGGTGCTAATTGAAGAACAATAATGCACTTGACCCATTATAACCATTGCAGTTCATGGCAAGACACTTGAAACGTGATCATGAAGATCAGAGAACAATAGCTGTAACTCACAGAACAAAGACACACTAAGGGCTTCCTCATATCTCCCTGCCAGAAACCCTCAGTCCCAACCTGTCATAAACCCTGCCATAAGCATGACGGCCCCATCCGTGTTAACACACAACATTGCTTGGTATGAACAGCCTTCTGGTTACAACTAACTCACTGAAAAGGAATGCTACACTGCTACATAAGCCCTATCCAAATGTACAACACAACATATTTAGCAGCATCTACTTGTAAAAGCCTACCTGTTATTCCAATTTTCTATTTTCTAGGTTTTGTCCTCAGTAGTACTATGTGGCTTTTCATGGTTAAGATTTAATCCTATTCTGGATGGCTTCGTTTAACTTAATTCTTTTAATTTAGCCATTTTTTAGGATCTGCGAAAGATTCCAGGCTGAAACAACACTCATTCACGTGTATGGTATTTTCACATGTACGGGCCCATTTCAGAAAATGCATTTCCTTTTAAACAGAGTTCTCAAATATTCAGTATCACTTTTTTTCCTTTAAATTTTCCTGTATGACCTTCAAAATACTGAAGACGAAAGGCCAATTTGCAGATGGAGTTGGCAGCTGTGCACTGGCTGAAACTGAGATACCCAAAAAAGTACAGCAAGAGATGTCAAAAAAAAAATCATGAGTTTGTATCTGGAATGGAGAGACATTAAAAGGCAGTGCTAACTGTGAAAAGAAATATTGCTTATCATGACATAACCTCTGAAGGAGGAATTCCGACACACACCACTGTTTCAAAAACCCTCAAGTGATCTAGGGATAGTAAGATAGTAACAGGGAATGCTGGAAATATATCACCCCACAAGTGCAGCTAATTTCAGATTAGGTACAGGAACTGCAGAGATACTCACTTCATAAAGGAGAAGCCAAAAATATTTGAGTGATGTTTCACATCTATTTGCATAGCTAACGTGTTACGGCTTTTAAATCAAGTTAAACCTACTGATGTCACATGAACCCATTCAAGAATCATTTGAAGTCATGAAAAATTGCTGGTGTTTGAATCTGCTCTCTCTTGTGTCAGTGTAACTGACTCAGGCTCACGCGCCTAGAAAGCAAATGAGATCATGCTAATTTGGTGCATTGTCTATACCTAGACGCATCTTGCTCCAGTCTCGGACACTCCCTTTTTAGTTTCCACAGGCTTCTCCACAGATGCAATTAAGAAAAAACAACATTATAAGTTACCTATGAGGTCCCTTTGAAACATTCACTTTAACAAGGCAAAGCAGATTAAAAGTTTTATTCTCTCATTTGTGTGTATGTTTACATAACGCTACAATAGATGCTGGTTAGCACAGATTTCCTCTGAACTGTACAGTACAGTATACCAGCTAATATGATGTTATATGTAAATCAACAGCAATTAAACTGTAAAGCAACTGACATATCAAATGAAGGGCTATTCTTGGGGATTTAAGTTCACTCACTAGCCTGCTAAATTCAAGCACTTCAGCACAGCAAGGTTAGTTTCTCTTGTTTCTCCTCTGACTGTAGTTACACTATCCCGTTTTGGCTTTAGAGCCATTTTTAGCAAGAAAGAGTTTCTCCTCTGTACTTCTTGCCCTACTCCTGTCTCTTTACTGTCCTTAATTGTAGGTTCCTGAGCAAATGACAAGATAAAAATGAGTTATTTTTAACCACAATCAGCTCAACAATCCAGTTTGTAGCATGACTCCACAAACAATTGCATAGATAAAATTAGGGGAATTGCATAGTGAGCATAGCATTGGAAACAAACATCTGGCAGAAAAGCTGTCAAATGCTGCATGCCTGAAGCACAAGGCCATAGTTTGACAAACACTTAGAATCAGCGTCAACCAGCTGAGTTAAAGGAGAAGCAGATCCACCTCCCAACAACAAGTACTCATTCCTGCCTGAGCACCACCTTCACAGGTGCCTGAGCACTCGTGCAGCTGTGGACTCAACTGGATAAGTGGAACTTAACCTACCCTCGGTAAAAAAATAACCCAGTGAAAAAACCCCATGACATCTTACAGCTGCATCCAACCTTCTGAAACACACCCTTCAGGGAGCTCTGCCACAGGAAGGAAGGGAGCAGCACAGGGGCAGGAGCAAGGCAGGAAGCATTGCTTCTTCCTGCAACCACGCCAGCTTGAAGTCCAGCCTTGGGATGAAGTTCCACAGCAGCGTGTCTGGATCTAAACAGGAATTGCTACAGTCACAGGAGCAGACCTGTTTTCTTGCGTCAGCCCCACTGCTCGGGCAATTGCACAGTGAACCAGTCCCGGGAGCTATCTGGTCACTTCGTCCCACAGCAAATTAGTTTTCAGCTGGATCACCTTCCTGAAGTAGCTCACAGTGCCAGCATGCAGGTGCCAGTACCTGCACAAGGGGACAAGACAGACACTCCAGTTGAAGCCAGGGGAGTAGAAAGTTTGGGGCCAGGACAACCCTGACAGCTGCCATGTTGCAGAGCAGCAGGCTCAGTTGCACTGCTGAACTGGCTTCACTCCCTCTTGACTGTTTGTGCCTCCAAATCTGTCCCACCTCGACCGATGCTTTTAAATCCTTCCTAAGTAAATGCTTGTTGCTAATGATTATTAAATGCTAAAGTATTACAAATACATTAAAGGGCAAACCAAAACACCTTTAACACACAACTCCTCACAAGTTCCAAGTTACCTGGCATTAACTTTTTAAATTATCCAGCAACAGAAAGAGCAGATGAAAGAGCCATTTTCTCATTACGTCATGAATCTCTAATTTGAAATGTTTTCTTCTGTTTTGCAGGATTTAAAGAAAAATAAAGCTCAGAGTAGACAAACAGGACTCCAGGGGACTTTAGGAAGTAATTAACTTGTTTCTCAAAGGCTCGTAAATCCCCAAAACATTGTCTACCATCATTTGCTTCCCAGAGATGACAACATCAGTACAAGCAGGATCCAGACCTTATTATCCCTTAGTATCCTCTCCTTTGCAGCTAACAGCAGACCAGCAGTCACTAATGCTCTGAACTAGAGTTCATTTTTTAGTGATATCACACACTTCCCATGTGATTTGAGGCAAATCATTGCATCACTTGGTTCCTCAGTTGCCAGCAGTATATTCTCCAACACTCACAGTGGGGATAATGTGAATTCATTCATGAATATACAGGAGATCCTCACAGGCTTCGGCTCCTCTGCTATCTGCACAACCAATGCTCAACACCCAGGCTATGATCCCCTTTGTAGACCAGTACTTTGCAGCACCATTTATCCAGCTGATACCTGCTTCGACTGTGGTGCAAAGCACAAACAAAAGTACCGCACAGGGAACCACAGACATTAGTGAGCAATAAAGTATCCTTTTATCAGCCCACCAGAGTGGATCCATAATGCATTAAACACTAATAGATGTCAAAGACCCAGAGCCACCACCGTGTCCCGCTGTGCGCGCACCGTGGGGACACGTGTTCGGAGTCCACAGCCGAACCACGAAGCGCACCGCGTACCTGCGGAGCCAACAGACCCGACTCGGTAACAGCCCCTGCGAGCCCCGGAGTCCCCCGTCTTCTTCACAGAGCCCCGCACCTAGAGGCGTTTGAACCCCGGGATTTACAGCCTCGCAAGCACCCCAGCTGCCGCCCCGCCCCGGCCCGGCCAGGCGCGCCCGGCCTTCCCCGGCGGCGGGCGGAGGGCAGCGGGGCCCGGCCCGACGCCGACGGCCGGGAGGCGAGGACTCACCTCGCTTGTTCTTGGTGCCGTGCTGCCGGGCTACCGCCAGCTCCCGCTCAATCCTCGTCTCCAGGTACTCCTGCTTCTTGCTGAGCATCTCCTCCGTCTCCCGCAGCCGGGCCAGCGCCTCCTGCGGCGAGGGCCCCCCGCGGCCCCGGGAGGCGGCCGAGCCACCCCCCTTGAAGAACTTGGAAATCTTGCTCATGGCGGCGGCGGCCCCCGTCGGCACCCGTCGCCAGAAGGGTCTGGCCGGCCCGACCCGGCCCGCAGGAGCCTCCCCGCCCGGCACACGCCGTGACGGCACTTCCTGGGCCCACGGGCGGCGGCACCGCACCTGGCGGCGGGGCGGGCCCTGCCCGGCCCCGGGCTGCCCGCCCAGGGGCGGCTCCGGGGAGGCCGAACGACCGCTGCCCGCTGCGGGCCTCACGCGTGCCCTCCGCCAGCGCCGGGGAGAGCGAGCGAGCTCCGGGGAGCAGCCCGCAGCGGCCCCGGCAGGGAAAGGGCAGAGCCCCGGGCGGGGCGGAGGGCGGCCGAGGCGGGGTGGGGCCGGGCCGGGCCGGCGTGCCCGCCTGGCCCAGGCGGCTGCTTAGTTTGTGCTTCCCCCCCATCTTCTTTCAGTCTTACACCGCGAGAAGGTCTGGTTTGAGAGGGCTGCAGGCTGGAACAGCGCTGGCCAGGGCAGAACGCCCGGCGAGCGACGAGCAGGTGACACGGGCGGAACGACTCCTACGCACGGCGTGCGGAGGCGGGGGTGACACGGGCCCAGCCCTCAGTCACGGTTTTTAACAGCAGCCTGATGCGTGAAGAGCACCAGCGCCGCGGCTCTGGGCGGGCTGAAGTCCGAGGCGCCGCTTGCACCGACACAGGCAGGTTTCCCTGAGCCCGGCGAGGCAGCCAGCCCTGTCGGGGGCCCCAGCAGCTCCCAGCCGGCGGACCCGGCGCGGCGCAGCCTGCCGCCTGGGCTGCGGCTGCGGGCAGCAGGGGGCCCACCGGCCCCGCTGACCCGCGTCCCACCTCAGCAGCCAAGCGCCACCGCCCCTCAGGCCCCGCCCGCAGCGCCGCTAGCCACGCCCCGGGGCGGGGAACGCCGGTACGTCTGCATAGAAGCCCCGCCTCGCTCCGCCCCTCCCCGCGCGCCCGGCGTGCGGTATCCTCCAGTGGCCCGACAGCCCTTGCGCGCCCTGTTTTTGCAGTTTCCGCTCCCCCCCGCCCCCGGCCTTTTGCGACGCGCGGAAAATGGCGGAGCTGGAGCTGGGGCAGCACTGCGGGGTGGCAGATTGCCGCCAGCTCGGTAAAGGAGGGCGCGGCGGGTCCCCGGCAGGGTCGCGGAGGCAGGGCCTGGCCTCCCGCGGGTCGCCGCTGGCGGAGGCGGGGATGCTGGGCCGGCGGCGGGGCCGGCGCTGGGGCGCGGGGCGGGGCGCTGCGGCGGCGGTGGGGGGACTGCGAGGTGGTGCCTCCCCGTCGGGGAGTCCTCTGTGCTGCTGCAGCCCTGCGCGACCCATTGCGAGGGCCTCTCGTTTCAGCTGTGTCACTAGGTGTTAATCCCCTGCTTTGCCACCTGTTATTACCTTGTTCTTCCATTCTTCACCCTTGGTCGCCTTCACTGATCTCAGGAATGCTGTTAATGAAAATGTAACCTTTCAGAAAGAGGCAGCAAAAACGCTGGTACCGAAAGCTTTCTGATGGGACCACTCGGTCTTATAGATGAAGTGACCGAGATCTTCTGAGCTTTGTAGTCCAGTTGCATGATGGTCCGTTAAGAGCAAATCTGAAGGATGGAGAAATGGAGTAATGGCCTGGAAGTGGGCATTTGCTGCCATTGGTGATGTGGCCGAGTTCAGCAGACAGCGAAGTGATTTTATGTGTAAGAATTGATGCAGCCGATGGGGGATGTGTGCAGAGACTTAAGATGTACGTGCAATTTAAGTACACAAGGATGGTCTGTATGATATGAAGGATAGAGAGGAAGGAGCAGGATCATCAGGACTGTCAAATGGAGGAGATGATGGCTTTTTGGAAGGGATAGCATCTCCTCTAGTTGGCAATCCATATAATAAAAATGTAAATTTTCCAGTGCTCCAGCAGTCAGTAAATAGTATTCTGAGTGGTCTCACAATAAATTTAATTTTTAGTATAACTGGTAAATTTGATGGCTAGCCAAAAGTTCTAGTTTCAAAGTCTCATACTGAAAAAAATGGAATTTAAAGCATAATTCCAACTTTTGGAATGTATCTAAATATAATTTACCTACTCCTGTGTTTTTCAGTAATACTAACTAGGGGAGTTAACAGTGTAACTGTGTTACAAAAGCCACTTCTAGGTACTGTGTAGATGAAGTTGCTAAGTGTCCTTGTAAAGATACCTACTCCATGATATAGGTAAGCAAAAGTTAGTCATGTAAAAATTAAGCTAGAAACTATGAGCAAAACAACGACAATTTTGTCTAACTGAAAACATATCTCTTTGTTTCAGATTTTCTCCCCTTTGTATGTGATGGCTGTTCAGGTGTCTTTTGGTAAGTTCATAGAATATCTCAAGTTGGAAAGGACCCATAAGGATCATTGAGTCCCACTCCCTGCTCCTCACAGGACTATCTAAAACTAAACCATATGACTAAGAGTGTCATCCAGGTGCTTCTTGAACTGTGACAGGCTTGGTGCCGTGACCACTTCCCTGGGTAGCCTGTTCCAGTGACTGACCACCCTCTCAGTGAAGAACCTTTTCCTAATGTCCAATCTGAACTTCCCCTGATGCAACTTCACTCCATTTCCTTGTGTCCTATAGCTGGTCACCAGAGAGAGGAGATCAGCAGCTCCTCCTCTGCTGCCCCCCTTGAGGAAGTTGTAGACTGCGATGAGGTCCCCACCCCTCAGCCTTCTCTTCTCCAGGCTGAGCAAAGAAGTGACCCCAGCCAGCCCTTGTAAGTCTTGACCTCGAGGCCTTTGACCATCTTCCTTGCCCTCCTCTGGACACACTCTAATAGGTTGATGTCCTTCTTACATTGAGGCGCCCAAAACTGCACACAGTAGTGGAGGTGGGGCTGCACCAGTGCAGTGTAGAGTGGGACAGTCACCTCCCTTGACCGGCTAGCTATGCTGTGCTTGATGCACCCCAGGACACAGTTGGCCCTATTGGCTGCCAGGGCACACTGTTGACTCATAGTCAACTTGCCATCAACCCAAACTCCCAGATCTCTTTCCTCAGGGCTGCTCTCCAGCCTCTCGTCCCGCAATTTGTATGTATAACTAGGATTACCCTGTCCCAGGTGGAGAATGTTAAATTTCATGTGTTTTGTTACTGCCCAGCTCTCTAGTCTATCCAGATCTCTCTGTAAGGCCTGTCTACCCTCAGGGGAGTCCACAGCTCCTCCTAGTTTACTGTCGTTGGCAGACTTACTAAATGTATATTCAATTCCTGCGTCCAGATCATTTGTAAGAACATTAAAGAGTACTGCCCCTAAAATCGAGCCCTGGGGGACCCCACTGGTGACTGACCACCAGCCTGATGTAACCCCATTTACTATAACCCTTTGAGCCCGACCTGTCAGCCAATTGCTTACCCAGCGTATTATGGACTTGTCTAGTTGCGTGCTGGACATTTTGTCCAGAAGGATACTGTGAGAGACAGTATCAAAAGCTTTGCTAAAATCCAAAACCACCACATCTACTGTTTCCATAGGTCAACTAGATGGGTCACCTTGTCATAAAAGGAAATTGAGTTGGTTTTCCTGTAAGATCTCAGTGTGGCAGTTGCGTAGACCTAAATGTTGTATAAAACATTCTGTGACTCAATTCAGATACATTTAGTTAAAAAATAATTGTTTCATTGAACTTGCCACATTTTTCCGGAGCGGCTGTTGTGGAGCTTTGAAATCAGTGAGAATATCTCTAGAATACAGGTAGATTATTTTGAAAGGCATCTATCTTAGACTCTGTTTAGTACTTGGTTTTTTTTTGGGGGGTGGCGGTATTTTTTCTTGTAGAAAAAAAAAATTGAAGTTTCTTCCAAGGTTCAAATCAGGGCCTGCACTTTGATTTACACTTCAGATTAGCAGAGGGCAGCTGAGATAAGCTCAGATAAACTGAGGGCAGATTTCACTTTAACATGTCAGAAGTGTTCAAGGGATTTCTGCTGTTGTGGAAGGTGATTCAAAATTCATTAAAACAGACAAACTCCAGTTGCTTTGAGCTGAATTCTTAAGCATGCTAATCTTTTTATTTTCTTGAAATGGTTTGTTGTCTTGGGGCATAGGTTCCAAGAGCTAAATGTTTTACATACTCAGGAAGAATATGATTAGTCTATTCAAGATGTGAAATGCATAGGTTAGAACAAATTTTGGAGAAGATTCATTATTTAATTGAAATGTTCCCATGATAAAACTTGTCAGATCACCCTTTAAACACTTAAATGTTTTCACATGCAGTTTTCTTTCCCTGAAATGTTGATAACAGTGTGATATTTTCTTCTTCTGCCACAAAGTCTTCAGCACAGGAGCCGGGATGCTCATGGGTGTTCTGAGGTAATCTAATAATATATGACTACCTTAAAATTAAAATTCTGTGCAACTTAACTGTCTGTTTTCAGATTAGATATATATACACATGGTATAAAAGTATGAATTATTTAACCAAGAATGTGACAAGCTTAAAAAAATGAATCTACTCTTTTTCTGCCTGTCAGAAGTAAATTGAGTTTGAGTAGGATGATGGTTCTTTTTCTAACTCTGAGCTAAACTTAATCAGGACAAAAGTAGGAGAGAATCGCTGGACTAGTTTTGCCCATAGAATGGAGAACTAGCACAGTTCCTTTTGATAGCTGGGGTGGTGACTTGTATCTGTAATATCTGTTTATTTACGTAAAATATTTTGTACTAATGCCTAGGTGAATATAAGAAACAATTCTGTGAAACCAGATCAGCACAGATCTTACCAATGCTCATACAAGGACTGCAACAGAAAGGAGCTTTTGCCAGTTTTGTGTCCCTACTGTGAAAAACATTTTTGTCTGAGGTGAGTGGAACAGAGTGTTTAAACATCAATAGTCATTCATTAGTGTATGGAAAAGGTAATACAAGTTTTACATTGTTGATTACAGACACCGACATCAATCAGACCATGAATGTGAGAAACTGGACACACCAAAACCTCGAATGGCTGCCACCCAGCAGCTAGTTAAACATATTATAGGCAAGTACAGTGGGATATGTATTCTACAGTTTTCTTCAGAAGGCTATTTGAGCTTGTGGCCTTCTCTGAGGAGTCAGTCAGGTTTGACCAAATAGGAAGAATGGATAGGGGTTCCTTCATTAAATAGCCCTAAACTCATATGTCAACATGTAATACTGTTCATCTAGACTGAGACAAGACAACAGTAGCGTACGTCTGTAAAGAGAATCTTTAAAGATTAAATAGGGCTCAAGTGTATTTCAGAATTATTGTCTTGTTCTCATTCCACAAGTACTAGAATGTAATGAATTGTATCTACCCAAGTTTATTTGCATATTAATTCATGTGCAAATAATGCAATTGTATTGTATTGGGTGAGCATGCCAGTTTGCTGGGATTACACCTACACAACCAAGATGGCAAAAAGATGTAAGTCTACAATGTAATGTTTTGCAGCTTTTAAACAAGCTACAGGACAGGAAAGAGAATAAACAGCACTGCCTAACTGGACAGTGGGGTTATGTGTAGAAAGGAGGACATGAAACTGTTGCCATATGAATGCTGTGATGGCCACAGGTGTAGAAACTTAGGAATTTGTATCTATTTGGCTTTTGCAACCCATGTTTACCTCATGATAGTGTTCACTTACTTTTCAGTATAAAGGAGTTCTGATACAACTGTAATAATTACAAATATTCTTGAATAGGAGTATCTGATATCATGGCCTTGGCATGACGTTAAAGGGACATGAAAGGGATGGGAACTTTGGAGGTATAATGAGGCCCAATAGGTTAATTCCAAGATACGTTCAGGAGACAGTCTGAATCATCACACTAACAGGAATAATAATTGTTCTCAGATTCTAAAAAAAATGAGGAAGCAAAAAGCAAAAACCGTAAAGGAGCGAAAAACAGTGAGACAGCAGCAAAAGTGGCATTAATGAAACTGAAAATGCACGCATGTGGGGACAAGTCCTTGCCTCAGGTCAGTCATGTTTTGTTTTCAATAATTGAATTCTCAAAGGAAATGGGAAGTTTTCTGAATTTCTTATTCTTCATCTAGTTCATTCAGTTTGGTTTTGGATTTAATTCTTCACGCCCACAATTATTTATACATCTATTTCAGCCTGGTACCCAAAAACAATCTCACTAGTATTATGCCTGTTATAAGGTGTTTGTGTAGAGTTTGGAGCAGTCAGGTCAAATTCCTTTATTTTATAGCAGAAATGTATTTGCCTGCCATATGGCTGTCAACCAACACAATGGGGGCAGACAGGTTCTTTTGGGGATCCTTGGCAGAATGACGATGGCACTAAGTTGTAGTTACAATTGAACCTTTATTATTTTAATAGACTTTGATCAGCATAGCGTAGAATTTTATGATCAGAGTGGCACAGGGTTTTTATAATCGGAATCAGCGTAGCACAGAACTTTATAGCACAGCTTAGCTTATGGTTCCTAATCACCCAGACCCTCTGCAGATTGGGTCAAATCATAATACTTGGCTTGTAGTATCAATATCACAGTCATCATCTAGACTCAAAACATGTAAAAGAATACGAGTCACTCACTCAGTCCTCGGAGGAAGCAGACGACGGTGGAGGTGTCCCGGGCCACTGGAAGATCACGGGTTTTGCAGTCGAGCGGCAGTTCTGGTCCAAGTCCCACTTAGGGCTTGTAACTGCTTGATTTTATGGACAGTGCTCTGTGTGCTGCTAGGCTTCCCTGTTCTGTGACAGAGTCATCCCCACTGGGTTGGCCGGGTGCCTGGGACCTTCCTTCAAGGCCGGTAAGGAAGGGGAGTAGTCGGCCTGGCATCCAGGGACCTTGAGGCCGATAGCGAGGGGGAGAAGAAGTCTGCCTGGTGTGCAGGACCTTCAGGGCCATCACGAGTGGGGGAAAGGGGACTGATAAGTGACCAGCTCAGTCACAGAGAGTGGCTATTTGCCATATAAAATGGCATTAGTTGTGCTAACCTTATTACCAGGGGTCAGGAGCAGGGGGTACCGGTCACTCCCCATCCCTTTATAGTGTCATAAACAGGGAAGGACGCCAGTGTTGGTGGTACCATCACCTCTTGCCTGCAGCCTGCAGCTTAGCAATGGATTCATAAAGAGGACTCCACAGCAGCAATGGGCCATGTGTTATCCAGAGGCTGTTCATCCGAGGGGCGAGGGGAGTATAAGACATTGATTTTGGCAATTGATATGCATAAAGATTTAAAGTAAGATATAGCACAAAATAACATAATTCCAACAGCTGTAATAACAGTTAATATTAACAAAACGTGACGGGCCCATGTTCTCATGTCGGGTGGCCAGACCACAGCCAAAACTAGTCAGCGGGCAGACCTTCTGACAGGAGTTGCTCTTGAGCTCTTTGGTGAAAAGTACAAACTTGTCATTGAATGATGTTTATATCATATTCCATTTGTTTAGATTCATTAGTATAAAACCAACAAGTGGTGTTTAACAGTATACATATATCTGCTTGTGATGCTAAAAGATAATCTAAGGCCTGATGATCTTGAATTGCTAATTGTGAAAGTGAACTAATTTCTGATTGCAAACAGTTTTTAATCATCTACAGTAGCATTTTGGACAATTTCCAGTGTAGCAGAAATATTTACAATAGCTCTTTTCAGCTCATGAATACTTAGACTTGGAAACAATGCACACATAAATTGATGGAATTTTGTCATTCTTTGTACCAAGGGATTGAGCCCAACACATTTATTGCATACAGAGTAATGGTTTGTAAAACGGTAGAAGTTAAATTTTTTTTATTGAAATGCGTAGGGAACAAGACATGCTATGGCACAAGTACCTGCCCATTGTGGTGGCAGACTTTTATAGGCATTTGTGCCACAGAGTCAGAACCATCCGGATACTGGAATGGCTGAAATCGAGTTTGTGTCTGATTGTAGAGCAGGGTATAATCACAATTGCTTGTTTTTCCCACCCAGGCTGAATTTGTACGTTGGGGCATTGCAGTGCAACATGGGGTCTTATCATAAGAATGTGCCTTAAAAGGTTGAGTTTAGTAATTGGGAGGGTGGGGAGTGAGTATGCCAACTTAGGTTGGTACCAAGATGTTTCAGGAGCAGGTTCAGCTACCCACCCAGAATTAGCATGTGAAGATTGAGGGTGGTATAAACAATAACAGTTTGATTCATTACGCGTTTGAGAGATTATGTTCATGAACTGAATGACTTGATTATCATCCCGTTCTTGAAATAGGGAGGAAGAGGGTACAAATAAGGGTAAGTACAATACAGTGGGTGTTGTGATCATCTTTTTATACAGCTGAGGTTTCCTCAAAAGTAAAGTGATGATTCCTTGGGCGCACTCCAGGTTTGTTCAGGCCAAAGAATCCATCCAAGTATAGGTCGTTACCTGAAGCAATAAGAAATGACTCAGTCTTGGGAATTATCCAAGCCTCAGTGAAAGTTGAAAGGGAGTCCCCATTTAGAAACAGTTTTCCATATGCCCTTTTCTCAGGGAGTTAGTAAAGTGACAACTATTTTAACCATCAAAGGGTAGTTAATAAGAACAGTGTTGCCCTGGGAAAAACAACAGGCTGACAGTGGGGGTTTTAGATTTTTTTTTTTATGGGTTGAAAAGCAGGAAAATAAGCATGTTCCACTGGGCATCCGGTTAGGCGTCTGCCAGTTATTTAAGCATCGAACAGGTAGGGCTTTACCCCATTTTCCTGTATATAATCTTTGCCCTAGAGCTCATTTTAGTAGATCATTCCACATCTCAACTGTGCCATTATTTTGGGGTCTGTAGGACAGGTGGAACACCCAGGCAACTACGTGATGTTCACACCATTCCTGGAATTTTTTTTTTTTTAATGAGTGCCATTGCCAGACTGCACAGCAGAGGGCATGGGAGTGTCAGCAAACCATTGATTAAATCCTGCCACAGTGGTAAGACCATCAGCTTTCCAGCACGCAAACTTGCCCTAAGCCTGATATTATTTCAACTCCAGTAAAGATACAACGCCACACCTCGGGTGTTTGAGGAAGAGGTCCAACATAATCAGTTTGCCAAGTGAACCAGGGGACTTATTTCCTACCCCCTCTCCATTTGGTCCCCAAAAAGGTGACCCCTAGCAGGGGCTCTGGCATTGTTTCTTCATCAGTTGTTTCAATAGCCCAGTTAGTGTTGCCCTATATCCAGCTCACAGAATATCCATACTGAATATATTTAGGTTCCCTAGTCGCATTTGTTGTTTTGGGGGGGCGGGGGGAGGCCAAAGGGAAGTTCCAATTTTACCCTAACAATTGAGTAAGGAACCACTGCTCCATTTACTCCAGTTACTAATATTTTCTGATGTTTCAGAGGGATAGCTCCGGGACATGATTCTGCTTTAATCATGAATAGTTGTGCTCCAGTATCTATCAGGAAATCAGTCTTTAATTTACTGTTTACTGTGGCCCAGAGGTTAGGATTCGGTCCTCAGGTGACAGAGGGTAGGGCCACTTGTACCTCCGCCAGTCCGAGCCCCTTGTGTAGTTTCCCTGATACTGCTCTCTGATAGGAGATAAGTCAAGATATTTCTGTGGTTTAAAGGGGTTTCCATTTATGGGAGGGCACTAGGTAGAGATGTGGGTATCTTTTCCTCCTTTTCCCCTTCCTTCACTAGCAATCATAGTTTTTCAGTAGGCAAACTGTGGAGCAAGTCACCAGCGTACCCCTGATTTATGCAGGCGTGCCATCACTTGTTTCACTCAGATCATGCACTTTCAGTTTGATTAGGATTTTTCAAACTTGATTAGGAAGTCTCCTGATAGTATGATATTGTTTATTTAAATTGTCCTGATGGCTGTGTGGGCACTTGTTCGACCTCCAGGTGGGACCGAGGGAGTTAGGGCCTGGCGCTGCTCCCTTCATATGGGAGGGTCAGGACTTAGTTCTCGCATTTGCAGAGCACTTGTGAAAAAGATTTTTCTGCAGGTGAACCCTGGCGTATTTGCATAAAGATTAATTTCTCTGACCCTGCAGCTCCTTTCCCATCAGACCTTAAATCAGAGGATGTAGCAGGAATGTCCCAAGGACTAGGTTCATCACCTGGGGCTTCAGCTTAATGTAACAAGTTTATAATGGCTGCTTGTAATTATGCTTCCTGCAATTCATCTGGACCCTGCCAAGGAATTGTAGGTGCCTCACTCTGATCTTGATAATGGACCCCTCTTGCCCACTGAATAGCTAAGGTCCATAAGGTTCAAGCAATGTTCCCTCAGAGGGTGAGAAAAATTCCAGGACCTAAATCTAAGTCTTGCCTCTCCTGCAAACAGAGATACTCTTGCTGCTTTATCAGCACAACTGTTTAACTATTGACTGCCCAGGTCATTTTTGGTATGTTGCCTGAATTTTTCGCAAAGAATCGATACTAAAATCTCAAATGTTAGTAGTATCTGTTCTCTGCGGATTGTTCCCCTGTGGGTCATCAGTATTGATTTCTTGTTTAGTCAGGGGTCGTATTGGTCCAGAATCAATTACTTCCTCACCAGATTCATCTGGGATGTCCTAAATGTCTTCAGTCCAGTCACTATCATACATAGCTGCGCAGACCTTTATGGGGTCTATATTGCTAACTTTTAACAGTTTTTCATTGTTTTCTTGCTTTTTCTGTAACTTGTGGCACTAATTGTTTTTCAAGAGATGCTCTTTTTCCAGACTTGCTATCAGCCTTTAATTTGGTTATACTAATTCTAAATCCTTCGCTGACAATTCGCCTTTCAACTTTATAATTTCCTCTTCTAACCTTTCAGCTTGTTCATTCTCAATTTTCCATACTGCAGCTAACAGCCAGCACATTCTTTCCTTCCATCTGTCCTTCACTTTACACATACCCTTCCATTTATTAAACTCATTCCACATGGCTTTTGGATCTTACTGCTTGTAGCCACTCCATGTCCCTCTTGGCATCTTGCCATCTATTTTCTGTAAACCCCTTTCTACAGGAGTCCCATTTATCAGGGAAATCAGTCATCACTCTGACCCAAGGATCTGCCGACTATACCAGTTTATACTGTCACCCAGCACTATGGGGGCAGACAGGTTCTTTTGGGGATCCTTGGCAGAATGACGACGGCGCTAAGTTGTAGTTACAATTAAACCTTTATTATTTTAATAGACTTTGATCAGCATAGCGTAAAATTTTATGATCAGAGTGGCACAGGGTTTTTATAATCGGAATCAGCGTAGCACAGTTTCATAAGTAGCATAGCACAGAACTTGATAGCACAGCTTAGCTTATGGTTCCTAATCACCCAGACCCTCTGCAGATCAGGTCAAATTGTAATACTTGGCTTGTAGTATCAATATCACAGTCATCATCTAGACTCAAAACATGTAAAAGAATACGAGTCACTCACTCAGTCCTCAGAGGAAGCAGACAACGGTGGAGGTGTCCCGGGCCACTGGAGGATCACGGGTTTTGCAGTCGAGCGGCAGTTCTGGTCCAAGTCCCACTTAGGGCTTGTAACTGCTTGATTTTATGGACAGTGCTCTGTGTGCTGCTAGGCTTCCCTGTTCTGTGACAGAGTCATCCCCACTGGGTTGGCCGGGTGCCTGGGACCTTCCTTCAAGGCCGGTAAGGAAGGGGAGTAGTCGGCCTGGCACCCAGGGACCTTGAGGCTGATAGGGAGGGGGAGAAGAAGTCTGCCTGGTGTACAGGACCTTCAGGGCCATCAGGAGTGGGGGAGAGGGGACTGATAAGTGACCAGCTCGGTCACAGAGAGTGGCTATTTGCCATATAAAATGGCGTTAGTTGTGCTAACCTTATTACCAGGGGTCAGGAGCAGGGGGTACCGGTCACACATGGCAAACCCATCTCAAAGGGATGCTTTTCATGCTGGGTATGGAGAGGCTTCTGACACAGACAGGACACAGCTTGAACAACTCTGTACCAGTCAGATTGAACCTGTCTCATATGAAACTGAGCCTTCTGTTCTGCAAAGCTCCATTCTTATTTCTGCTACTCAGATTTAATAGACATTTATTACATTTCTGGATGAGGTATGAAGGGCCTGAGGTCAGTTGTTCCTGCCTTTGGGTTGGAAAAGGGTTTTGACAGTTGCTTTATGTTTCTTTCAGCCTTTAATTTCTTTGATTCTTGAAATATTTCACAGATTCCTTACTGTTTCTCACTACCATGACCAGTCAAACCTGGTGTTTAAGTCTTTTCCACATACCAGGATTATGTTGGGTTTAGAAACACCTTGATTCTTTAATCTAGGGTTTCACTTTAGATCTGTACTTATGCATCCTCTTAAAAGAACTGTATTTAAATTACTTTTCACCACATTGTTATGTTGGAGCACACCAAGTTTAGGCCTGTTATAGTGATTTTATAATACTGAAAACATTCTATGTGATAGTCTTATTATTAGGTCTTATCTTGGTAGAGTACATTTAGTTATTGTTTTTAAAACAACTACAGCTATTCCATTCCTGAGTCCTCTTATGAATTTCTTTTTTTATACTTTGTCATGCTTAGAAATTAGATAACTCTGCTTAGGCAGAAGTCATGAAACAAAGACCTGCTTGTAGCATTCTTCACAGATAGTACCACTTTAATAAATATGCGCTGGAGGGAAAGTGATTAATTTCAAATATTATGGAACAAATATTTCAAATATTATGGAACTTTAAGAAAATTCCTAAAGTTGCTTCCTAATTCCAAAGCCAGTAAGCTCTAAAAAGTGTAGCACAAATTACTGTATGCTAATTTCTCTTACTATTCATTTTCTCATTTGTATATTAATTTTTTAATCATCTAGAATAGTGATAATTCTAATAGTGATAAATTAAGCCTGTTAACCTTCAGCACCTCTATTTAAAATGCTTCCTAGACTCCTTCTAGCCGCCTTCTGCTCAGCTTGTTCCAGTTTGATGACAGATTTTTTGAATATAAAGTTTCTGGAATGCCTCTTAGGCACATTAGTTCTCTCATCACTATATAGAGAAGATTGACACATTTTCCTTGGAGGTGCACAGCAAAAGGGCAGGGGGCAATGGGCACAAACTGCAACATGTGAAATTCCTATTAGATAATTGGAAGGAAAAACACAGGATGGGTCAGACTTTGGAACAAGCTGCTCTGAAAATTTGTGGAATCTACATCTTAGGGATGTTCAAAACTTGATTGAATCTGACTTGGAGTAACCTGACCTACCTTTATATTTAGATCCAGCTTTAAAGTTCCCCCTGCTTTGAGCATGGTTTTGGACCACAAGACAGCAGAGGTCCTTCCTGACCTTTCTTATTCTGTGATCAGGAAAATCAGGCTATGTTAGAAAGATGTTTTCTCTGGCCTTTTTGTTCAGATTAGCTTTCTGTAGATGATTGCTTCTTTTGGTGTTAGACCTGATAGGAGTTACGCCTTTTGAGACTGACCAGCTCAAAACAGGAGGGCGATGCTGCAAAACAGTGTTAGTTATTGTGTCCCTGACTGATTGGTATTTTCTTGGATATGGCATAGACATTGCAGGAGGCATATGCCGTAGTTAGGGATGCAACAGTAGAATGAGCTGTTTTGTGAATTAAGTTCCAGTGAACTGTGGGAGACGTCTCATCATTCTTAGAACTGGAAGAGCAACTGTAGGAAGGTGCCGAGGCACTGATAGCAGCTGAGTGATGTTAGTGTGTGTCTGTTGTGGATGACCGTTGTGTTAGCTGTTTTACAAATTGCGGTCATTTACATTTTAGCAAGATTCAGGTCCTGTTTCCCTTGCCCCTTTGTAATATTCCTGGATGTTAAAGATTTTCTTGTGTATGGAGAGCGCTCAAGTTTTGAGGAAAATTCACAGGTTGAAATTCAGACTCAATTTTATGAACGTAGCTAGGGGAAGGGTAGTTCCATATTTTTCTAGGGAAGGCATAAATAAATCCTTTAAAAAGAAGACTTCTGTCTTGTTTGACAGTGTCTGGCTTGGACTTAGCAAGGGCAGTCTTAACTGATGAATGTACCAGTCATGCTTGCTCTGTGTCTTCTGTTGAATGTCAAGAAGAAATAAACCTGAAGAAGGGATTGTCCCAATCCCGTTCAAATCTCTCCCTCATAGGTTACTCTTGAAATTTCTTAAACAAATGTTTCAGTCTAATAGGTACTGAAAGATCATTTAGTACATGAAAGGAGGAAAAACAGGATAAAGGATTAGCTGGCCATACTGGAACATTGGTTTGTGAAGCAGGCATTTCTAGTACCGTGAATTGTTCTGTTTTAACCGCTTTTGCATTCCAATTTGGGATGTTATACTGCCACCAAAAGCCAGCACTGTTTATTTAAACTCACCTTTTTCTCCCCAGAGCAGTCATTATTGTCTAGTACACCCAGGGCAGACACCTTTTCATGTTTGTCTATATATAACAGTCTAGCCATGGGAATCTAGCAAAAGATGTTCTCTCTACCTTTCTGAACTTACTGTCCATCATATATGTGCCTGCAACTGGAGGGGATTGGACTTGATGATCTCATTTATATTCTGCAGTAAAATGGAGCCTTGGTCCTGATGGAATAGAACTGGTTTCAGTTGGTAATTTTTGGGCTGAAGTTTAAGTTCTTTATTGTAAAGCTATCAGGTGTGTATGACTGGAATTCTGTGTTTCTTCTGTGAATAATTTTTTGTTTATTTTTCTGTTTTTCTAGGCAGAAAGAATTTACTTTCATGTGTTTTTACCAAAGGGGAACAAAGAGAAAAGCAAGCCCATGTTCTTTTGTAGTAAGTGGAGTATTGGCAAAGTAGTAGACTTTGCAGCTTCCTTAGCAAGCCTTAAAAATGACAACAACAAATCAACATCCCAGGTAAATCAATAATAATAACAAACATCTTCCATTTTGTTGGGTTTTGATTTTGGTTTTCTTTATCCTTCTGTCCCTCCCACACCCCACTTCTTGCATCTCAGATCGGCAAATCTTGATGTTAATTTCTGTGCTATGTGTCTTACAGAAATTGAGATTATGCCATACTGCCTCTGGAGAAGCCTTGCCATTTGAGCACACGTTGGAAACATGGCTATCTGATAAAGACTACCCATTGTACAATGGTGGAAATATAATTTTGGAGTATCTTGATAATGACGTTCTATTTATAGAAGATACAGAGTCATATTTTAGTTAATCAGTAAATTATCACAAACAAAAAAAATGAAAGATTTGTTTAGAAGTGTGGTATTCAAACCAAGTCCAGTTTTCTTTAAAAATCACTGGTATGCCAGAATCTGTCCTCAGTTGTAAAGACACAGTACCCATCAATTTCTCAACTGCTTGACTGACAGAAGAACTATGTCCTGAAAGGAAAATTAGTTATTATAATAACTAATACTACAGATACTCACTTTCTAGAATAAATTCTTGCTTTATTTAGCTGTATAATGTCAATAATGTTTTCTTAAATTTTGTATTTATTTTTGTGTAAATGAAAAGTATGTATTAAAATCAATAAATAATGAAAATGTAAACTTGAAGTGTATTAGTTCTCTGAAGGAAAGAAACACATTACATTATTGCAGCATCTTTTCTAGATCTGCAAGAACAGATTTCATTGAGTTTTGAATCCAGCACTGTCCATGCTCCAGGTCCACATTTCTTCTCTCCTGATAATAGTGTAACAACGTTTAGAAGGAAAGCTTTCTGAAGGAAAAGTAAATTCACACAGGTATCTTTCTTGTGTTTGTAAATCTCAGCATCATTGTGTGATTAGGTGGGGGATAAAAAGAGAACTTGAAATTATCCTTTTCTAATTCTTGGGTAAAAGAGGAAGAAATACGGTAAGAGAGGAAGAAATAGAAGCATAGCATTCAATAGCTTGCAGTTTCATCCTGTCGTTTCCGACCTTAGGTAAATCTCTATTGTTTTCTCTTCAACAGTCTGCAAGATGGACTTACTAAGTTTTAAAGCAGTTGTTGACAGTGATTGTACATAAAGAAGTTATACTTCTGGGTGCATAAGTATGACCTATAGAATTAATGGCTTTCTCAATCGTCAGTGTCTTGAAATTGTTTCGTGCTCATTAAGAAGATTGTTCAGAATATCAGTAGTTGATGTACTCCAGTTTTTGGATCTCTTTTGGTAGATTTCAAAGCTGGATTGTAAATTCAAAGCAACAGAGTGAGGAAGAACCACAAGATTATTTTTATCACAGTTACAGCTGGTTTGAATTACTGAAACGTAAAAACATGTAATGTTGCACACAAATATTAGGGCCAGCACTTGCCTAACCGTAAGTTCTGATGTTTAACCAAGGAGCTTTACTTCATCTTTCTTGAATGGGCCTGTCACAACCTAAACTCATTCTGCAGTGGCCTTGAGCCTGCCTCTGTTTAAGCTAGAGGAGTAGAACTCTTTCAAGACTAATCCCTCCAATTTGCTTTCATCTGTTTACAATTATTCAGACAACATTGTCCAATTGGGAGGAGCTGGAAAAGCAATCCTACAATGACAGGACAATGTATGAACGAGTGTAAAGAGGGCAGTGGAAGGCGCAAGCCTAAGCTGCATTTGCAAAGCTGTAGTGTGTTTCTACTGCTCTGTAGTGCTGTGCAGTGTGAATGAACTACTGAGGCAAACCTATTCATCAGATACTAAATAGGCTAGCAAGATTTTCAGCTGCAATCCACTGCAGCATGGACGGTGTGATCCATTGCTACTGAACTGACCCAGTGGCTTGTGATTAGGGCGCAGTATTTGGACAGAGAGGTAGAAATCTCTGTGTCCCACAGCCTGACTCACTGCTAGATCAGTGTGACTCACCTTTCAACAAGTTTGAAAATAGAAGAGCTACCTTTCTTTTTCAGACACAGGGCACTTACTTTCAGGCAACTATCTTCATGGGCTGTTCTCATGTTTGCAAGGATGTTCCAGCTTGTACGTGCACCATGACTGAACATACTTGGTACTGCCTGTAGGTGTAACCAGGCCATAGGGAGACTGAATGTCTACATTGTTCAAAAATGTCAATATGATGCATTTCAGGGACATTGTCCAGCCACTGCAGGACATACATAGAAGTGGGGAGGGCAGGGGGCATATGGCTAAGGAATATTGCTAGTCCTGTGAGAAACAGAGTTTTGGTTTGGAAAGCTGACATGAGGCAGAGGGGTGTGCTCAGACCTGCAAGTGGTCACCTGGGCATTCACAAATCTGGATTTGGTGTTTTGGCTCATTTAGTTACCACATTCACTAACTGAGAAAAACTGTCCAGGTTTTTCTCTAGTATGTGCTTGCCTAAAGGGAACCATTGTCCACTGGCTATAATGCTAGATTCTGGTTAATTTGTACCGGTTTGAAAACAAACTGGTAGCCATACATGACGTACCCATTCTAGGCACAGCTGCAAAAAAAGGAAAATCACAATGGAAGAGGAGTCTGCCTAGCATCTTTTTCAAAAGGTACTCTCCATTGGCAGAACAGTAATACGGTCTTGTTCAAGTGGCTTTAAAGTATCATAGTTATCGATACTACCAAGTAGTATACCTTTATAGCAACTTAGGAATATCTGTAGGATTATTATGTATTGAATGGGCTTGCATAAAAAACAAAAACATCTCAGTAAGCATGTCACTGTCGATTGTTCTTATTTTGCTTTACAGTACTCTCTACTGTAGTTTTAACATGACTTAGGTATTGATAAATGATTTTTCTGGATGTGGTGTGGATGTCACAAAAAGGAGGGTGCTTCTGGTTTCCATGAAGGAAAAGGTCTTCAGTAGCTAAATATTTTGGAAATCTTTGGTTCCTGGCAGCGGGAAGTATATGTGCATTTCTCCGCTTTGCCACGCCTATCTCTCCAACTCTTTGTCATCTCCCTTTCCAGCGCAAGAGGAACAGTTCCATTTTCCCTGGTTACTTCCTTTCCTCCCTTTCCTCTGCAATTGTCTATTCACCTTTGCATCTTAGGCTGCTGTGGTAAGGAATACGCAGTAAAAGGCCAACCATCATTGTGGGACAAGTGAGTTGGGGAAGAATCCCAAACTGAACTCGCTCCCCATGCTGTTGTTACTGAAGCAAGTGGAAAATGCTGCTATAGAACAGGGTAATTTTTTTTTTTTCAGCAGAAAATCCTCATTCTCTCCTTAACCCCTTCCTTTTACCCCTAATTTTTCTGTCCTAGCAGTTGCAGGGAAAATAATTAAAATAACATTTGTTGTGGATAGAGAGAAGATAGACTTGGGATGCAGGAAGTAAATCTTTGGGGATGTCTCACAGGTTTTACCAGCAAGGTTGCTTTCATCATTCGCCAGTTATTGCTAAGGGCTAGCAGCCTGTAAATGACAGTACAAATACAGCAAGTCACAGTTGATAAGACTCCAAAAAGTTCTCACATTCACTTTCATCTTATTCCAGGAATGTGTCTGGGATTGTGTATAGAAGCTCATTACACTTAGTTTTCAGAAACTGAGAAGCAAAACCAAATTAAGCTAGTCTGACAGATAAATAATTGGAGAGAGGTGAAACCTTTGTCCTAATCATCGACTCTAGGAACAAAACCAGAAACTTTCCCAAAGCTTCAGTATGTTGTGTAGCATAGACTTGTTTACATTTTCGCTGTTTAGACTTCAGCATATCTTTACTTAGCATATACAATTTTTTGTTTTTCTAAAGCTTATTATCTTAGCACATTTTCATAGGGAAAGTTAAACAACTGGATTTGGAAAAAAAAACCACCCAAAACACTTTGGAGGAGACATTTGAAACCATTGTCAATTTTACAGGCTTGCGTTTAGAAGTTGCTGATCTGTTTCACTTCAAAGTTAATAAATAAAATGTTAAACTCACTTCTAGTAGATGCAAAAAAAATGTATGCAAAGTTACTTAACTGAAAAGAGGAATCTGTCAAAAGAAATACTTAATGATTTTACAATAAACAGTACTTTCAGGTGAACTATTCACATAGGTAAATATCAAGCTTTTTGGTTGTTACATTTGTATAGTAATTTTAGAGAATGCACAAGGTCAGGGCTTCACAAACATTTTACTGCTGAGAATGGTCTTGGTAGCAGCTCCTAGCCTTGTTCCAGTTCAAATACTGCTACAAAATTGCCTGGCATATATTTGTGATATATGTAACACAGTTTGGAAAGGGTTTATTAACATCAAGAGCTCAATTTTGCTTGGATACGTGACCTGTTAGATCAGCTGGGCGATGCTCTAGCAAACAAGAAATAATACGTTGCCCTAGGAAAGAAGGCAGTAATTTCTCATCCTCTTACTTTCATCAGTTTCCTTTCATGTGTCTGTTTTAGAAAAGTATGTGCCCTGGAGTGCCATCAGTCTGTTTTGAAGACTCTTATCAATAGAACACCTCTGTTCATCTTGCTTATCAGGTGTCACATAAAAATATACCTCCTTGCAGCTCAGTTCTCCTCATAGTAGGCTCTTACATGAAATACAAAATTTCCTTTCAGCTGGAATGGAAATTGTGGTTTGGATTAGGGAAATTCTTCCACTTATAAGGAGAGAATTTCAGACATTTCTGTTTGGTTTACTTCTGCTGATTTTAGGATGCAGAATTTGAAATCCCCTTATAAAGCCTGTAAAACACTTGCTGTAATGTTAAGTATACTATTAACGATGTCAAAGAAGCCATTTTCCGTAATACTGGTGCAGTCTAATACAGCTTGCACTGAGGCATGTTTGGCAGCTTGCCTCAACAAAAACTGAATCATAGCCAAAGTGCCTCTTTCAATTGGCTGTAGGGTTTTAGTATAACCTTGTAGAGAATGACTTGCAAAATAATAAAAATGCACCTTATCATCTCTGCAGTTCTTTAATGAGTGTGAATGCTTTAAAAAAACAGGCTTATACGACTATTCCTGTTTACAAAAGGGGAAGGAGGAAACCTGAAAAGGCACAGTGACTTGTCCCACACAGCAGCGCCGCTGGGAATGGAAACCGTGTCTTCACTGATGTGGAAAGGACAAAACTACCCCTGTTTGGCCTTGAACAAGTGCCTAGTTTTGGGTTGGATTGGCATTGGGGAAAGAGGGTAAGGCTGCTTCTTTTGGTGATGTAGACATTTTACGATCATTTTAAGTCATAAAGCATACTACAACCCTTTCCTGTTTACAGTAGATCATCATTTTACATATGACAGTAAATTACATCAGTTGCAATTTGTGAATGCAAGACACCACCTCAGTGTTTTACCTTTAATTGATGAAAGACAATAGGGTCAAAAGACCACAGAAAAAGGATCACACTGGTATCAGTCAGTCTTGGAAAGGAAAGCTTTTTTTCCTCCGTATAACTTTAATTATAGTAACCTTGAAAATGCATCATTTGAACTGCAAATTGTTTTCAAAACTCTTTTGTTTGAAAGCTAGGGAGTTTTCTGGAAAATGTGTTTACTCTGTATTTTAAAAATATCGTTTGTCTCTGGTTACTGGTTTGGTATTATTCTAATTAGCAGAACTGTCAGCGGCAGGGGCTAGTGAGGGGGCAAAGGAAGCTGTTTCACAGGTATTGACAGTTTTTGAGGAAAAAAATGAAGGTGTAATGGAGAAGAGCCACATCTCTAAGAAACTTATTCAGTTTATTCTTTTTAAGCACTGTTAACTTGAATTGATTAAATGCTGTTTTACTTTGAGGGGACTGTAGCACATACATTCATGTTCTTTTTCACGGGCCTTCACACTTTTTTCCACAGGTTGAATAATGCAGTCTCGTTTTCAACAGTGGCGCCTTCAGCAGCTAAAAGCGCAGGTAAACGCCAATCGCGTGCTTCACGGGAGAGCGTTTACGGTATCTTCATCCTGCCACGCCCAATTATTAAAAAGAAGTCGACATTAAAGGCTCATTTCAACATCTTCAGTGTAATTTCGACGGCGCAGGCAGGGAGGCAGCCTCGCGCAACTACCGCTACCGCCCCGCCACGGCGAGCAGCCCCGCCCCTTTACCCCCAACTCACACCGCGCAGGCGCAGCGGCAGCCACCGATCAGCGCGAGGAGGAGGCGGGGTTAACGGCTTCGCCCCTGGCGCCTGCGCACTGGCGCGGCTGCGCGCCACAGTGAGGTCGCGAACAGCGGTGGAGGTGACAGCGGCGGAGGGCGGCAGCGGTGAGCCTCTTCCTCCGCCGCCATTTCGGGATGCCGTGAGGGGGATGCGCTGCTGCCCCGGGGGCTGTGCTGCTGCCCCGGGGGCTGTGTTGCCCTGCCATCGCTTGGGCCGGGCTGTGCCTGAGCGATGGCAGGGCCACACAGCTGCGGGGCGCCGCGGAGCGGGAGGGGCTCTCAACCCGGCCGGGCAATGTAGGCCGCCCTACAGCCCTTCCAGCCCAGGATCCAAATCTCTACTCTATTTCGGGATCCAAACCTCTACTCTGAATGCACGCCCTGAGCTTGTGCGACAAGCTTGTCACGGGGCATCCAGAGGGGACAAAACTAAGCTGGGTCAAAAAAGACCCTTCTTCCAGTAGGTGCTGGTGTTTAACTAGAATACGTGTTCTGGAGTTACTGGTTTGCTACATGAGTCTGTGCCGTTGTACTGGATGTCAGCGTACTTAAGTTCTACTAGTACTGCCAGTCTTTTCTGGATAACAGAGTAGCTTTATCTAGGGCAGTTCTGTGTCCTGATAAATTATTTCTGTGCTTATATAACAGAACCTGCACATTAAAGGCTATGATAAGTAAAGAACATTATTAACGTAACTGAAGCATCATGCCCTTTGCATTTTACCTAGCTTTTCTAGCCATCTCTACCTGTTTAGGACCAAGGCTTAAAGAGGCATGGACCATTAAATCAGGATGATTGGACTGGGGACTTGTGGGTCATGTTAATTGCACAGGTTTTTTATGTAATCTTTGTGAATCTGCAAGTGTTACAAAACTGTTACCCAGGTCATCACTTAAAGACTGAATCACTTAAGTAGGAAATACCCAGAAGGCTTCTGAAAGGCCTAGGGCTCAGAAATTAATCAGACTTCCAAAATTCAGAGCATCATTGTGTCATTGAATGAATTTGTGGTCTGTTGGGGGTGTATCAGAAATAACATATGATACACTGATTTGTATTTCACATTGTATGTACTTCACATGCTACTCACATGAAAGTAGAGATGCATAGAAGATAACATCTTGTATTGCATCATAATACTTAAGAATATAGAAGACACTTTTAAATGACTGTGAGATCTTGTAACCTTCTCATGTAGAATCAAAACCATTTTATATTTGTACTTGGAATAAACCCCTAGAGCAAAGCATGGAGGACTAAAATACAGGAAGGATAGATTTTGGGTTTAAGATTCTAGTCTTCTAACATAAGATATTCAAAGTCATTTAAACCATACTTAAAAATAGACTAAGCTGTATGTCAGCAGTCTTCTGCCATGAATTACAGTGAAGATCCTAGTATTTTTAAGCAAAAAAGCCCTGAGGTTTGCACTGTATTTGAGAATGTGCTTGTGTGTAACCACGCTATTGCTTTTCAAAGCCTTTATGTACATTGAGGTCAGTGTCTAAATGTGGAATCTTGAATATGTATGTGTCTTTCAAGACTGAGGGCCTGCACTAGTTAATGTTGTTATGTTATGCCTTTTTGATAATCACAAAATGTGGGGAGAAAAATCTGGTACCTTAGACTAAGCTTTTAATACTTTTTAAGTTATTCTATTTCAGAGTAAAGGATAGGACAAACTTCCATATTCCAGCAAGGAGAAAACAGTGCAGTCCAGAACAGGGGGAGTAGAAAATTAGAATTTGTTAAAAAAAATAGCCATAATAACTTTTGTGTTAATCTGTCCTTTTGTTAGGCTGTATATCTAAGAAAAAATGGCAGATCCTTGGCAAGAATGTATGGATTATGCAGTTGCTTTAGCAAGGAAAGCTGGGGAGGTAAGTATAAATTATTTATAAATAATAACATTATTTATTGAGTCTAGTATGTGTATAGCTTTTGAAGGAGTTTGATGTTGGATATTATTCTGAGGAGTATTTTGTCAAAAACATAAATTAGCAGAATCATTCAGTGATGTTTAAAATTGCAGTGTCTTTCATGTTTACAGCTTGGTTAATTTAAGAGAACAACTTTGCACTTTTCTTTGGACCAGGGTCTGATTAGAGACTAAGGAGTATCTTCTGTTCCTTAAACTTGATTTTAAAAAAATTAAAAATTCTGAATTGTGGTAAACAAAGAGCGTCTCTCTTTTTCCCCTTAAACTGCACCTGTCTACCTTATTATTTTACCACCTGAAAGCTGTTGATAGTCTTTCTTGCGAACACCTCAGTCAGCCTTATACAGTGGCTTGTTGTTGGCACAAGATACCATATCATGTTCTCTTCATGAAGACAGCTTTACTTGTATGAATAAGAAGCATCCCTTGCAGTGGCGGTACTTTGCCCATTTGTGATCTAAGATGGCTTAGAGCAAGAAAGAGTTTGCACATCTTGGCAGAGCCTCAGCATAAGAGGGGTTACCAAATGTTCAGTTCTTGGTAGTTCTGCTTGGTACATTTGAATGCTATTGCAGCCAGACAAGATGGCACATGTACTAATTCTGTCCCCTGGAGCTGCAGAATCTGTAGAACACTGGACTTGCAGTGACCTCATTAAAATCTTCCCTCAGAAAATCTTCCTAAGCTGTAGTAAGATAATTTTGTGGGCTGTGAGGCACGGATTCTTGCTTAAGCTGATTCTGATAGTTTTAAGATCATAAATGCAGGGTCTGGCTAAAAATAGCTGACTTAAGCTCAGGCTTAAGTGTTTCATTCAACTCTGGTATTTAAATTTATAAATCTAAAACTTGTCCTAACAAAATAGAGCTCAGTTTCATGTACCAGTGGATCTTCTTGTAGTACTTAGATTTAAGGTTATGTAAAAGTTTGTGCTGAGTAGGGACTGGAGATGGATGCAAGGGTAAGCCCCAGCTCCTGCAGTTAAATCCAGGTTTTGTCACTGCGTGTGTGTTTTGTATGTGCAGTAGAGAAAATTACAGTAAAAATGATGCTCAAATTTTTGGAAAACTAGTATTTTCTATACTGTTAATGGAGAAAGATTTTTTTTTCTTTTTTTTCTTTTCTTTTTTTTTCTTTTGTTAACAGATAATTCGTGGAGCGCTCAAAGAAGAAATATCTGTTATGACTAAAAGTTCACCGGTAGATCTAGTGACAGAAACTGATCAAAAAGTAGAAAACTTCATTATTTCTTTGATAAAAGAAAAGTATCCTTCTCACAGGTATGACTTCTTACCAATACACTTTTGGTAGAAGAAGGGGAGAGGTGACTGGAAGAAGAAAATGGAAAGTTTATGATTTTGCTTGGTAAAAGTTCATTATGATTGGCATGCTGGACAATTACAGAATTCTCCCTTACCCTCAATATATTAAGTACTTTAGAGTAGTAGTGGGTTGAAGACTTATGCTGAAAGTCACTTCCAGTTGAGCCAGCTGTAAATAACTTCTTGGTTATTTGTGTGGGAGAATCGAAGGTGGCCCCAAGATACCTGAAACCCAAATTTCTTGTCTGCTGTTGAAACTAGCATGCCTTCGCTGTCTGTGCTGGATGGGTCCCATGGTACTGAGGGTGCCTTTGGCAAATCTCATACAGTTTAAGAACATCAAACATCCTTAAAAGAAGACAGGATCTGCTGATTCTGCGTAACTGAAAGTCTGTCATACAAAATACTGATTTTTTTTTTTTTTTTTATTGCTCTTACCTTTTTTTTTCCCTCCCCTTGCCCCTCCTCCCCCCGAAATAAATTTATTCTTGAAGGGTGAATTGTATGTATTTTACTTACTTTTACTTACATGTGACTTTCTTTCTCATTTTGACATAATGGCTCAAGTTTAATACAGATTCCTTAAAGTGGGTTTGCTAATTTTTCTTTCTTTTTTTGGAGATTTTCTTATTGTAGCTTGTAGAAAAATAATAAATACACATAGAATTGGAACAACTGAGGTGATGCAAAATGTCAGTAACTAACCAGGTTAGTGTAAGCATACAGACTTGTGGAATGACCTTGAAATAACAGTTTCTGTGACATTGCTAAACATTTTAGACTATTTTAGCTTCTTTTTATATTAGATAATTGATATCACATTAGACATACTGGTGTTGAACTTCTTTCTAATGAATACTCATCCACCTAAATAACTATTCCGTCTCTCTCTTCGTGAAGATCCACTGCTTTTTGGAAACATGCTCGCTCTTTCTGAGCAATCATCGTCACTTCCATAGTTAATCGTGAAACTCCTAATCAATATTAAAGGGACCCAATTTGTTTACGCTCAGCAGTTCTCATTTTACATGTTTGTGGAGGAAAGCATGTGTTTGATGCATACTTTTCATAGGTTGAGTGATATGTGATAAATTTAACAACATGCAAAAGGCATAGGAGAGAATTCCACCCGCTTAGACTCATCCCAATAATTTTGCAGTTCAAAACAAATACTTTCATGAGCAGCAAAAATTGTGGAATTGTGGCACTGCGCCTTGTGTATCCCTTGGGTTTAGTATTATGGTTGAGCATGCGCTCTGCCATCTTCTTCAGGAGGAGCTCTGGTTTGGATTTCATCGCTTTACCGTGTAACCATTTTGTAATGCTTGTAATTTCTGTCATATTTGGGTTGAAATCAGACTACAAATTTAACAGTTACTGCAGTGGTCTAACCAGATGCATGTGACCACAAAGGCTTTCTTCAGTTAAAACACAAGCTAAAAAGTAGTGGTTTACAGCACAAATAAACTGAAAGGTGTAAATAGCTACAAGTATCTGGACCAAAATTTGATTATGCTGTTACTGGAAAAAATGATGAAAACTTCAATGTTCTGAATTCTAAATTCCAGTAATGGATATTAAAGTGTAAAGTTATTTTCCCCACATATTGTGCATATCTGTGACATCATAAATGTTGATGCAAGCTTGGTCAGATGTGGTTGGTGCTTTCCAGATAAATTGTGTATTTCACAGCTTTTTACATATGATCACTGTGGTACAAAAACCTGCATCTCACTTTAAGAATTTTAATTTCAAGGACAGTGTTGTGATTTAGAGATTTTAAACAATTTCTTTGTATCTTTTAAATGTGTTTGCTACTCTAGCTTCATTGGAGAAGAATCTGTTGCAGCTGGAGAGGGCAGCATTTTGACAGATAACCCCACATGGATTATAGACCCTATTGATGGAACTACCAACTTCGTACACAGGTCCCCTTTCATTTTTTTTATGTTAGCAACTTCAACTGATTACTTCTTTTCTTTCTCCAGTTCCATGACAGTAAGGTTTTTTCACTTTTAAAGTGCTTTAAAAGAGATACTATGAACTTGTAAATAGTTACAAATTGCTATTTGCATTTATGGAGAGCCATTGGGCAGTAATTGTAATCATTTTAGTATTTCTGTAAGTATTATAGTAGTCTTGCTCTGTAACCAACAGCAGTTTTTCCATGAAAGGCCCATGCTATATAGCAGGGGTCATCAGCCTTTGGCACAGGTGCCAGAGATAGGTGGGCAGATTTTAACAGTGAAGCAACAGGACTCGGAATTAGGAGTTGCAGCATCTTCAGAGAGGCGATAACAGCTCCAAGTACTGATTTCTAAGAAATTTCAAATTCTTTGAGATCTAGGAGCCACTACCATGAAAGCAAGCAGAGTATCAACAGTAATTGTCTAGTGGTATTTTGCACCAGGATGAGGAGGGGACTTTCAGTGGAATGTTGACTGCCTATTCCTTCTGTCTTTGAAACATGATAGATTTTGGCCCTGATGAGCTTTTCTGAATGTACTTGATTCCAATTTTGAAATGACTGATGCTGTGTGCGCCACAGCTTTAAACAGCTGCTGAATCCTGCTAAATAACATGTTCAAAAAGCTAGAAGGAAAGAACCCATTCTGATGGACTTACAGACTTAAAAGTCTGTGTTTTCTGCAGATAGTAATTACAGCCAATGTTTTGGAACTGCAAATTTTGAAGTGTAAAATAAAAAGTAATTGGTCGATCATTAAAAACTTAGACTGAGATGCAGCCCACCATGTCCTATATACTCCCACTGCCTTACTCTTCTCCTTGCATTTTCCTTCTCACTTCAGTATCTGTCTGTCTTGTTGCTTTGGTGGAGAAAGTACAG
The DNA here is from genome assembly GCF_030936135.1 of Gavia stellata. NCBI lineage: Eukaryota > Metazoa > Chordata > Aves > Gaviiformes > Gaviidae > Gavia > Gavia stellata. Next base: position 31,958,282 of record NC_082596.1, read on the forward strand.
GTGGAGGGAGAGGTGACTTGCTTTCTTTTGATGAGACCATTTTGGCCAGCTTGTTCCTTCTGAGAAAGTTTAGTAGCATAGAGGCTTGCTGGTATTCTTTGGCTATAAAATGACAGTCCCTAAGCTGTAACAGGCTTAGTTTCAGTGGGTGGGAAAGTTTGTATTTTAAATGGTAATCGGTGTTGTTGGGTCTATTTTCATAGTAAATTGTGCAGGTTCCAGAAAGCTATTTCCTATATAGTCCCAAGTTTCTTTTTGAAATATACATTACATTTAACTGAACATTGTTTTTATTAAGGGTAAGTGTGGTAATGAAAGAAGCATAGTATCTCACTATAAATTAGTGAAATGTTTTGTTTTGTAGGTTTCCATTTGTGGCAGTTTCAATTGGCTTTGTTGTAAACAAAAAGGTATACTTTTTATTACTTAATATCTAATCAATCAAAACCAAATTAATTGCTTGTTGCTAGTTATACCTAAGATCTGTATTTTCACAGTAAATAGGAAGAAAGGGAAAAAAAAACCTCAAGGTATCTTTACTTTTTCTTGCAGATAGAATTTGGAATTGTGTATAGTTGTACAGAAGACAAGATGTATACTGCCAGAAAAGGAAAAGGTGCATTTTGCAATGGTCAAAAACTTCAAGTATCAGGCCAAGAAGGTAAGATGAACTGAGTAGCTTATTTCTAGTAATTATATTTGTTTTGCAAATGAGGCATCAGCAGTTTTAGGCCTGGATATATTTCTGTTTCTTAGCTCATAGTTTTGTTTTGCAAAGACAGGCTTTTTTTTGGCTATGGTTGCTCAGTTTTGAGGAACAGCTTTTATGTTCTCTGTGATGCATATAATATGCTTGTGATCTTTGCAAAATCAGGACTCGGCAATCGAAGATTTTATTCCCTGTGTGTTGTGTGTGTGTGTTTGTTTTTAATTCCTTGTATACCTATAATCCATCTGTGATTGTTCTTAGAGTTTGTAACAAATCTAGCAAACAATTCAACTTCTTCCAGGTGTGAACTAGTGGTTTAAATCAGTATGACTCTTGTATACTTACTACCCTATGTAAAGTAAAATCCACACTTGAAGTGGGACCTTTAAAGATCTGAGGACTGTTCTGATTTGTATAGCAATAGAATTTTATATGCACATTTGAACCAGATCATGCTTCGTTTGTTGTGTTTTATTTTTTCCTGCCATTTTCCATGTAAGAAGAGATTTTTATACAATCAATATATGGAATATTTATATTACGATACCTTACTTTTATTCAGTCTTGTAAGAAAGCAATGAAGTAAACTCTGCTAATTACTGTTCTTATATAAGTTGTACTGTTGGAAAAGTGAAGTTTTGTTTCTTTTTCCAGACATTACAAAATCCCTTTTAGTAACAGAATTGGGATCAAATCGTGATCCAGAGACTATAAAAATAATTCTTTCTAACATGGAAAGACTTCTCAGTATTCCTATTCACGGGTAGGATACTTCCTATTTTCTATATTTATTGATAGTGTTAAAATTGTAAGTATGTTAATATGATCATTTTAGGAAGGATTGGTTGCATTACATTTGACGCCTTAAATGTGAAATATGATTTCTGCAGAGAAACTCTTAAGTGTGTTTAACTTTTTCAAGCTGGGACGTATCTAAGAGAACCCTAGCAATCAATATTGAGAAGCGAAGCATGTTTGGTTTTGTAGGACTAGAAAGTATTGTATTTACTGGTTAAAAAAATGAAACACAATTCTGTGCTTGCCTTTTTTTTTTTTTTCCAGAAGCACACAAGGAGTAAAACTGGATAAATAGAAGCTATACTACATTTCTTATTTTTCTTTCCCTGTAGTAATGAAAATCTTTTTTTATATATATATCAGAAGACAAAAGTAGATCTCCTCTTCCTCTTTCAACACTATACAGTTTTTTTTTAATTTGTCCAAGTAGTTGAAGTTGTCCATAAACTGCTCTTATTTTGGTTATGTTCCCTGCTTCCTCTCCTTCAGATAAGCCAAAGCCTGTATTTCCACAAACCATTTTATGTCTAAAGGTGGTTTCAGTAGATAGTTTTTTGTTACTCAACCCTACTCATGTTTCTGATGTAAAACGGATTGTAGTTTTATGCTGATTCTCAGGATTCTATTTTTGACACTTAACATGTAGATTTTTTATGCTTTCATGAAGTCTTCTGATGTCATTAAAGAATATATGCTAAACTGTAAGTAGGGAGTACATTTTAGGTATGTTGTCAGTTCAGCTTTGGTATTCTATTTGTAAACAACAAGTGGAGATTGGAGTTGATTTAAGTTGCTTCTTGCAGTAACTTTAGCTGCTGTCAGTTAAAATTTACATTTTACTGATAATTGAAATAACTGCAATTATTTGTACAAGTCACACTTACTAAGTGCATCAACATTTCCAAAAGAACCTGGAATTTGTAACACAAGGGTTTTGATGAAGTTATCCAGACCAAATTTATGCTGTGTAATTTATTTTTTGTGATTACTGCTGTTAGGGTTTTTTGCAAGTCAGAGGTGCTTATTGAGCATCACCAGAGAAGCTGAAGTAACTGTTTTTTCAATGCTGAGAGTAGTGTACACTCTACTTGAATTCTTGTATTCAAAAAGCAAAGTAGAATATCTGTTATTGTTTCATGGGTAGATATCTTCCATAATATGTTTTAGGTTAAAAAGTTAAGATGTGTTTTCACTGTAAACCAAAATTGTTTAACAGAATTCATAAATGCAGTTTCTGGAAATTTGCTATATTTGGAGAGCTTTTCAAGCTACTTAAGCAAAACTTCATTCCCAATTTTTTATTTATTTCACTGCAGCAGTCCATCACATTTCCTCTAGCTCAGTTTGCTTTGCGTATGATGCTTCTGTGTTCTCTGTGCAGTGTACACAGACATTGTGACTTTCTTACAAACGGTTCTCAACTAAAAAAACAACTGTCTTCTGTAGGATTAGAGCCGTTGGTACAGCAGCTGTGAACATGTGCCTTGTGGCAACAGGTGGAGCTGATGCCTATTATGAAATGGGGATTCACTGCTGGGATATGGCAGGGGCTGGAATTATTATTACTGAAGCAGGTGGAGTACTGCTAGATGTATCAGGTAAATACACGGGCTTGCATGATACTCTTTTGTCCTTTAAAATAGCTTATTTGGGAACAAAACATAGCTGAAATGAGAAGGCAAAGAGGTTTTGCAGTCCTCTTTCCAAGTTACCACTACTGAACAGAGTTCCCATGCAGTTAATAGACAAAGAGAGAGTCAATTTTATGTTCTTAAGCTACAAGACAACCTTTACTCCCTTAGCTGAGCACCTGGAAGGGTGAAAAAAGACAGTAAACATACACTGAAGAGAATTTAAATGTAGCTCACATGAGATACCTGTTGTGTTAAATGCATTTTTATCCAGGGGCAAAACTTGGTCCTAAATAGTAATACATCTTTACACTTGATTTTTTTCAATGCTCATTTTCTTACCAACTTTTAATTTTCTCCAGACACAAGCTAGTTACTTTGCTTGCTTTGATTTCTAGGTGGACCATTTGATTTGATGTCTCGAAGAATAATTGCAGCAAGTAGTCGAGCTATAGGAGAGAGAATAGCCAAAGCACTTCAAATAATTCCTCTGAAAAGGGATGATGCAACTAACTGAATACCAAAACTACCCTTTAAATGTAATTGTATAATGTTGTCTCATACTCCCATGTGGTCGTTGTTCTACACCTTGAACCTGATAAAAAGATAGATAAATAGATGGTAGTCTTTCAGTACTGGTGTGACTACTAAGTAGTGTTTTGAGATTGGACCAACATTCTAAGTAAACTTTTACTGTTACATATTTCATTTAACATCACAATTACATAAAGATCTATACAAAGAAGCAGATATATACAACTAATTGGGTTTCTCCATGGATGAGTGTGTTTCAAAGTCTAAGGACTCATTAAAATCCAAGAGAGTTTTCAGTAACTCAGCTGGTGAAAAAATAATCCCATAGTCCAGATTTTTTTACCTAATTTTCTGTAAGTTCTGAAAGCAGTGACCAACCAGGATCAGGTTTCCATGGTGTTACAGAGTGTACAGGCACAAAAGAAGCTACATACCTAAACCTAAAGGGTTTATAAATTTAAGAAATATTAGTAATTTCATTCTTGGTGTCAATTGTTCTAAACTTTGAAAACTATACTGGTTGTTTGAATTTTTGTATTTAAGATTGTTAAAAGTATCAGTGTACTGTTCAAATAATTAATGCACTTTAAAAGAAAAACATTTAACATGGATCAGTTTTTAGAAGGATTTTTCCCTGTCTGAAGTTTCCTAAAGAAAGCTGTCTCATTGGTGGTCCAGTCAAGACACAGCAATGCTTTGGAAAACCTGACTTTTTGTACTGCTGTCCCACTATTTTTATTTTGGAAAATGGTGTTCTCTGTCTTGAAGTTTCAACAGATCTCTTATTATAAATTTCGGTCTTTTATGTCAGTTGATTTTTGCAGAGTTTGCAGAAATATTTAATTTGAAATTGTATCTCATTCCAGATGATTAACGTTAATGAGATCAGCATCCTATTTAAAGGTCTGGTTAAAAAGCCAGACTTACATTATTTTTACTTTTTAAATTCCCATTGACAAGGATAGAAACTTTTTGAGCATTTCACTGTAGCTTTATTGCTGAAAATGATGTGGGATCATCATTATTTCTTGCGAAGTATGTCTACTGTACCATTTGTATGGCTTTTGTATAACAATTTCTGCATAACTTTTTTAAACTGATTTACTTGTGAAATGGAGACATGTCTAAAAAATACTTGAGATGGGAGAATGCGTTCGAAATAAACATACATTAGCAGCAGCAGCTTCAGATGTGCTTCCTTTCTTAATGTTCATCAGAGGACAATGCTGGGTCCCAACAAGCTGGATTTGTGGGCTTCAAACTTTCTCTGAGTTGAACACTTTCTCTTCTTGGCCTCTGATGTACACAGATCATAAACTGTTGTGCCTTTAGATAGGTGGAATTATGAATACAACTGCAGTAGGTTTTTAGAGTGAATATTCCAACACCTTCCACTAAGATCATGGTGCATTAATCATCTCCAACCTCAGAGCCCAAACTTTACGGATTATCTTGCCTGTGATTTGTTTTGGAGGCCCATCAGGTGGTTGAAACATGTAGCTTTCTCACTGTTAGGTTTCCTAATAATGCTCTTTGAGGAAGAATTTATATGAATTTCCCACCTTGGCCCTCTCACTCTATTTGTGTTGGAGGCCAGCCTAATTTTTTTTTTACTCTATAAATGGCAGCTTTTATCAATTGTTTGCTTTCTCTTCAATTTCAGTCTCCCTTTCAGGGGGATCAGAAATCCCTGTTGTTTGCTACTTTGCTAAGCATTATCTTCTCAGATAACTCTTCATCTAATATGTGGCCACTTCTTTCGTCATGTGAAAGGACACCGAAATGTAATTATTAAGTTTAAAGGCATTTTCTTTTTGGTTCTGTGCTAGCCTGCTATTTTGGCAAATTTTTGTAGTAAGTGTTTTTTGTAGTAAAACAGAGAAGTCATTATTACTGTGTAATCAAAATGCTTTTGAGAGGTTATGTATGAGAGGTTCAAAACAATAAAATACTTGGTTTTGTTGCTTTGAAAGATGGAGTGACTGAGATAATCATCTTAGATTTTTTTTATAATTTAAAATAAAGTTATATATTTACAAGATACTTCTGCTGGGCAATGACACAGTTGGAAAGGAAAACCACATACCACAGATTGAACAGATAAACTGTCAAATTAAGATTGTGACAATTACTCATGAAGACATCAACATTCCAGTATACAGGAAGCTTTATTACATAGCATTTCAGTGAACAACTCCTGACTTCAGCTGGCAAATTCTGCTATGGTTTGAATCTCAACTCTGAGTGAAGAACACTCAAAACTTATAAGTGCAAGAAGGAGGAGATCAGGCAGACAGATTCAGCAACTGGAGCAAGTGAAAAATTCCAAGAAATACTACTGGAAATTAAAGAACCATATAGGCAAATTTAACCAGTCCCTTCACCTTTACTTTGAGAATTTGACTGAATGGTCAACATCATCACTACAGTTGCTACAGAGCCTACTGCTATTCTTAACAAAGGTCTTCAGAGTAGGGGGTACTGATTTTTAGCCTGAGACTAAAACAATCAGTACTACAAAATAGGTAATACTGATTTTTAGCACTGACGTGTATGAAAAAGGGGAGGTAGCCTTAGTCTGCCATCCTGGCTATCATCCCTGTGGACTAGCCTTCTCCATTTATTGATTTGCTGATGGTTTGTGATTGTTTTCTATGACAACCTGCAAAGCTTTGCTCCTTCTTCAAAGCAGGGTGTTCCAGTAGATGCAGTCCTTCAGAGCTTTTCCCAGCATGAACTACTGCCAAAGACAAAGTCATAAAAGGCTTCAGGGTTTTGTCCAGCTCTGTTAAACACCCCTGCAGAAAACCCTTTCCCTGCCCCCCCCTCCCCCAATGAAATACGGACTATTCCTTGTAATACTTGTGGCCCAAAGCTATGGTTTTAATTCTGCATAGCTTAAATCCTAGGTGTGAACTAGACATTCTGACTAGATCTAAAAAGTCAACCTGTGACCTCTGTATGAAGCAATTTAAGTAAGGGAGATCTCTCTCTTTTTCTGAGCTTCTTCCCACCCTCTTAAAGCCAGCTGCTCATCATCTCTATTCATTACCTGTGAGTGAAGTAATTGCTTCACAAGTCTGATCCTGTTGCTAAAGTGCTGACAGGCAACTTTCCAACAGCACATTGTTTTTGGATCTACAGCAGTTGGCATGGCTTCCTTTGTTTGCACAAACTCTAGGCATCAGAAGGATGTTGTCAGTCAAGTGACACTTCAACAGTCTCTGCCAGAATCGGAGTCAGACGGATGTCCCGGACAACATAATCCAGTCGATCTCTGGATTACTGCTTGTCCTGCACCAAAAGTGACAGTGAATGTAGTCTGTCACATCACATTGTACAATCTTCAAACAAAGATACACAGCTTCTCAAAGGTCAGCAGGAGCTTCTGAAATGTCCTCTGTGCCTGCTATCCGCTGTCTGCCAGCTACAACAACAGAGCAAACAAAATCTGCCGCGCTTCAAAGCCATGTGCAACATCTGGAACAAACAAACTGGAAGAATGTGCTCAGGTGAGAGCACATTATGCCACTGTATTAAAGAGCTACAAACTCTTGCCTGTTTGAGAAGGATGGATTAGATCTCCCACAGTAGACCAGAAATAATTTCCTAGCACAATTCAAGCTAGTAAGATGTTAAAAATAATGGTGTATGTACATCCTGTTCCAGAAGCTTGTAGCTTATGCTGATGACTGCTGCAGTAGCTTGAGTTTATACATTGTGTGTTGTACTTACTCTTTGTTTGCACAGTTGCAGTGACCATTTTTACACTGAGATCATTCTCTCTGCACCAATGGTGCTTTACTTAGGAATCAGGCCTTCTGTACACCCATTTAAATGAAAGGAAAAGAAGCCCAAAATACAACAGCAGTAAGGAAGAACAGAAGCCCACCCCCTTTTGACGCAGTGGAAGATCAAGGTTTATGATTTGTTATGCCTGTCCTTAGCTCAGTAGAGACCACAGTTACAACCATGTAAAGCAGTTAATTCGGAGGAAGTGATGCTACCTCAAATACTTGAGAACTGATTTCATTGCAACTCTTCCTCAACTTCCTGTGTTAAATCTTCCTCCTCTGCTGTCCCTTGGAGAGGTGGTTCTGTAGTATTTATCCTGCCTGCGTACACTGGCGGAGTTCAGTCTCGGAGAAGATGCATGCAGACTGGAAACAAGCCGTGCACCTCATCATGCCTGACAAAACACTAGATGGCAGCCGGAGCCGGGAAAACACCAGAAAGCCCAGGGTTCCTTTTTTTATAGCTAAGATTCCATTCCCCACTCCTCCCTCCCACCCTCCTTCTGCTCTCGGTAATTATTGTTGGGTACAACTAAGAGCATATCTGAGAATTATTCAAAAGAATTATACCACAATTTTTTGAGGACTTGGGCTCCGTGACTTGACAAGAAATTTGAAACAGGGCTTGTGTCAGCAGCGTTAACATTCCCTCCTTTTCAATGCGAGTATATTGAAGATTGTGGTATCTATCACAAGAACATAAATCTGAATTCTAAAATAAGATAAAAACTGTGCAAATGATCAGATTATACTGCATTTAAGGCTGTAGTCATTTCACCTAGATTTTTGCTGTCATAGATTAGGACATGGCTTTTAGAAGCCTTTTATTGAACCTACCAGATAATCTTCTTGGCAAGCATGCAGATACAACAGCCTTGGGATCACAAACCCAGACACAAATGAGCAGCTTTTTATGATCTCAGAGATGCAACTCTTATTTTTCCAAAGAGCGCACAAGCCCTGTAGCAACTATTTTACCTCCAAATGTGTTGTGATGATGTAAAGGAGCTTTACCAGCTGCATCTGCATTGTCACTATACATCACATAGTCACTATCGAGACTATATTTTTCAGAACTTGTTCAAGCATGGATAGGTAACTCATCCCCCGTAAAAAGTTTCTCTGTATATGTGACCTTGCCCAGGCAGGTAGTGGCCTAGAAATTAAGTGCCAATGCATTACTGACTAAAGGTTCGCTATTTATGTCAACGTGGCTAGTTAAGGATTGCCTCAACAGTGTTCTCGCGAAAAGACTTTCCTGCCCTCCCTGTAACACATCGGAGATGCCCTGCTAGAGCATACCATCCAAGACATGCCCGGCATTAGCACACCTCCAAGCACATCTGCACAGGTTGTGGGGCAGGCCCCAAGGCACTCTGTTTCTTAATAGCGAGTAGCAAAAGGAGATGTATGTCCTGGAGTGTCTGTAATGCACTTTCAGTACAGGTTGGGGTGTCTCAAAATGAGCAAGGTGTGGCATCAGCATGATGTAACTCTCTTCTACTGGGTCTTCTCTATGGTGTTGCAAGACAGCTACACTCTCCTTCCTCCAGCTATCCTCAGTTGCAAATTGCCCTTTGGACAAGAGAAAAGCTCCAAATGCTGTTTCTGGCAATGGGGACCTTGGCTGAGAACAAATAGCTGCAGAAAGAGAGTCCCAGCTGAGGGGATGTGTCGACCTGGGGAATGCATGGGGTGTGTGATCTTGGGGAAGGTAGGAGAGGGGCTGGCCAAGAGAAGGCCAACAGCAGCAGGTAGCTGCAAAAGGGACAAGAGGTCCTAGTTTGGGACCAGCTTATATTAGTACCTACAGGGAATTTTTCAAGTTTTAAAAAGGTCATTCTTTTCCAGCTCTCACAATGAGCAGGCAGGGTGTCATCTATATAGATTTCTATATAGCCATTTAGAAACCCTTTGGAGAGATTTTCAATGTTCTGTAGCTTTTCCAGAATAAAAATGTTAATTCAGGTCTATGAGTTCATCAGGATGACCTTATGCATTATTAATGGCAGAAACCTCCACATCACTGGATGTTTGCATTGGCCTCATGTAGGCAAACAGCTAAAAAATACTTATTATTTTCACCTCACTACTGAAAGCTAAAAATAATAAAACAACCCTTTATTTCTGCTTCATTATACTTGAAATTGTGATTGCAGTTCTGAACAGTCCTCTAGCAAAACACATTTAAAAGGGAATAATGGTTAATGTTATTAGAAATTCCTGTTTCAATATTTATTCAGGTGTAATTAGCAAAGTATTAGCTGTGTAAAAGTAAATTGTATCCCACTTCATCTGTGCACCTTGTTCAGCTCACTATGTTGAAATGGAATTCATAATGACAAACTGTCATAGCAGGGGGAGGTTAAAAGCTTTTCTTCTCTAGGCACTTAGGTCTTAATAGCAGTTTCCACCGAAAGGAAGTGCAAACCCAGACATAATGATTCCCAGCAACAGTCATTTGTGTATCTGACACTGAAAAACGCTGCTATTCAGTCAGCCGAGTCAATTAACAGAGAAAGGTTTTCCACTAGTGCACACTCCTGTTCAGTTATTTTCTCACTTCTTTTATTTCAATATTGTGTAAAATTAATAACTAGTAGACTCTATCAGAAGTATTTCTTTCTGCCGCTTGTGTACCTGCCAACTACTAAGCCTAATACTTGAAATTTTAGGAAATGCCAGTCCAACTCTATACTCAAGTTAGTCCCTCTAGTTCAGCAGGCTCTGTTACTAGTATTTATTTCTTCTTCTTCCTGAAGTTTTCTTTGCAATCTTCAATGCACCTCAACTGAAGTCCTGCTGATTATGTCCCCATGGGAATCTAGAACAGAGAGTTGATTGCCTAGTTTTCCTGTGTAATAAACATGGAGAAATAGGGAGTCCTCAAAACAGAGCACTCTTCAGCTGGAAGTTCTTCATCAGTAGGCAAAGCATGGCAATATGTCTTGAATACTATTCGTAGCGGAAATTTAAAACCAGATCTCAAAAAAGGTTGTAGCGGAGACTGAAGTCACCAGTGAAATGAAATTCACTGAGAGTTGTTAAATGTAAATCACATCTGGCTCAGGAAGTTCTTGAGCTGACAGTGGCTGATAGCTAGGAGTGTACGGGATGTGTGTGTGTGCGTGTGTGGTTCTCCTGTTCTTATTGTGGTGCTGGAGCAGCAACTGCTTTTTTGCATGGCCAGAGACAAAGGTGCCTGTGTTGTGCAGGAGATAGAGTGCACTCACAGATCACAGGAGTCCACATTTAGCTCCTTCTCTGCTTGAGGAGACTCAGACCTCCATTCTTGGAGAGTCTCCTAACTACTAAAGAAGAATTTGAGGTTTGTTGGATTAGAGAGCAAGCAAGCAAGGCTGTAGGGGTGTAGTTTGCTGGCTAGGCTGCACACCTGGACATGAAATGGAGAGTCTTTAGTTCTAGTTCCTAGTCCAAGAACTGTTGGACTAGGAAGAAATTTTTGGAATAATTTTGAAAGAATTACAGACAAAATGTACAAACAATGGGAAAGCAGAGAGAGAAATCGCAGGTTCCTTCCCTCTCTCAGTAAGAGCCCTCTTCACTGGAGTGCTGATTTCTTTAGGCTAGGATACCCTCCTCTCTTCCCCTTCAGAGTGACACAGCTTCAGTAATTGCAAAAAAAGATCATAGAAGTTCAGCCCGGTTTTTAAACTTCAAAAGAAGCTGGTGGCCACAACTGTGTTTTCTGTAGAGTCTGGTCCTGGTGCCGCCTAGAAAATATGCAGGGAGTACTTCTGGACAGAGTCCCTCAAGAAGCTTAGTGTGATTTTTGGTCTTAGATAGGTAAAATATTTGCCAAATCGGGGTGTCCAAGATGTTCAGCACTGGCAGTACTAGGACATTCTGGGCATTTGCAGAGTTGCACCCTCTGGGCACCTGGGGAATTCTGAAGACAAATAATGCAGTAATAAGAGAGATTAGGTGCCTCCAGTGGGAACTAGATCTGTGGGGTAATGAATGTGGAGACCTACACACCTACATTTCACCATGCTGCAGATGCTTCAGCACCTTCTCTGTCTACAGCCATCACTGCTGGGTGTCTGGTACCAGTGGGGGGGCTCCGATCCCCGGGTTTGAATGGGACACGGCCAACCGCACCCAGTCAGTACCTCCTTGATGTCCCACTGTCATCTGCACTCCTAGAAAACAGATGCTATGGGAAAATTCAATAATTATATTGTTCCTGAGAAATGAGAAGCCACGACAGACTTCTTTCCTTCCGCATACAGGGAAAGGAAAGTACAATATACGGAACAAACACGCAATACAAAAGCCAACATTTCCCAGTCACTGGCATGCAAGTAACGCAAGATACAGACTTGTTATAGAGGATTAGTATAACCTTGGCAGTTGTGTGGAGATTTTTGAGGGTTTTTTTCTCCTATTTCTCCATTCTCATGTGGTTACCTGTTCACTGAGAATTAGAATGAAACCATTTCTGGAATAATCCTGACTTAATGGGAGATTTGGCATTCACTTCAGCAGCACAGGATCAGATCTGCAGTCGGATTCGGCAAAGACATTTGTACATATCTAACTGAAGAACGTACTCCCTGATTACAGTGACATGGTTCAACTGCTTGAGTATGCGCACGTGCATTTAACAGACTACCCGTATTAAATCTGTCAGGTATGTCTTATTTAGCTTGTATTCTGTGGTAACAAGTCTGAGTGAATACCTGGAAAACGAAATGAACAGTAAAACCAGTTACTTCCAACTTCACATGCTGCTTTCCTCCAGAAGGGTCTGTACCTACGCGGAGCCCTGCAGTTTTGATGTAATCCAGAACGAAGCTTTTAGAAAGCGCTCTCTGGAAAAGAGACATTTGCATCTATTAGAAGAAATTTATTTCAGCACAACAGCTAGGAAAAAAAGTCATCGGTCAGTTTTTCCACAAATATTTAAAACTATTATATTGACTTAACCTTCACAAGAAAAGGCACCATCAGCATAGAAGATAGAACAGAAGATAAGAAAGCAGGAAAGACTCAGTTATGGTTTTAACCTATAAAGAGACTAATGATTTTCTAAAGGTGGCATCAGTTACAATAAAAAACTCCCAAATCAAATTACAGCTGTTGAGATAATGTAAGCACCAAATAAAATAAAAGAAGTGAGATTTGCAAATACATTAATAATATTGTTTGGATTATGGAGGCAAGACACAAAGACTAGATAATACTGTGGGCAGATTAATAATAGTCTGTCTTGCAGCCTAAGCTGTCTCGGAGAGGAAATTTTATTGTATCAATCACATTTCAAATTTTCTTCTGTATTCATCTTTACCTGAGCATACTCATTAAAGATTTGTTTCATTTGAAGGCTTTTTTTTTTCCCACTTGCTTCATACCTTCTGAGATATGCAAGATGGCATGCAGAGGCAGTGTCTCGGATGTGTGACTCTTCCATTACAGTCTGTGAAAATTTGTCCCTAGCATTTCCAAATGCATTACAGTAACTGTAAATCCACTCCTACCCTGCCTGATGTAATGTCTTCTGTCAATGACTTCAGAGACAACATGAACTTAATGAACTCACACTGAAATACCATTAAAGACAGGATGCATTTATTTTTGAAAAGAGCATGTAAGGGAGGGCTGTCTTATGATGGCAGAGATCTTGCAAGCTAATGGTAGGGAGGACATTTTGCAATAGCTTTCCACTAGAGGGAAGATGTTTGGGTGAACTGAAGCTCCATACAACAGAGCATGCTTTGTTTGGTTTCATTTCGGCTCTTAGTTCACTGGGTTTTTAAAGCAGACACATTCACAGCAGGTACGTAGGTGGGCCTGAAGAGACATACAGCAGGTACTTTGTCATATTAAACCAAATTGTAGTTGATGCAATTTTAGCTAATTAGGTGATTGAAAGTAGGGGAGGAAACCTAGAAGGGCAAGGTAGTTCTATGTGTAACTCCATTGATTTCATGCTGGAACAGTAAGTCATGTATTCATGAGCCAGAGAAATGACTCCTGGTAGCATCATGAGAAAATGTTATGTTACTCTGCCAAAATCCATATACGTCTATATTATACATATTTATTACTGAGCCAATGTCCACATACATCAAAATAAAAATGGTTTGAAGAAGTTGAAATTCATGTATAAATTCATGTATGATGAAGTTCAAATTTTTAAACTTTAACTTGGTAAATTCTCGTTTAACTTGTACCCACTAATTTGCTTTTTTCATGGCTAGGCTTGGAGACCTGGTGCTAAATATTTTCTGCTCAAACCACCTAAATGCTTTACAACACTGACCCTCCACTGTTAGCAGTAACCAACCAACACCGTGTCGGAGAGGAGCAGGCAGCACTGGTGAACAGTCCCTTTTTCCCCGGCTTCTGGGTGCCAAGTGTTCAGATCACTGGCTGCTTCTTCAGCTGCAGCTGGCCTTGTTAGTAGCTGCGTGCTCAGCAGCCTGATCCTGCAACACCATAGATCTGAACGAAGAGAGCAGTCTAGTCTCAAACACCATTAGTGGATGACAAGCCACTTGATTAATGCAGGTGTGTTTTCCCTTTCTTGAACCGTCTACATCATCCTGTCTGTTGGTGGGATGCTATTGATTTTTACAGCTTCATGTACATCTAGCAAAACATTTCGTCACGTGCTTACCTTTAGGTTCACTTGTATTCCCAATGGCGTCATGGAGCACACTTAGGGAAACTAAGCACATGCCTGGGAATATGTCATGATCTAAGGGGCTACGGATAGAGAGCATGACCATGGGTTCATAGGACTCTAATGCACAGGGACACAGAGGCTTTTATCCTCTAAATTTCTCTACTTCATTGCAGGTTACCACAAATACCACAAAAATCACCAATAGCAAGTATACCTATAATTAATGAAGTTAATATATACATATATCAAGCTATTAGAAATTTTGATCAGCAATCAGTAATATAGCATCAATCGGTAGAGTGGCAGCAGTTAATAATAGCAGCAACCAATGGTATAGCAAGAACCAATTACAGCAACAACCAACTAGGTATATGCTATTACAGGTTACTACAAACTTAGCATTAGTGAAGCAACTTATCAACAATATAGCAGCAGATATACTTATGATAGAGTACTTATATGGATATATAATACTGGTATCAAGTGAATTAGATTTCAGAAAGGGCCAAACCATCCCAAAGAAGAGGACAAACCGAGCCCAGAGGGGGACCCAACCATCCCTCAGGTGGGAGGACAAACCCCCAGAACTGGGCCAAAGGGGGCCCAATAAGATAAATAGACAGAGTCTCACTTCGGAGATGAGCATTGTCACCAAGTCTGGAGTCAGCCAGGTGTCCCTGGTGAGCATCCAAGAGCTTGTAGGAAATTTGTGCGGGATTCAACCTGCTTAGGAAAGGAAAAGCACGTGCAGCACAGGAAGTTCTCAGAGAGAGAGAGGCTTCATTTTGGAGGAAAAAATAAATCCCTCTCATATCACAGAGGCATAAGAGGGTGTAGGACATCACTACCTTGAGCAGCTAATAGATTCTGTTAATTTCAATTTTTCACCTGTAACAGCCAATAGATGATGCTGTTTGCAGTTCTTTTAGACCCATTTTATTTTCCCTGATTTTTTCCACTTTTTTCGAATGATAAGTTGCCAAAGATGCCAGCTGCACTTCTCAAGGGTGTTTCTGGTTCCCAGGCCTAGTCCCCCAGCTCGCAGTTCCAGGCTGTCAGGCCTTTCTCTGGAAGTGTTTTTTAGCAGAACATTTTCTTTTCCTTTGCTCAGTAATTTTCACCCTGCCAACCAAGCCACCTTTATGGCTGTTCACATCAGGACATGCAAAGACTTCAGGGTTTTGCTGGAGCAGAGCCTCCCACCCCAGCAGGCACCAGTGCACTTTTTTTTAAATCATTTCATTTGCTGAAGCTTTCTTTTGTCTTGTTCCCTCATTGGAATTATTTTCTCCGTGTTGCTACTGCTTCTCTTGATAGATGCCTGCATTTCCGTTTAGCACTTAGTCTCCCACAACAAACACATTTTTTTATAGTTCTCTGCCATGAATGTTCATCCTTTAATTAACAGCTCCAGAGACTGATCACTGTCTCCGCTATGCCACTGCAAAGCAAGAAGCTTTAACATAAACCACAACAGCAATGTTGGAATTTAATTATGATTACAGCTGTTAGAAACAAAGATAAAAGATGTAGATAAATAGTGATCTTTGCAAACATCACTAGCATTTGATGTGACAGAGGCTTTGATTCTCAAAGCTATGTAAGTAAGTGTCTGACTCCACAAACCAATGGGAGGGTTCTTCTCTTTTAAAAGTCAGGAAAAATGAGGTTTTTTATTGCATTTGCAGTCAAAGTTTTTTCTTTGAATGCCTTTTTTCACAGCACAAAGGGAGGGAGAGAAGAGTCAAGGTAAACTACAATTGTCCATCCCTGACAGACGTTTGTTTAAGCTTTTATTACAGACCTCCAGTGATGAAAACTGTGCAGTTGTCACCTTCTCCTTGTGCCCCTTACGGTTAGAAATGTTTTTACTAATGTCTAAAATGAATCTTGCTAAAACTTAAGCTCGTTACTTCTTGTTCCATCCTGTGGAGCATGTAAAAAAAAATTATCCTTATATCTAGCAGAAAACTAAATAGAATTGAACCTAAGTAAGGGTCTTACAGAAACCCCCATCCTTCCATTTTTACAACAAATCGTGGAGAAATACAGTTTTCCTTGTAATTTTGTACTAATTTCATACTACCTGTGTCTCCTTAACACCCCTATAAGAGCATCCAAAGGGAGTGTCAAAAGCCCCTATTGAGGTTAGGACAGATAGCATATTACTTCCTCCCTAACCATAAGACCAATTACCCTTTTGAAAAAGAAAATACAGCTGAATTGACATAATTTGCTCTTGACATCTATGTTGGGAAGTACCAGAATTTTTTTCATCATCCAGATACTTAAAATTAGTTTTTCAGTTGTTGTTGGTAAGGCCTGTTATTCCATATTTCCTCTCCAATTCTCTCCCCCTCTCCTAAGGGCAGGTGTTTTTCCTGAATTCTTGTTCCCCTCCCGTATGTTCTCCACTGAGGTTGCTTTAGCCTGTCTTTAAATATCATACCGGGCAATTTATCAGCCACGCTGAAACATCAAACAAATAAGAATTTTACCTTCCAAGATCTCCCTACCCCATCCTTTCCCTATTCCAGGCTGAAATCTTACACTTTTTCAGCTGGTATTAATTATTATAGATTTGCTCATCATTGAACTTCTTAGGGAAAGCTGAACAAAAGAAAGAACTGAATGTTTTGGCTTTCTCCGCATCGAGCTGTTTAGTGAGTGAAGCGGAGGCTTTCCTCTTGCCTGGCTCTTCCCTTACTAAGGCTGTTTATAGCTGAATTTCTTGTTATTTGCCATCGTCTTCAAGTTGCATCTTCCTTCATGCCTTGGTCTTTCAGATCCTGTCCCTAGTTGCTCATGCTCATTCTTCTTTTCCTGTAACTATTAATATGACCTCCTTTCCATTTTTTTTCCTCTTGCATTTGAGGACAGTGGTGAACTGACAAAGAGGCAAGCTGCCTCTGTGTCCTGTCTGAGTTTATCTGCATATGTCCTTCATATTGCTCCTTTCTGAGTGATAGCCATTCTCCTTAGCTTAGCTTTCCCTCTCATTGGCTTCCCATGAAATTTTAGTGATGCACTATCTGAATTTAGTCAAATCTACTTTCTTGAGGTCTATTGTTTTGTTTTGCTAGTCTCCCTTTCTCTTCACCTTTTAATTGTTAATTCTCTTTCTTTTGGCCACATTCATGCAACCTGCTTCTAATCTCAGATTCTCTCTACTGGTTGTTAATTAATTTTCCAGAATTAACTTAACCACATCTGAAATTAAAACAAAAGGCATAAGAAAGTCTGTGGTAATTAGGCACTAAAATACTCCTGAATTGCTGAATTAGAAATGTGCATCCTTAACTTATTCAGCACACCTAGCAATACCGCAGTCTGAAACTCCCTGGGGAAAAGTTTGTAGTAAACAACTATCATTAGATAAAAATTCTTTGATGAATAGTAGCAAGAAGGTTATGTTAATTAATTGGTGCCCTGTTCTCTAAGATGCAGGATAACAATTTTAAAAGCAGTCAACATCCCTTAACACATTATAGGTGTAATAGGACTAAGTTTCATTCGGGAGCTAGCTCACTGCACAGGGACGTGGGAAGTATTCAGATCTGTAGTTTTCTTGTGAGTTCTTTTGAAAGCAATTTAAATTTGAATTTAAATCCAGCTGTCTCCAGCTGGGGCCCTCAAGATCTTTGTTAGTACTTCACCATGAAGGGAGGGGGGTTTCTGGCATGACCTCCCCCCTTGCAGCAGCAGCTCCATTTCTGGGCCCGTTGGGACAGCAACGCACAGCTCAGCCCCTGCCCTCACTTGTCTAAATCCCCCCAGACACACTCCCGCCTGCTTTGTGGGAAGGCAAGGTCACTCTGAGCTCCCAAATTTGGATCTGCATGAAGTCCAGTGGAAGCTGCTGCTTTCCTTCAAAATGCAGCTGAATGGAAAATGTTGAATGCTTTGCAGCAGCCACCAAGAAGTGGGCTACAGGGTTCGTTCTTCTCTTTGTGGGAAAGGATTCAAACCACCATTGCTCACCTTCCAAAGGGTGTGTAACAGAGGGCAGGGTAGGCTCTGCTTCACCTGTTGAACTTGTTCCACTGTGTGGAAAAGTGAAATGCTCAGTGAGTCATGGAGAGTGAGCACGATTCCTGGGAAAAGCAGTTGGGGATGGAGGCTGATGCCTGCTCTTTCAGCCAAAGTTTGTGTATGCATTTTGCATGAAACAAGTATTGCATAAAATATTGGTGAAATCCTTGTGGCCAGGCCCAAACCCACTGTTCCAAGCTTCAACGCAAGCATCTAATTGCAAGGCTAAAAATCACAGTCTTGGCTTCCAGTGCAATGAAACTTTTTTCACGTCAAGCAGGGCATTGCAACAGGGGAAAACTGCGAGCCACCTGCAGGCAAGGCACCTTAGTGCAAGTTATGAGCCTGGACTCATTAGGCAAAAGAGGACATTGAACACAGTTTTCCTCATCTTGCATGAGTGCTCCACAACTGCGTGATTTATAAAGACAGTTTGTTCCTCCTACCAATCTATGTTGAAGACAGGGAGTGAGCCCTGCCTATGCCGCCAAAGGTGAGGCTCCAGGTGAAGGCTCAGAGCTATAAAACCTGTGTGGAGGGAAGCATCACCTCATAGCACTAAGACACCTACAGCCCAGAGAGGGAGAAACTTAAGAAAAATGTCAGACCTCAGCACTTCCAGCCACCTAATTTACATAGCTCCCTGACAAGTTTGCTGCTGCCATGCTCAGATTCACGTATGTATCTACACAGGTCTCTCTGGGTTGGCTCTTTCAAGATATTTGTGTTACTCTCTTATTGCAGTTGTACTAGAGATAATAGAAATATTACCTTTCCCTGATCATACTGCTTTCTTGTCTAAAGATAAGTTACACATTAGTTCTGTCTAAATTATACAATAGGAAAATTAGTGAGTATAGTCAAGCACTGGAATAAATTGCCTGAGGAAATCTGGAAAAGCTTCATCATGGGAGAATTTTAACAAGACATAAGGCAAATATCTGCCAGGGAAGTTGTCGGTAGTGTTTATCCAGTGTTTGGGTGGGAGGTAGCATGGCTGATCTGTGGAAGCCCTTTCAGGCCATAATTTTCTATGATTCAGGCACCTCTGACTGTAAAGATTACTTCACACCGTGTGTGCATAATAGCCTCTTGATCTTGAGAACAATGCTAGATCCAAACCTATTATGTCACTTGCAGCTTCACACTTCATAAAAGTTTATTTAGTGAAAACAACATCTAAAACCTCCACAGCTCAAGGATGTTAGCCCTGTGACCAGGCAGCGATAAGGCACATTGGAAAAGATGAACATATCTGCTGAGTTCTAACAGTAAAAGGTGTCAGCATAGGCAGAGGAAAGCAGGTGATAAGCAGATGCTTACAGGGAAGAGACACCGTGATACAGATCCTGGGGATGCTCTTAGCATTTCTCCCAGGTGATTGATTTAGTCAAGGGCTCAATCTGCCTCAGCCATCACCAAGTGCATCGCATGTGTCAGGAGCACATGCATGGAACCAGCAGAAGCCTCTGCTTTGCTTTCTGATGACAAAATGAAATATTCTGGTCATGGAGAAAATGTTCCATGTAGCGTTTGACCATTTCTAACTAGCTGAGGTTAGAATGAGCATCCAGCACTCTGTTCATACAGCTTCAAAGTGGCACCTTGCATGCCTGCGTACAGCAACCCCCAAATCTCTCTGGTTAGGACCATTAATGCCTCATTTGGAAACCCATCTCTCCAAATCCTGCTCAATTTCCTCACAAACAACCTGCTTATCCTTCTACACATAAATGGGTCATTATTTGCCTTTCCTCTTACGTGCAGGTCTGTACATGGAAGACTTTGGGGCTGCTTATGCACAAATGTTGTATTTCTGCCAGAAGGATGAGTAAGAGAACAAAGCCAAAGACTGTGACTATCCTCATAAGCTGGTTTTATACATCTCAGAATAAAAGTGTATTTTAAACTGGTTTCTGCAAAAGGACCAGAGACACATTGAAGCTTTTTTTGCTGGTCATTACTGAATAGTGTTCTAAGCATTGACAGCAATGAAGAAGCAGCAAGTTAGAGAAACCCATCTTACGATGTTTGTCAGTGGGAGTTCAGAAAAAGGCAACAGGAAGGATCAGGCACCTGGAAGACTTGGGCTGTGAAGAAGGAAGGTTGTTAAAAAGGGATGAGAAAGCTGAGGGCATAGTTAGTATTACCTAAAATGCTCAGGCACCTGCTGCAAAAAGTAAAAGAATAAAAATTCAGTGGAGACAAAACAAGAAATAATAGACTTAAACTGCAGCAAGAAAGATGAATTCTTGTTAGAAAAAAATCTCAGAGAGATTGGGAAATAGCTACTTGTAAATTGTCAAGATAGGCAGATACCCATCAGAAATGAGGTGTTAGTGATCATCTCTTCAGGGACAATGACCTCTCAAGGTCTTTTCCAGCCATATTGTCTATACTTCTATGTAAGATACAAAACAGATGCAGATATGACAGGAGATGTTAGCAACTGGAAGAAAATCCAACTAATTAAAAACTTTAGAACGTCGCTCTCCTTTGCTGCTCTGCCTCTCGTCCTCACTATGCATCACTACTACAGCAGTCAAGTGAGTCCAACAGCTCTAATGGCAGCACCATCAGGACCTTAGATATTAACTATGGAGTTAGTTAAACCTCTAACAAAATGGTAGAATAGAGGCCATATACATAAAATCCTGATCTTTAAGAGGTACGCTGCACCAGATGCAGTGATTTGGTTTTTGTCCAGCAGAAGGTGGGAGAAATTGTTGTTAGACATTCATGAAGAGAGCCAAAGGTATCCCATTTGTTTCTGCAATTTTCAGTCTAGCAGGCTGGATCATCCTGAGCTGTCAGATGAGAGCCACTGGGGAAGAGCTAGGAGAAGTTACACCACTTGAGCACTGAAGTTTTTCTTCTTTGTTGCTGCTTGCACACTCAGCAAAAGCCCTGTAATGAATTCAACTGGCTTGTTAAAACAAGACCTGCCGATTTCTGATCTCAGCTTTTTGGACATTCTCCCTCCACACTCAGCCATGTTTGCAGCAAAATGCAAGCGGCCCAGCCCAGGCATTTCGTAATGCAACCACTCTACCTGTTATGCAATACAGGAAAGGAATAAAAAGATGTTTCTGAAAAAAAAAAAAAAAAAATTTTGACCAGGGTCATGCTGACTTGAAAAATTTTTGAAACTGGAATTTTACAAGTATTCTGGGGCAGCTGGATTGCAGAGCTGTTGGGCTGAGAAGGCTCAAGGGTGCTCAGTGAGCAAATGGAGAAATAGGACCCAAGCTGCAAAGTGGGAACTGACATACGCAGAAATACGGGTGCACACCTTGACAGGGTGACCAACGCACGCCCCAGCAGGCTCCAGGCATCCTGACTCCGGCTGCCCAGAGCACGCTGTGTCTTCCCTCCAGCTGCCTGCCCAGGTCTCTTTCCTTTACAAGGGAGCTGAGAGTGGTAGGAGCAAAAAGCAGGGCGGAATGGTAGACCCGTCGGAGTGGCACCCACAAAAGCCGGCACATGGAGAGAAGAGTAACTAAGCATGATTGGAAGAAACTCAAAGTAGGCAAGGAGTGGAAGAAGCCCCACGCAGCTCAGATTTACCTGATTTTTACCCAGGTCAGGGAAAGGCTCATCCATCCAGTCAAAGACCAGTTCTTTTCCTAGAGTCAGATCATTTCTTGCTCATGCCAGAAAACAGCTAATGAGGAATCTGGGATCTCCATAACTGGAACAGTTTGAAATGGGAAACCCAGGCTAAATTACTTTCTACCCCTAGTTTGGCACACCGAGGCCTCCTTTTAAGACTAGTGACCTAGCTGAAAAGCTGCAGGACCAGCTGTCTCAGCCTTCCTTCCTGACGACATTCTGCTGTGTATGAACCATATTTTGGAGCCAAAAAGGAAAGAGGAAGATTACCGGGTAAGATCTTTGGGCCTCTGCTATTTTTAGGAAAAGATTCCCCTAAAAATACTGTTAAGGTCTGTTGCTCCTGGCTACAAACCGGCTAATAACAAGTGGGTGATGCTCAGTGTGATGGATGCTCAGTAGTATTAGCGTGTAAGATGAAGGCAGAGATGCAGGTTTACAGGAGCCCCCTGAGTTTAGACCCTTCAATTTTAGGTACTTGTAAAACTAACTGACATCAATAATTTCCAAAGGAAATCACGCCCAAGTTCACTTTTAGCTGTGTGCGCTCTGCCTGGACCAGGCAGCCCCCAGTCAGCGTGACGGCTGTTGTTCACGCTGTTCTCAGAGGCCTTTCCCTGTTCAGCTATTTTGTAATTCATCCACAGTGAGCCAGGCCCTTTCTCTAGTGCCTTTCCTTTGCTTTTGCTACTTGTTTCTGTATGTCAGTTTGACAATAACGTACATCTTGTTTATCAAGAAAAAGCAAACCCCTTTTTTTCTGCCTAAGCCATCAGTCTGACAGTATCATTGGGCTTCAACAAGAGCTGCTGCCTTTTTTTATGGCTGCAGCACAGCTAACTGTGTGCTTATCTCAAGCTGCAGAGTGTTTCATAAATTTGTGTGCCTTTTTCTTGGTTTTGAGGACTTTTTTTTTTTCAAAACCCAGAGTCAGAAGCCAAGATATTGCACTAGACTTACAGCTTCTGCCTGAAGAGTGTGTTTCTCACTCTCCTAGATGCAGAGAAATTCAGAATACTCTGAAGACCCAGAGGTAAATGGAAAGAAAGCAAACTATATAATTCAAATCAAGTTTATTTTAAGGGACTTTCATTTTAGGGGATGGTGATAGAAGTGAGGAGGCAAGGAACAGGTGTACTTTAGTTTTGGTTTTATTTTTTTCTGTTTGATGAGTGCTCTGCCACGGTTTGTCTCTGAAATGCAGAAATCCCTCTCCCCTTACTGGACAAAATTAGCGAGCAGTAGCTTGGGCCCTGTAGTTTTACTTTTCATGCAGGAACAGAAGGCCAAGTTTAAAGAGCCTGGGAAGTGTTTTTCAAATAACCCACCAAGCTATTTGTGTATGCATATACATGCACTATGTATGAGGGTGAGAAACCCGTTTGAATCTGTCATGGTGGTGATATCAGAAAAGAATTGCTATGTCACTACTAACGTTAAGGTTTCTTGGGTAATGGTCCCATAAGATTACAGGTCCTGTGGGTAGGGCATCTTGTCTGCTCAGCTTGTTCCCATTAACAGCCCACTGGATCTGCCTCTGGAGCTGGGACCTGTCCTCAGGAGACCTCATTCTGCAGCAGAGGCTGCAATGCCACACAGTGATGGGTGATGGGAGCGAGACGCCATGCATGCCACGCACTGCAAGTGTGAGCTGGGAAAGCCAGGAGAGGACAAAAGGCCAGGGTCATGAGTACCATGGCAATAATACAGGCGGCCAATGTTTCTGGCACCGTTGTGCACCATAACTGTTCAGGATGACAGCACCACCACACTGCCCATTGCTGGGAACCCGTCCAGGCCTGGGACCTGACACCTAATTTCCCTGAACGAGCCATTGCCATGACCAGCCCTAATGCCTGTTGGGAAGCCCTCCACGCAGAAGTGAGCAACCCAGCTCGCCAGGAGCTTGCTACAGCCTGCAGAACTTGTGGACAGACTGGTGAATCTCTGCAAGCTTTGAGGCTGCCCTTAGAGTTTGGGTGATTTTAGGCAGAGGGTGACAACATGTGGCTTTTGCCTTCTGGGCAGTAGCCCCCAGGGCTGATGCACCTGCAGTCCTGCGTACATGAAAGACTGAAAAGCAAAGACAACCTTGGAAGAGCTGGTGTGCTCAGAAGCTTGTCCATTTTTTTCCTACAGTTCAGCTGGTCTGTAAATACTGTTATTGTCCTTACAAACCCTGCCATTCTCTTTGACATCTTTGTGGGTTTGGGTCAGCAGAAATTAACAGTCTCCTGATGGTGCAAGACAGAGGAGACTAGGTCTCCTCTTTAGTTGGTGGCATCACACAACTGATATTAGCAAAGACATAGTCCATCAGCCCATCAACACCTAGCTCTGACTAGGCACACTATAAATAAATAAATATAAGGAAATTCATTGTAGTCAGTCCCCAACATTAAAAAACAGCAACAAACAACCATAAGCTCATATAGCTAATTTAAAATAATCAATAAATTAGATGTTATTTCCTTTTGAGTACACATTTTCAGGGTTTGGTTTTTTTAAAATCGTCGAAGCTAGAAACTCAGATTTTAAATGAAAGTCTCTGTCTCCCAGGGAACTTGAGGAAGCTACTGAATGTTGAGAGATGCAGGTAAATCCATCAACTGTCAACACTGACAGCAGAGTAGCGATATTCTGTGCAGATACTATGGGGAATATCACCAAAACTGATGGAATCAGAAACCAGTCACATTCTTAGAAAAAATTATTTTAATGAAAGCTGTAAGAAAGGTCAGATTTATTATAGCACATTAGTTTTGGATGCTTTGCAAAACCAGTTTATGATACCACAGAATAACTGATATTGAGAAAAATAAACTGAATAGCAGAAAGCATCAGCATCTGTGTTATAACAGAATTGCACATCTCCTTCTGTGACGGCAGGAAGTGCTTGCTCTATTGTTGCTCACAGCATGATAAATCCTGTTTTTCTAGGGAAGATAAATGGTAAGGTAGGTATTTTTTTTTCCTTCTTTTTAAATTCATAGCTGGTCAGTCTTCTTATCAGTGACAGGACTTCCAGAGCACAGCTGCACTCACCAAAGGTGAAGCCACCTAGCTACAGGCTATTTTCATCACCAATTCCTGTCAGGGCTTTGGCACATAGCTTGAATTGCTTTTCTTAGCAAGGCACCTGCTGCATTTAAAAAAAAAAAAAACTTCATTTCCCCAGAAAGAAGATGCTGTGGCAGCAATCTGCCATCCTTGCTGGCACATGTGAGACTTTTATCAGCCAACCCTGCCTGCACACGTAAGAGTCCCATCAGGTAGTGGAAGATGCACATATTTTTCCAGACATATTCTCAAGGGCAAGCTGCACATGTCTTATGAAGGTGTGGGAAGCAGTATTTGGACTGATACGCCCTAAGGATGATAAAACCACTGTTTAAAGAGTGTCTTCTTGAATAACAAGTTTTCACAACATGACAAAGCTTTAACCATCGCTGAGCAATAGTCAGCGTTTTTTATGCACAAAGTCCATGACTCTCACTCTCTCCCCAGTCAAGGATTCATTTTAAAACTTCAGACTCAGGGTACTCTTGAATTCCTTTCAATAGGTTTCTGCTGTTCCTTATGTTACGTGATTGTCCAGGGTAGCGTGTTGGGGAGGAAAGTCTTAGGCGAAACATGAGCAGGTTGCCAAATTCTTTTTAATCCTATTCAGCAGAAGTAAATCTAAGCCTCAGTGACTTTCATATATGAGATACCTTCATTTTCCTGACTCTCAGCTCATTGAGAAGATCAGTATTTTAATCCTGCTTTACCCAGTACCACTTTCTCTCTTAACTAATTGTTTAGAACGGGATTTAGTGAAAAGAAGATTAGGGAAATGCTATGGGCATGGAGAGCTGCCCACCAGAAATAACACACTGTTAGCTTGAATAATTGGCCAGCATTAGCTGTAGTGGGATGCATCTCATTGGGATTAAGCTTCAACGCACCTGAGTTTCCCAGGTCCTTTCACAGAGCAGCATGGGCCAACAGTCTTTCAGTAGGAAGTGTTAATCTGTTTTAGTAGTTGTAATTGCTTACATCACTCCCTGTTGCTTACATCACACCCTATTGCTTTGGGCACAAGCCCTGTGCGGGTGTCTTCGCACTGCACAGTGGATTGAGAAGAAGGCCACCCACCCTCCCTTCTCCCCAGGCATGGGTCTAACACAGCTTTCTAAACCTCCGAGGTGGTGGGCTATGTTCACCCACAGCATCACATCAGATTTTACACAGTGACAGGTTTGGCCTGTCTAAAAACACCCTTCGAGGTGACTCCCAAGAAAACAGTGGTTTTCAACTGTGCTGTGTGATTATAAACAACTCTGGAGTTTGAGTGTAACATGCAGGGGGAAAAAGGTAGTGCGATAAATACAGCTAGACAGCAGTAAGAAATTCCTTTGAGAAAATCTTTTTGTTTCCAACTGAACCTTAGTTTTCCAGACCATTTCAGATGTGAAAAAAGTCTTATGTGAGTAGAAGTGTGTTTGTCTTTGTTCTCAACGATCTAATTGGTTTAATTAAACATATGTAAAGATATATAAAGATATATAAAGATATTTAATTAAAGATATGTTGGAATAAGCCCCTCCAAAAACACAAAGGTTTTTGTCAAATTCTAGAACAATTAATTGGTCAATTCCTTTATTTCCATCCAGCAGGAGGTAGACATGACTCGATTTTAAAATGCTATGTGCCAGATGACCTACAGTAAGCGAAACAGTCGGAAAAATAATCATGTGATGATGGTAAAGGGTCACAGAATGAGCTGCTGCTTCCAACACCAAGGAAGGACCTAAACAATAGAAAGCACAAATGAGGTTTTCAGCACACCCCTCTACCCAGCAAATTTATTTTTCCTTCAGTTTCTCTATAGGAATCTTATTCAGAGATTGCATCGCTCACCTTCTCGCTGGCTATTGCAAAAAAGGCAGCACTAAAAGCACTGTGATACACAGTTCAGGGTATGGCCAGACAACCTGGTGGGACCTGCTGAGACACTGAAAACTGCTCTGTGATGTGGCCTCCCCACTTTGCAGTGAACAGTGGCATCAGTAGCGTCTTCCAGCTCCAGCCCTCATACGCTGTAATGGAGAAGCAGGTTCAAAACCCAGCTCAAAAACACAGCACCAGAAAAAGGCAGGGGCAATTGTTTAGTTAATATTTAAACATATATACAGCTTTCAGCCTTTGACAACAGCACCTCCAGCAACTACGCAGAGAAGTCCTTGAATCCTGCCTGGGTAACTCCCAACTCTTGTTTCTTCTCCAGATATTTGAAACTGCGTTTGGCAGGATTCCCCCCAACCACTCAGGCTATTTGAGCAGAGCTCTTTGTGCTTGAGTTATTTTCTGTTCTGTTTGCTGCCAACGTCCAGAAGTGATCTCATCTCTTCTCCACTTCTAGCAGAACCCTGAATCTCCTCACCTCCTTTTCAACTGCAATCACTTCCTCCCCAGACCTTTCATGCCTGCTTTGTATTTCAGAGGCTCCAGAAATGATCTTTTGTCACTGTGGAACCAACTTCTCAAAACCACAAATTCTTATCTTCTTCTTAACTCTCATTTCTTCCTCTGCTTTTTTTCTTCGGCATCACTGTAAGCTAGCCTTAAGCCTTCATCTGCCACATCCTGAACTCAGATTTACTAAGTATCCCTATGTCTCCCCAGGTGACCTTCACTCCCTCCCTCTGACATTTCCTACCTGTTGCTGATGTTCAGCCAAGGACCAGAGCACTGAACATCTGTTGCCACTGGGAAGCAATACCAGCATCATCAACCTCCCTCTAAAACTGCAAAATCACCTATCTAGACTCCTGATGCCTTTGAGAACAGAGCGAAGGAGTGGGAAGCAGATCCAGTCCTGCTTTGATTTGGTTCTAGCTGCTGCTTTTATTCAGGCTCAGCTAGACTGTTTTACCCTCCTGAATTGTCAATGGGAAAAATGATAGGTTGTGGGGTGAAGATGGAGATGTGAAAGTGAAGTGCTTGTGGGTTAGCTTCTGAGGCACTTTTTTCCATCAGTCTTGGCTAAGTGGCATGTGTCATCATACACTAGAAAATGCTGTTTTCTATGTGTCAAAGATGTAGAGGCACTTAGGGACAGATTGCAAATGAGTGCCCTTTGGATCATGCTAGTAAAACAGTTGTTTCTTTTTATCCTTCAGAAGCAGCGCTTCACCACATCCAGAAAGGTGATTGACTGTATTTTGTGAACCTAAGATCAACCTCCTGTGAAAAATTTGAATAATATATGAAAGAACTAGATAAGACATGGTTTTTTATATATATTTTTATATGCACACACGCATATATGCGTATATATGTAAATATATATGTGAGTGTATATATATGACATTATCTTTAAGAATTCTCTTATCAACACCATTTAAAAATAGAAATAAGAGAAATAGGGATGAAATGAAATAGTTTACTATCTTATTTGCAAGAATAAGAAGGCAGTATATGAAGACATAGAATACCCTGAAGGGAAAGAAGGAATAATAGACTGGGCAAAGGCTGGAAATGAAACTGCAGGGAGTAACCTATATTGTGAAGAAACTGCATGTGTAATCTGCTTCACTTGGAAAAGAGTGTCAAGTCTCTGCTATTACATCCACTTACTAATAACCCATCTGTCAGTCTTCTAACTCAAGCAGTTCTGCTAAAGATGGTATCTTTATCACAGAAATAGTGTTAAAAGATAAGCTAGGGTTTAATATCATAAGGATAATTTTTGTTTCCCATGAGAAAGATTAATTCAAGAACCTAATCAAAAGGATGAAATTCTGCATCTAGAAAGCAAAGAAACAATGTTTTAATGAAAATCCATTTAAATACCAAGAACACTTTCAAAAGAGCCAGCATTTGGAAGAAGACATAGAAGATAAAGCAGAGACACTTGTTCTTCAGTTGCTAGAAAGAAGTGCATTATTTTGGGGGGGATTGATGTTGGTTTTTGTCGCTTTTGCAATGCTCCTGCAATCTGATATTGAGACATTTACAACTTATCTCAGACACCTTTTCTACTCTGAGATATGCCTGTTCAATAATAATTTCCCAAATCCAGCTGGTTCTGGTAGGTGTTCCCTGAACACTGAGCCGCCCCATCTTAAATGCACAACTGTTGTCCATTAATCATTCTTGAAAAACTTTGCATTCCTAGGGGTGTAACAGAACCTCCCTCAGGGACTTCTAGTAAGATTTTCTTGTGATGGTCCTTCCTTCAGGCTTGTCTTTGTAAAGCATGAAGTCTGAAGAGATCATTTTGTCTCAGTTTTTATGAACTGTAAAATTGTTGATGTTTGCATAAAAAATACTTGCAAAACTGTTCTCTGTAAGACATCTTTATCCAGCACTGAGCAAGCCAGCCAGATAGAGTTCAGAATGTGCTAGCAATGCTCAGGAAAAGACCTCATCAAATAACAGACATAATGGCACTTGCCATAGAAGGAATTATACATTATACGTTCTATTACTGCCCATGTCCCACTTTTGAAAAGCCAATGCTGCAAAGAAATAAAAAGCAGCTATGGGAGGCCAGTCTCTGGAGTAGGTTCCTAACAGCTTTCCAGAAAGGGCACAGAGCTATGAACGTTGCAAATATTTTTCATGAGATTGATCAGGTGGAGCTGTTTCAGCTTGCTCAGTCTACTAGCAGCTCTGGGAATTCCTGGATTTTTCCTTCAGGCTTGTAGTTCATCCTCAATCAGCTTGGGAGAAGTTTTGATTGTGCAGGTGCATGGCCAGGTAGATACAAGCATGTGCTGCAACTGTTTGCACAACATACTGCTGGTCTGCAGGGTCTTCTTCGCAGGTGTGAACACCCTCCAGTCTGCAGGCAGAGCGGTCACATACAGCATCCTTATCAGGCAACATTCACATGTCTGGGCCTACAGCACGTAGTGCATGTAGTGACTTTGGCTGTTTTCAGCTTTGGACCACCCAGGCAGCTGGGACACAAGTTCAGGTTAAAGTTTCCTGTTTCTATTAACATCGGGCAACCTGGCAATAACTCAGTTGGTATCACCCCAGGAATTATCAGGACACTGTTATTTTGCTGTTTCTCAGCACTTTTGGCTTCTACAGCCACTGTCATTTTTTTCTGAGCACCAAATCCATATGAAACTCTGGCTTCTCTGACACAAGATTGACTGTTATGCTAAACTTTTGTGATCCTTTCTCATTTCATTATGAAATGGGATGGGTTGATTGTAAGGTGCAGGGGAATAGCATACAGCAACAATACGTTCTGCAGATTCACCTTCTCTTGTAAGCAGGATCTCAGGCGAGGATAACAAGATTCAGCCAGCTGGGGTGTTACATGATTTTCATTCTTCAATTATCCATTTAAAGAACAGCACAAAGTATCTCCAGACTCTGGAAGAGTACTGCTACAGGAGTGAGTCAATCTGCCTCTCTCCTTGGCTTGTTTTCAGGCCTGATGCTGGTGGGATGTTTGAATTTTGTATTTCAGCTTGTCTGGTCACGAGCAGTTTTGGCAGTAAATGGAGCTGGTGGGCAGAAACCCTGCAGCTTTAAGTGTTATTATGCACCTGGTTTTCTTCACAGAGCCAGTACATCTGCCAAAAGCATGTAGCCTTATTTGTGCTCAGTTCCCCACTTAGTGCTCAGTTACTAGTAGTGTTTTATCCAAGCTGGAAAGCTGAAAAGAGGAATGCACTGTTGCCCTTAGCAATAATTCATATTACGAAGATGGTTTAATATATGCCTTTACCCTCACTTCATGAAGTGCATTCTGTTCACAAGTGCAGGGTCCGTATGACAGTTCAACATGTGTATAGAATATCTTAAAAAGCATTATTAAGGCAGTTGTAAAAGACAGCAATGGACTGCAAGTGACCTGACAATGATGGAAAACGTCCTTCCTACTTAACAAATAAGAGCCACTGACTTTAATAGATGATACATCACATCCTATCCTCAGTAGGAAATAAATACTGCAGATGCTAAGAGCTCTTCAAGACCAGATGCTGTGAAATGTTTGCATTTCCCATCAGTGCCTCTTTTCTCATTCAATTCCCCAAGAGTTTGCTCAGGTTTCTGGCCGAGATTACACAATTTGAATTTTTTTTCTTTCTTTTTGTTTTCTTTTTTGAGTGGTTTTGTCCTCAAAGAAACCAGACAGGCTAGCCAAACCCAGCATGACAATCAGTGCTGAAAGGCATGTGATCACCATCCAAAAAGTGCCTTTAATGCATCACAATCTCCTTCACACTGGGTGAGGAGTTCAATGAAACCACACCACATGACAGTAAAACTGAGGTAAGAATGAAAGATTTCCACTAGATTGGCCGTACTTCCAGAAGAACAAGAAAAGGCATGCAGATTATAAGCAAGAATATTTGTGAAACCCAACTGCTTTTGGAAAAAATAATGAAATGGAAATAGATATTCCACACCCAGGAACAGACTGGACCAGAGATTTTAAGAAAACCGCGAGGGGTGTGTTTTCTGCATTAGATTCATGGAAGTTAAGATATTAATCTGGCCAGACTTCTGTATTGCCTAAAACATTCAACTTCACACAGTAGTGCCTGCAAGTGGAATAGATAATTTTAATGTGAATAAAAAATATCTTCCAGAGACATGATGGTGATGAAAAAAACTGATACTGACTTGGAAACAAGATACAGAGAATTTCTGTCAGGCTTTATTAATCTCACTCGCTCAGGGAGTGTACCTCAATTCTGTTTTTAATTTCTCCAGTTTCAGCTTTCAGATACAGGCTGTTGTTACGTCTTAGAATAAGGAGCTGTATCAAACATAACAGTATCATTTTGCTTTGTGTCTGCAGTGAAGGCAAGATGACTACGCTGTGTTCAGCTTCCTTCTCAGTCTTCGTTTCTATACACAACTCGAGGTATGTATGCCCCTCACTGAGAGACATTTTTTCATCCCTCAGAAAATTTGTGCAGATCTTCAACAAATCTTCTCTTGATGCTGTACAAGATGTGCAGCGGTTCTATATTCTGCATCCAGCATCCTTAAAACCATAAAGATACCCTACTCCTCTTAACACCCTCAAGAATCACGTTAGCCCTGTTTGTCACACTGTTAGACTGGTGTTAACACTTTGTGGTTTGGTCAAAAACCTCGACAAATTTACCATTTTCCAGTATCCCATTTTATATGCATACTGTAACATACTGGTTTTTACCAAGTCCAGTTCATGCTGCATTACCAGCCCTTAAGCTGTCGTAATTTAGCATTCTGCTGGTCTTTGTGTCATCCACAGGTTTTATTGGCAGGGATTTTATATCTATTACCATCTTTAATAAAGGTATTAGATTGAGCCAATGCTGACCTCTGCCCACCGGTTTTTCACAAAACCTATTAAGCTAATGATCTGCAGCACGAAACCCCAGGAGAGCATATGGGCATTTCTGAGTGTTGAATAATCACTCCCTGATTCTGCAAGACCAAAATCTGTTCAGGCAGGAGGTTTCATTTTAAGATAGTAATTTCTCTCTGTAGCCACTGGGAATAGAAATTCACTTCCAGGTGCATCCTGCAATGAAATATACACTGTTAATATGTGGCCTGGATCTGCCTCTCTCACTGCACCTTGTCTGTAGCTGGAGCTTAGTGGACTTAGCTTAGCTAAGTTGACTAATAAATTATCGAATGGCTGAAATTAAGTGATACGAACCCAAACCTGTATGTTTCTGTAGTTACAGCAGAACAGAAACACCATCCTAAGGAGCGAACTGAAATACCACTGTAATCTCAAGTAGAACTGTAGCATGAACAGGAGGCTCATGATTATCTTTGCATTTCCTCAGAGCATTGTGTCTGTGGATAGCAGGTCACTGAATCAGGTCCAGAAATGGGACAGGACAGAGTACATAATCAAGAGACAAGGAATGGAGGGGGAAATGGTGGTAGCAAGCCTATTCTCAGTGTCCAGTCCAGTGAGGGAGTGGCTCAGTGTGTGTCTTGACATGTTCCATCTTCTCTGCGTAGTCAGGTCACACACTGGGATCCACTAACGGGCAAGTTTGGGGTAAATTAACGGACTTTATGAAAATTACATGTACATTATGAACAACAGCTTCTGATTTATAGCCAAGACTAAAATAGCTGAAATAATCTTTACTGGAGCTGTTGCATATCCTTCCCTCTTGGGTGAAAAAAATTCAAAGGAAGCCACAAGCAGAGTATCAATCACATCAAGATCTGCAGTAGGAAGAGAGTACTTGAGTTGTCTGGAACAGACACTGCCTGGAAGTCTAGAAAAATCAGGGGTTTTGATGTGACTGCTTTCACCCTCTTCGACTGCCTGTACAGCTGACTGGGTGGCTGAGGGCTAGGATGCTGTCCTTGGTCAGTCATTAGGCACCAGGTTTCTTAAATACTGCAGCACTTGCCCAAAATTGTGGAGGTTATGTGCCATATTGTGGTGGGTTGACCTGGGCCGGACACCAGGTGCCCACCAAACTGCTCTGTCACTCCCTCTCTTCAACTGGACAGGGGAGAGAAAATATAACAAAAAGCTCATGGGTCAAGATAAAGACAGGGAGAGATCACTCACCAATTACCATCATGGGCAAAACAGACTTGACTCAGGGAAATTAATTTAATTTATTACCAATCAAATCAGAGTAGGGTAATGAGAAAATAAAACCAAATCTTGAAACACCTTCCCCCCACCCCTCCCTTCTTCCTGGGCTCAGTTTCACTCCCGATTTTCTCTACCTCCTCCTGCCAAGCAGTGCAGGTGGACAGGAATGGGGGTTGCAGACAGTTCATTACTCATTGTTTCTGCCACTCCTTCCTCCTCAGGGGGAGGACTCCTCACACTCTTCCCCTGCTCCAGCGTGGGGTCCCTCCCATGGGGTGCAGTCCTCCACAAACTTCTCCAACGTGGGTCCTTCCCACAGGCTGCAGTTCTTCATGAACTGCTCCAGCGTGGGTCCCTTCCACAAGGTACAATCCTTCAGGAACAGACTGGTCCAGCGTGGGTCCCCCACGGGGTCACAGGTCCTGCCAGGAGCCTGCTCCAGCGTGGGCTTCCCACAGGATCACAGCCTCCTTCAGGCATCCACCTGCTCCAGTGTGGGGTCCTCCCCGGGCTGCAGGTGGATATCTGCTCCACTGTGGACCTCCATGGGCTGCATGGGCACAACCTGCCTCACCATGGTCTTCACCACGGGCCGCTCCAGTGCCTGGAGTGCCTCCTCCCCCTAATTCTTCACTGACCTTGGTGTCTGCAGAGTTGTTGTTCTCACATAGTCTCACTCCTCTCTCCGCTGCTGTTGTTCTGCCACATTTCCCCCCGGCTTCTTAAATCTGTTCTCCCAGAGGCACTACCACCGTCGCTGATGGGCTCAGCCTTGGCCAGCAGTAGGTCCGTCTTGGAGCCGGCTGGCATTGGCTCTATCGACATAGGGGAAGTTTCTAGCAGCTTCTCACAGAAGCCACCCCTGTGGCCCCCCCACTACCAGAACCTTGCCTTGCAAACCCAATATGCATATTTAAGGTGCTGGTATGGGTACATGATACCTGCTCCGTGCTGTTAAGCTATGCAGAGAACTAAGATCTAATGGCACTGGACTGTAGACAGCCTGGAGTACTCTCTGCTCTCTTGAATCTGGACACCTTTGTAGCTGTCTACTCATATCCTCTTTGGGAGGCTAAGATTTCTCATCCTTCACAAAGGTCTGTGGAGAGCTGCTGACTGCACTTTCCATTTCTTCTTGGCACATTACTGATAACTAAAGAAATGCTCTGAATTCAGTGAACCTGGATGAGCTAATGGGCTCCGAAGTTGAAACAGCTGTGCAGAGCAACGTGTTTTAAATTGGAAGATCACAAAGGGAAAGTTGGTCCAAGTACATGTGACAAATGACAAATTTTTAGAATGAAAGCTGGTGGCAACACCCTGGGAAGTAAATAATGCTTTGTTCCTTTCTCCTTCCTTTTCCTGCTTTGCACTGTGATCCCATTGGATCTGGAAGTGTGACTGAAGATAAGGAGGTGCCTCAGACTGCTGACAAAACTTCCTTGTCTTGTTTTATTTTTTCTTCATGAACATTAATGGCTGGAGGGTAAGGAGAAATGAATTTTTAAAAAAAGAAGTAAAAAAAAT
Source organism: Gavia stellata (assembly GCF_030936135.1). Classification (NCBI taxonomy): domain Eukaryota; kingdom Metazoa; phylum Chordata; class Aves; order Gaviiformes; family Gaviidae; genus Gavia; species Gavia stellata. The sequence continues at coordinate 31,993,152 of NC_082596.1, forward strand.
CCCCAAATGTAACAAGGGATGAAAGGCACTTAAAACACATTTCACAGGAAATTAATTTAAGAAAACACTTAACATTTTTTCTGATTCAGGTATGTGAAATCAGATAACTAAAGATTAGGATTATATGTACAGAAATAATTTAGGACATGAGAGGAAAAAAGATTCTGCTACCTTGAATTTAGTTTCAGTCAGAAGAAGGCCTGGTAGTAGGACAGAAGCTTTCTTACCATCCCAGACAAGAGCCGTATTAACACTTCTTGCTGCAGAGGGACAAGGAGCACAACAAGAAGTCACAGGTAGTTATTTGAAGAAAGAAAATCTGACCAAGTCTTTCAGCTGAGTGAAACATCTAGTCTACCCTTTTTAGTTTGTTAACATAATGTGACAGATACATCATGAAATCAGTTGAGATTGGTAGATAAAAACAATTAGTGAGAAACTGAATTAATTTTGCACAGATCTGCCTATCAGGCAGGGAAAATAAATTGCTATTAAGCAAGGTCACTTTTTAATAGCATTTTATTATTTGCTGTCTGGAAAATTTAGCCAAGGATTTAGGCACTACAATGCTAGCCTTCGCATTATCAAGTATGCAGTCATCCAGATAAATTTACATGTGTTGGTCTGTGGCGGGTTGGCATCAGCCAGCAATGAAGCACCATACAGGCTGCTACAAAAATTAAATCCATCCCAGCCAGACCCAGCCAGACCCAGTACAACAGACCTCTATACATTTCATGGAAGGAGTTAGGTACTTAGGAAAAAAAATCCCAAATATTAAACCTCCTACTCTCACCAAAGGAAGCGGGCAGCATATTTTCTGCCAATTTGAAGGCTATTTTTCATCTCAGCAGAAGAACAGTATCAGTTATTGTTAAGAAATAAAATTAAGGCAGGAGAATTTTAAAAACAGTCTTCTATCTAGGGATATTTCTTCTTTCCCAAAATGATATAAAATTATTACAATCAGGATTTACAGTCTTTGCAGCATAGATTTTTTTTAAAAAGGAAGAGAGAATGTCAAATTGTTAATTAAAAAATTACGTTACTGAGATTATTTCATCTACTGTACTTTTTTAGCTCCCTAATCATTACAGGGATACAAAGCATCAGTTACTTAGGGCCAAGATGTCGCCTGGATATTAGAACTACAAAGACAAAGATTACTTTGAAGGTCAAGGAAATGGTGCATGGCTTTGTGTCTTAGACATGGAAGATTGAATGCTGACTGGTGTTTCAAGGCATGGTTGGAAAATTACACTTGATGGTCTACAAAACATCTAGATTCTAATTCAAGAGAAAAGCACTAATTACTAGAGACAGGGACAACCATAATTTTATAATTCCTCAACTGCTCAAGTTAATGCAAATGGATGAAAGCCTTGAGTGTGTACTACTCTCATCATTGTTGTCATCATGTAGAATGTATCTCATCTAAGTTTTGACATGAAGATGCAGAGCTTCATGTAGGAGCACTCTTGCTCATTTTTACAAGATATTAATACAATTTACAAAATTATTCTTCTAGCATAGGCAATGACCTTAAAATGAGAGCATTTGTACTCTGTAATCCACCATTGGACCTCTGTTGAGTATAAAGGGGAATCCAAGGTGACTTGCTTTGAGATAGATACCCATTTTCTAGACATCCACATTTATTCAGGACAGTCCAATCCAGGATATCAGCCAAGCCACAGTAGCCAGAAAATATGAAATGATTCAGCTTGCCTTAACCAACAGCTTGAGAGTTAAACCCTGTATTTCAAATAGGCTGGGGCCACAAGGACATAGTCCAAGTACAGATTGCTCTCTTGGTGGCCACAGAACAGCTGGTGAATTGCCCTTACTTCAGCTCAGCAAACTACAACCTTATGACTGAATTAAAGTTATCTGCCTTTAATTATCACAACTGAGGTTGAAGATCCAAGCCAACAACACCGTCTGGTTTACAGGTACACGCTACTACTCTGAGACCGGGACATGCAGAAATAGATGACTTACTGTGACATTTATTTCAGTGTTTCGAAAAATGGATTACTTAAAAAGTCCAGATGCTCTTAGGGATTGAGTTTGGAGTTTAATTTGTGATAATGACAATCTTTTATATATGCTGGTTTACTGCAGCAGTATCATAACACAGAGTTTCCAGTAAGAATGTTAAATACATGCAAATAGCTCACCTCTTCCAGATGCCAGAAACTAAACACTGCTTTGAAGTAAATCCCTAGATAATCCCTGAAAAATGTTGCATTATAAAATGTAAGGAGGAAGAAATTTCTTCCTTGTGCTTTAGGAATAGCTCTTTCAGGGAACAGAAAAAGGGATGGGCAATTTTCTTGGTCCCTATAGCTATAAACACTTACTTTCCACCACATACCTGCCCATCCGTTACTGTGCTGGACAAGTCTGGGACCTTCCTTTTACTCTCATGGCCCCAAAAACCTAACCTGATTTTCAGGTTTTCCTGAGAAGGGAAGTTGCTGCTTCCTCACTGATACTAAAAGAATGCTATATAAGTCAGGAAAAGGAATAAAGCTATTTGATTTTAAAGGAAATTTTATATCAAATTAGTAAAAGGCTTAACTTTACCATCATGTTAAGGAAAAAAAAATGTTCTTGAGCTTTTCCTTACCTTTTTCCACCTTTACGTGCTCACCAAAGTAAGTTCCTCATTTGGTAGGCATGTAGAGGGAGAAAAAAAGGACACAGTATTTGAAAGGGAGATTTGAAGAGCTGGGTCTCAGGAGGGGCAGCGAAGACAAAGGCTCCCAAAGTGCAAGGACTTGAGTTTGGAGAGTAGGAAGTATAAGCAACTTTATAGCATGAAGAGTTACTAATATACAGAGAGAGGAATAAATAGAGCAATGATTCTCCTCTGGCTTGCCTTTGCCTTTTCACAAACTTGAATGACAGAGGATTTAGCTCAGTTTTCAGCGGTCTCACTGAAGTGGCTATTTGGAGTCAGTGCCTGCCTTTCCATTCATCTTGACGGCAGTAACAAGCCCTCATTTAAGAGAGAGAGAGACACTTTCCTCCCCAAGCAACGGCACTCTGGTTCTTGACAGCGCTGGCCCTCTTGTTCACATGGTAAAGCAGGTTGCAGAAGGTCACAGAAAGACACATCTCAAGCTCACCGACTGCTTTTTTTTTCAAAAGTGAAAGGTTTTGTCTGTCTGCTTGGTGGGGAATGGGAAAGAAAAGGAGAAGAGAGATCATCTTGTGTATTTTCTTCTTTCCAAAGAGGTTCATTACTAGTGTAGGTTGACATGCAGCAGAAACTAAGCAAGTTTCAAAGTGTGAGGGACATGCTTTCTACAGAAGTTGTATTAGGTATTAATTTAGCCCAGGTTGCCTAAGCACAGACCACCTCTTGCCTAAAAGCAGATTGAGAATTTGGCCATCCATCCAATAAGCTAAAACCACAGAGATTGAAGTTATTGTGACTTTGGATAGTAGTAATCCAAATAATACAACTAACAAACAGATTTAGTTAAAGCATCAGAATTAATGATTTCTCTCAATGTGCAATACAGCTTTTCCTCTTCAGAGATGTTACTTTTAACAATACAAATTTGAAGATAAAAGGAAAGGTGAGGCAGGAGGCAGATCAGCTTGCCTCTGACATTCACAAGAGAGAAATCTGGGATTGAAGTATTCCAGTTGCACTTGACACTCTCCCAGCATTAGAGGGAAAGTTACCATTTCAGTATGAAGACTATATTATGTAATTGGTATTAGCTCTTGGTTGTTGTTATGCCAGAGCACTCAGTAAGGTGTTTCCACAGATTATTTGGGTCATTCAAGAAATACTCAATTTTCAGACTCCAGCTGGCTGACATCACTGCAGCCTCAAGCAACTAAAAGTCATTATTTCTCCTTACATGTAAAGCAGACCTTTAACCTCAGCTCCTGGAATTATCCTGGTGTGTGTGCTTGCAGACCTGAACTTCATTTATCTCCAAGATATGAAGTTAATTGACCTTTTTAGAATTAAATTGTTCTTTTAGTATGCAATGTTAATAATCTTGCATTTATCTTCATAATAGAAATATGAGTACAAGTAGAAACTAATCAGGATGTTGTTAATTATACAACTTTAAAATAATGCTCTGCTAACCTAAAGTATTGATATATTTAGCACACTGATTTTTTTCATGTACACCAGAAGGTGAGGGATCTTCCAAAATGCTATGTAAGTAGATGTGAATCCAAAGGCACACCACTTCTGACTTATTCAGATTGATTATGAATGTAGAAATTTTAATCTAGATTCCACACTAGCCCGAGTGTGTATGAAAGATACAGGTCCCCTTTGGACAAGACTTATCTTACAGCTTTTATACTCATCCCAATAACTTTGAGACACGATAGACACAACTTCCAAAAAATGCTGAATAGCAGTTTCATCAAGTGCCAGTGAGGATACTGGGTTAAGCCTGTTCTGCTTTGATCCTAGAACATGCTACATTATTGGCTACCAGACAGAAATATTTTTTTTAAAGAGCTACCATACTCAGGTTCTGTACCAGCAAATGTTCAAGAAACACATGGGTAATTTGCACTACCAGTTGAGAAAGCAGTCTCCAATATTTTCTGCTTCACAGAGCAGAAGATGCTATGCAGCTAGATTAGATCATATTAGGCACATAGTGTTTTGTGGCCCCAACAGACTCCATGAGTTGTTTGCTTATAGAGAGCCATGCTCACCCAAGAATGAGCCAATATGTTGTCCTGAACTAGTTTAGATTTAGTTGTAGCTAAGCACTTCCAAGCACTTGCCGGATGTGTCTTACTGCTTAACCTACGGAGTCAGAGAGATTGTAGGAGTTTTGCTAGTCGTGTCAGTATGCTCTGGGAGATCCAGTAGCTTCAGTACTGTCCCAGACTGCACAATTCTCTAGCAGCAGGTGGTGTAAATGCAATCATTATCCTACTAGAGTTACTTGCAGGAACTGGCAAATAAGCCTCTCTGCCCCAAAGAAAGCCTGATTCTCCAGCATTGTGTTTGCAGCCAAGTTCTTTTATGGCTAATGGGGACCAATGCTTAACACCGTGATGCATCTGAGAAGTTAGCTGCTAGGCAAGACAAGAAGGATGTCAGGTTGTTTCTACTTAAGAAAATGTCTATTTCTCTAGGGGATGAGATAGGAAAAATGATCTCTCAGCTTTTCCAAAGATAAAGAGAGTTCAGCCTAAGCAGACACCATGGTAATCAAGGAACCAAATTATATAGCTAATAGGTTTAATGCTACAAGTTAAGAGTCTCAGACTACCTCTATAGCTCCAGATAGTTCCTTTGGCAGCAAATTCAGCTGCCAAATTAATTGCTTTGTATGTTTGTAAGTTTTTGTAACTGTAACAACAGTGCAACACAAACAGTAAACTATTTTCTTCTACCAAGCCCATTTCTGTACAACAGAACTGCACTAGATGTTCATGAAACAACTGATATCCGTGGCTCAGGCTCTGTGACCCGGGGAGTCATTTTCAACAGTCAAAAGCAGCATTTCTGCCATTCACTTCTTCTGCTCTTGATGCTGATGATTGTATTTGTGCCACTTACATAGGCAGAGGAAGCTTTCACAGAAGCTTTATATACACCAAGGAGGGCACAGTCATGCCTTAATTGTGGTGAGCAGTTTGAAGGAGCAAAAAACCAGGCAGTAAATTACAAATGACAGAAGGGATTTTCAAATACTTCAATATAATTCCAGCAAGTTAATATTGGATTACCAGAAGTTCATGTTAACAAAACTAATGCAGAAAGTACTGTTGGAACAGGGATGTGTACAACCTAAAGCCATATCAGATCATAAAAGCAATTAAGTTATGTTCAGCTTAAATAATTTGGCAGCAAGACTAAAATGATATGAGAGAATGAGAAAGCCATACCCGCAGGGGCTGAGGAAAAAACGACGTCTGTTAAAAAAGAGCATGTGTCTAGCCTCATGCCATGCTTGCTGTCTGGTTCCTTCAGTTCTTGCCTGGGAAGATGTGCTGCGGTCCCCTTGCGTGCATGGCATTGGCGATTCCACCAGGCATTTCATGCTACCAAAAGCATGTACAAGGAGCCCCTGTTAAGGCAGCATAAACTGCTGTACTCTCATGACGGAGCAAACACCCCACCAAGTGTTTGCAACAACCCACACAAGGAGGAATGACAGGACTCAGCGTAGTTTAAAGAAACATCAGAAGCTCTGAAACAAATAAATGCGACCAAGATAGCGGGCCCTTGCTGTAGGGGAAAGGAGGCAGCAACACTTCTGCAAATGGCCTGGAGTGCTTCAGGCCTTCAGTCAGCAGCTCAGAGGGACGCTGCAGCTCTAACTCCTGCATGGTGCTTCCACGAAGCAATGCCACACCGACATTACAATAGCTAGCATGCAAGTACAAAAAGCTGACGTTAGTGTGGGACAAGGCTTTGATGTTAGTGTAGAACAAGGTCTGTTTCTTTCTTCATAATGTTCTAAAAGTTCAAAAACAGCAGTTTGAGCAGTTACAAGCTGAAGCAGCACTTTAGCCTTTAATACTTGGAGGAGTTTGGGAAGATGTTGAGATAAGTAGAAACCTCTTTTAAAGCACAAGGAAGGTAAGCCAATGAAATGGCTGCCAGTACTGAGAAGGACAGCTGAAGATGTTAATTTTTCCTGAAAGATCATGTCTCCACTAGAGATGCACAACTTCCCATGCCTGCCAGCTGTGATGAGATCCTCCAGAGGGGAAAAAGTAGAAAGCAGGTTTAGAAAGCAGCTTTTTGGGCTGCAGGGTCCATTTTAGTGTTCAACTAGGTGTCATTATTGTCACTAGCAGCTTTAGAGGCTCTGTGTATGCCAAAACTAAGGCTTGGCTGCGGTTAGGGATTTGGGCACCAAGAGCCATAGGGACATACCTTGCCCACGTCTGCTGAAGGTGCCTGCTGGGAGGGATGCAGCACATGTGATGGCAAACTCTGTCCTCCCTGTGCAAGCTGCCCTGTGCCTCCAGCCCCTCTGCAGCATCCTGAGCGAGGAGCTAGTTTACTACCTGACATTAAGCAATGCATTTTATAGACACTCCCTGATTGGAGATGTGAGTTTTTACATGCCGAACATAAGCAATGTTGACTTGTTTCTGGCAAGACAGCTCTCCAAACGCTTTGCATTTCTTTCCTCAGAGATCCTTTTGATTCCTAACCTACTTTATCTGGTACAAGACGAGATGAAGCGAGGTGGCTGTGACAGTGAAGTTCAGCGGTGATGCTGCAGAGGAGGCAGCTGTAAGAGGCCACTGGCCCAGGTAAGGTGCGTGGCTGGGCAGCGGCTGGTGGCCTCTGCAAACCGCTCCTTCTCCTTCCCTCCAGCTCCCAGCGCCCGGGGGCAGCAGTCAGCTGCAGAGCACTGCAGGGAGAGCTCTACCAGCTTTCACACCCACCGCTACTCGCCACACGTAGAGGGAGAGTGCTGTTTTCGGTAAGGCTTCGTCTCTGAACTCAGGGCATTTCATACCCAGGTTCTTTCTTTTCCTTTACGTGGAGCAATAGGTCTTTGGATGCGGTCCAAATGCATCTGTAATAACAGAGAGCTTTCTGGCAAGTACAAGAGGAGATCTCCGAAAGTTTCAGAGCAAGCTGTCAGATTAAAGCATCGCTAGCAATAAACTGCGACATGCAGACTGAAGCAATGCAGAAACAAGGCTGGAAAAAAGCATGTATATTTACTCAAAGTGCAGGTTCAGCAAAGCTTAAATGTTCTGCTGGGTCTTTTTAGTCTTGTTGAAATATTGCTCTTACACTTTGTTCTTTCTTTCACTTTCTTAGAAAGAGAAGTGAAATCCTGGGAATGTTCTCGCCTCACAAGAGGGTAACTATTAAGAGAAAGACAATCACTGGTAGGAATAGTTTAAACTTACAAGGTATTACATGTTACCAAAATGCACTAATCTGTCATCTTTATTTGAAATTTTTTTTCTCAGCTTGCTAAAAAGTATCTAGCAAGAAACAAACAAAAAGGAAAACAGTGGAAGGATTCTAAATGCAGATCCACGTGGAAATAAGATGCAAGTCTGGCTCTGTGCAGGCTGTATTGTATGAGCTGCAGTAATAAGGCAGAACTGGAAAGGAGTCCTGTGGGGCAGTCCCAAAGCAGATGTAACCAACCGTCTTATCGCTTTGATCAGATGGATGCTTCAAGAGATGGTTTCAGCTGGATGACCTGGGATAATTCAGAAGAGCATCTGGGGAAAGACTGCAAAGGGATTTTTCAGAATGTAATTAGAAAGTCTTCAAATTGCTAGAAGAAACCCAAAAGTGCTTCAGGAAACACTACTTTCTTCATTTGCAAGTCTTCTGCAATACTTAAATCTAGAGACAAGTTTAGGGATAAAAAAATAAGAAAAGAAAAACACCTTTTCTCTTTTTTGGGGGGAGGGAGGGAGGTGGGGGAGAAGAACAGGCAGGATTTATGTGCTCTGAGGCAAGTCCAGGGAAATGAAGTCCACAGATGAGACAAAATGGGACTCAGAAAAAGGCTGACTTTCATTGTACACTTTCAAGAGGAAGTGCCCTGATGTTAGGTGCAAGACTTGAAAAAAGTTGAACCAATTAGAGCAGCAGAAACTTCAGACATCTTTAAACTTATTCTTTAGACAAGGGAGGTTGGTGGGTAGTTAGAAACATGAAACATCTGCAGTGCCTATGTTTTAGCCAGCAAAACAAGATCTCTCATACAAACCTTAAGATAAAGGTTAAGTTAGATTAAGTTAAGTTAGATTTATCATTAATCTCGCTATGGCATTTGCTGAATACAGCGTATCTGAGGTAGAGCTCTGACATTCTGAATATTCTTATACAGAAATGCCCACATTATGTTCTGAAAGCCTATCACCTGCATGCCTGTAGGAGCTAGCATACCTGCATTTCTTCCCATTGCAATGAAAAGAAAACTGATTTGCAAATACTCCTCCTTCCGTACTTTTCTGATATTCCTTCTAACTCACTCCCTGCAATTCATAGTGTTGCTTGATGTGATTCACACTGTCAGCTGACTTGCTCCAGGAGTGAGGGAACACATACACGTTAGAGCAGTGTACGAGAAGTCAGTGTTTTCCTCAGGAATAGCAGTCACCTGGCATGAGCTACAAATGTTTGAGAGCATAGATTACTGCCATGCCATCTGCTGAGAAAAGTCAGAACCTCATCTGTCAACACTACTCTCACGAGAACCCAGCAACGGCAAGGGTCCAGAGGCTTGCCATTCACTCCAGCTTTACCTGCATTTTTTCTTCATCTTTAAAGCAAGTTCAGAAAATGTAATCATGTGTATTTTAATTGCAAGTTAATGGTGTCAACCACCAGGTTGTGTTTTGGGCTTGGTCTTACTACGCTTCGAAGTTACGAGATTTCATTTCTGTTCGTAGCGTTACCACAAACTTAGCTTAGTGTTTCAGAAACACCTTTTAGATGTTTCAATTTTCACAGTCCTGCTTTCAGATCCTGGAAACCTATTTAAGCATGTGGAGTATTCACTGGTTGGGCTAAAGTCCAGGAGGAAATGCAAGAACCCAGAATCACTAAAACTAAAAGTCAAGCGCTGGGGCCCACCAGCCTGAGGTCTCCAAATGTCACAGCCCAGCAATGTAACTGGGTAGAGTGGTGCCGGTAGCCACTCAAGGAAACAACAGATTTGTTGTTGCTGCTGGCAAAATTTGACTCCTTCAGCAAAGTGACCATTTGCAGTTGTACCCTCAGTCCTGAGCAAGGCCTAAAGCCACAGCAATGAGTGGGGGGAGCATCAGTTTGCTGCTGGGGACCGCTCTACTGAGCATAGGAAAACAGGACCTGCTCGTGTCTCCTGCTCACCTCTTTCCTCAGAAGAGAGAAAAAAAAACCACTGAAAACCAATTGGCCTCTTGAACTTTCAAACCAACTGAAGCCAGTATTTTGTAAAGTCAGTGCCTTACATCATGAATACTGAAGCTTTAGTTATAGCTTTTCCTGGCTAAGCAGAAGTCTAAGGCAATTCACCTGTCTCAAACGTTAATCAGAAATGACAGTAGCAAGCTGGTGAGCAGAGGTGGGCATCCTTTTACCCGTTCCTGGCTGCTCTCTGACATTAGCTCACCTTTCTTGAAGTTGCCCTGGGGCCTTAGAACAGATTCTCACTCTGGTATCTAGCCAGAGAAGTATTAAGAAAACTTATTGCTTGGTCTAGGTTGCAGCAGTACCAGACAGTGTGACATGGTCCCTCCTTCCTGGCACGAGAGCTGTTATAGCCCATCTTCTCGATAGGTATTACTGTGCCTGAACAGGAAGCTTGCAGCAAAGCCACAGTTCCTTCCCTGCTTAAGGGGAAATCACTGTTTTTAACAACTTTTTCAAGAAGACGTATTTTTTCTTACTATGCACATTGTGATCTGTGCCACCAATAACCCCACAGAGAGGCCACGTTCCTTCTAAGAAAGTTTTCAACAGAAATCATCGTCAACAGGCAAGAGTCTGCTATAGCATCAGGTGTGGAACTGAGCACAGATGTCTTTTCACCTTTTCATCCCAGTTTTTGATTCAAAGAGTAGCAGAACTATGGAGACAACTGTGTAAGCCTAATACACTGCTGCTCATTGGTAGTCACCAGTTCAATAGCTATAGCAGTCAAAGGAGTTGTACGCTGTTGCCCTTCTGGGACAAGGAGGAACTAGAGAAAGAAGCCTTTATTTAAGCAGAGTGTTGCTAGTAGTCATAACTGTGATTTGGTAATTCATGTTTTCACATTCGAGAGTAAGCTGTATTTTTATTTGACAAATCCATATATACCTACAGTACCAGGAAAGTTTTGGCACAGTCCTCAGTTAAAAAGTTGTCCTAAGTGACAGATCTCGACTATGGGAATAAGTATGCTCTTTCTCACATATTATAGTGGAAGCAGCATCATTCCTCCTGCATGCCCACAAGAGCCAAAGGCAGGTTACTACTGTGCTCATTTTTGTAAAAAGCTGTTTATCTCAAGTAGATCTCCACTGATGGTCTGACTCAGAGAGCAAGAGTTAACCCACCATCATCACCTTCCCATCCACTGGTCTCTCCTGCACAGCTGCTGCTTTGCTATTCCACTTCTGCACCTCCTGCATCAGGAACCATCCTGAATGGTCACAGCACCCCAAAACCCTGTTGTAGATGGTGTATCAGTGTTGTTCGCAGACTTCAGCCACGTCAGTTCATATCAGGATTAAGAGACAGGGTTTCCCTCTGTGACGAATTTACTTTGCCAGCATTTCCTCACTGTGATGGACCCTCACCAGCTTCCCTTCCTTGGTTTACCTCTTACCTGCTGTGGTTTCTTCAAAATTCCCTCTTATTTTGCAGGAGGTTTCTACACTTTTGAAGACGCCCTTGCTTTTGGTGGTATTACATCCCATCAGTGCTGATGACCACAGGGCTGTTTAGCCAGGTTGCCCAGCTCTTGCTGGCAAGACACTTCTGCAAGTGACACGAATCCCAGGTTTGCCTAAGCTTCCAGGCTGAGAAGCCCCACTGATTTCTTCATGACCATTAAGCACTTCAGTCTTTATCAGCAGGGGTGTATGACTTGAGGCCTTTGCCCCAGAGAGCAGGCAGGGTTTGTATTAGATGACATCAATGCCACAAGCTTATCTCTTGTCACTGGAAGTCTCTCCCAAAGGAAAGGAGACCATCAGTAGGATACTTCCCAAGTGAGAGCCATGAGGCTGCTCCCAGACAGCTGCTTGCTTTGAAGTAAACAAGCAAGTCAACCCACAAGCTGGCTTTCTTCTTGCATTTTTGAGTCATCGTGTTTGCAAGACATCTACAAATAGCTCAGATTCACTTTAAATAGGTGCAAGTGATTGACTGCCTAGGGAGGGTGAGCTTGTCTGCTCCAAAATGATTTGCATGGTACAGGTGCTTCACCTCTCTCCCAAAAAACTCTTCCAGCAGCACAAGCATTGCAGGCAGCTGTTAACACCAAAGGAAGGCCAATCCCCTCTCTCAGGCTATAGTTTTGAATATAAAAGCCCTATTTCCCCTCCAAAGAAATGAATGCTAATTGTAGTAAGCCACACACAGAACAGTTCCCAAAAGGCAAGAAAAGTAAGCGCAGGAACTGAGTTCAGCCAGATCTCATCCTTTCTATCCAGGGCACTGCAGCTATCCTCACCTGATACTTCCAAGTACTCATTATGAAATTACTGGATTTGAGTTTTCAGGTTCCTACAAACTGCTCACACATGGTGCAGTGTTTCTCAAGCCAATAATCCTAAGTGAAAAACCCCAAGATAATGACACAAGCTTCAGGGCCCCTCAGAGTTTCCTTTTAAAGAGAACCTGAGCATGTGATACTCTTGAGAAAACCTATCAGGAAAGGCATTGGCGACTTCAATAATTAGAATATTATTTTATTTATTTTGGGATTAGACCAAAGTTAGTAAATATGCAAAAACTCAAAAAAGGTTAGAGCAAACCTAAGATTAGCTATTCTAGGGGGAAAAAAAAAAAGGTAAAAAAGAATAATTTTTCCCACAGTCTGCAGTCTTAAAGGCACAAGACGGTAACTAACGATACATGTACAAACATATTCAGCCCTCACAGCAATGCAGGCTGGGGACAGACTGGCAAGGGAGAAGCTCTGCAGAAAAGGCCCGCAGGGTCCTGGTGGGCAGTGAGCTGAGCCCTGACAGCAGAAAGGCCAAAAACATCCTGGGCTGTGTGAACAGGAGCACAGCCAGTAGGTTGATGGCAGTGATTATTCCCCTTTCCTCAGCACCCATTACGCTGTATCCAGAGAACTGCACCCAGTTTTGGAGTGAGTTCAGCAGAGGGCCCCCAGGATGCTCAGGGGGCTGGAGCACTTGCCCTGTGAGGAGAGGCTGTCAGACTGGGGTGCTTCATCCTGGTTAAGAGATGGCTTTGGGAGTGCTTACAGCACCCGCAGACACCTATGTGGAAGTGACCGAGGAGTTGGAGCCAGGCTTTTCACAGCAGTGAATGGGGGGAGGATGAGAGACTATGAGTAAAAGCTGAAAGAAGAGGGGTTCAGGCAGGAGATAAGGAGACCCTTTCCCCTTGGGGGACAGCTGGGCAGGGGTGCAGGTTGCCCAGGGAGGCTGTGCTGGCTCCGTCCTTGGAGGTTTCCAAGCCCCAACAGGGCACAGTCTTGAGCAGCCCGGTCTGAGCTCAGAGGTGGCCTTGCCTGAGTGGGAGGCTGTGCTGGAGACCTCCTGACCTCCCTTCCCTTCCGAACTTCCCTATGATCTTACACTCCTATATAAATAATTTTTCTACAACGTTGTTACTTACAAAGTCAACAAGTACAAAGATCTGTGGACCAACATACTTGATGCCTAACAACCAGCAGAGTATTTCCTGGAAATCCACCTAAAGAGAATTGCAGGCGCTGGAGTCTGCACTTATTATCTGCTTTTTGCCATTGGAAGAGCATGTTACAGCCAAAAGGAAAGTCTAAGAAATTGATTGACTGCTTTCTGATACAGTTTTTTGTGATCTGAGCTATGACAGGGCTTAGGGGATCAGTCAAGGTGGACCTCATTATGGCAGGCCTGTACACATGTTGCCTCAAACAGATTACTACCTGAACAGAGCAAACAGAAAACAAATGAAGTGTCCAGGGACCTTTGGTGGGTCCATATCAGAGCCTAGCTTTATGCCATAACTACTCATAATGTAGTCATTGGGATATAAGTCTTCAGAAAGCACAGGAACAAAAGGGAGAAAAATCATCTGTTTTGTTACTTAGTTTTTCACAGAGCCCTATATCCCGTCTCCATCACATAAAAGCAGAATACAGACCTTGATTCAGGTGGTGCAATGATAAGGAGATCCCAATCAAGGAAGCCATTTTATTACCTTACCCTTCTACAGCCACGACCACTCTCTCTTTCTGCTCCAAATCCACTTCTTTGTGTAATTCGGTGCCTCTCTGGAGAAAATCTCTGACTGCAGGGGTTCAGAAAGCAAACTAAATTATCCCAACAAGCCTTTCAGATCTTACAGTGTAGGAATTTAGCTGCGCCCATTTGATATGGTGGACTGAAATGAAAGAAAAGAGTATGGAAGAGAACATAACCCTCTGTGGGTTGAGCCTACCTTTTTCTTCTGAAAGGCAATATGATTTAATTATTTGCCTCTAAGGTGGAGTGTTCTTGAATGACAAAAATAATTAAATAAAAACAAGACAGTGATCTTTGTGCTAGTAAGGGCATATGAATAATAACACTATGACCTACTGGCAAAGGAGGGGTAGGGGAGGAAGGAAAACACTGGGCACTGGGACTCCCTCTTCATTGGTCATCCTAGAGCATCATGTGGCCAAGGCTCCTTTTTAAAGATAACTCCTGATCTCCTGGAGCTCATACTATCCTCCTGTCCTGCATTTCTGCTTGATCCTGTGGAAGACTTCTCTCTAGCCTGACAAAATGTGTGACCAGTTTGTGGGCACCTGGAAGCTCCTTTCTAGTGAAAACTTTGAGGACTATATGAAAGAGCTGGGTGAGAATTGTTATTTGGAGTCGTTGTATCTGGGACAGGGAAGGAATGCTGATTTTGAACTTTATTCCTTACTTGCTTCTTCTGGCTATGCTGTTTACCAAGGGGGTTTTAGTTCAACTGTTTTGATCAGATGGTCTTAAACTGGAGAACTTGGCTGTTTGAATTAGTGGTGTCAAATTCCTATAACGTAGAAAAACCTTGATTGGGAGGAATGTTTCAGGTAAGCCAAGTCTATGTATGCCTACTTAGTAGTGTTAGCAAGTAAAACACGTCACTTCAATATTTTGTGTGGATTAGCTTTTATCCTTGGACATACAAAGTGGTGTAATGCTAGAATGCAACAAGCTTCTCTATGTCTAAAAGCAACACACCTGAACTTCTTTATATTGCTACTGGAGTAGGAGAACAATTAATTGTCATGGCTATTATAGTGAATGAAACTCTGTAGCTGCCTCCAGTGAATATTAACAAAGAAAATTGCATGGATTCATGCAGATACTTGCAAAAGATTTGAGGGATAACACTCTTCTCTAAAGGTGTAGACTTCTTGCTTAGAATTAAAACTGAGCTTTAAAAGGTTTCCACATTCTTTTAGTGTGGGGGAAGTATGGAGTAACTTGCACCGATTGGATCAGTACAGGAGTTATTCAGAGATTAGGGGTAAAATACTTACTGAGACTTATGCAGCATTCAGACAGCTTTCAGTGAGACTTCTGCACTCTTAATCTTTACCCCATATTTTACTCAGGACGTAACCATTGCCAGCTATTTCTTAATCATTTCCTTTTATTCAGCCTAGCCACTG
Organism: Gavia stellata; assembly: GCF_030936135.1. Classification (NCBI taxonomy): domain Eukaryota; kingdom Metazoa; phylum Chordata; class Aves; order Gaviiformes; family Gaviidae; genus Gavia; species Gavia stellata. Next base: position 32,008,451 of record NC_082596.1, read on the forward strand.
ATAAATATAAAAAGTGCTTCTTTTTTTTCTTTCTTGTTTGTTTGTTTGTTTTTGTGGCTTAGAAACTGTCATATATTTCTGCTTATTTACTTTTAGATACAGTTAGCATACAAGTTAGTGTACAAACCACTGCAGTTGTTTCAACCAAGTGTACGTACAAGTATCTGGCATTAAAATCTTGTCTCAGTCTTCAAAATATTGCTTTTACCATTCTGACAACAACAGAGCAGAGAATTTCCCTACATCATTCCACCTGGCTTAGTCTATAACCATACCAAGCTAGTGAGATGTTACAAAGGAACCTCTGCAACATAGAATTAATAACAAATTCAGAAAGTATCAGGGTAATCAGCACAGAAGTCTTTTCTTTCCCAATAATAAGAGAAAACATTGAATAAAGATAAAAATTTCATAGTGCCCCGTCTTATTTACAGGTGTGGGGTTTGCTACCAGGAAAATGGCTGGTGTGGCCAAGCCCAATGTAACTATTAGCATCAGTGGTGATGTGGTAACCATCAAAACAGAAAGTACCTTCAAAAATACAGAGGTGTCTTTCAAGCTGGGTGAAGAGTTTGATGAGACTACAGCAGATGACAGAAAAACAAAGGTGAGTCCAAAAACGACACTTTCCAAATACATCTCTCAGAAGGGATGTGGGAGCAGGAGGACAGAGTTGTGATTTTTGACATCCAGTGTAGAAATGCTGCCTTCAAAGGTAAGAGTGCTATGGATGCTTAGTGCTTCAGTGCTGTTTGGACATGGAGACAGTCTTCTCTTCAGCCCAGAGCACCCTGATGAAACAGCCACGCTTTGCTTTTTTTTCCTTTGGTAGAATGTCATAACCCTAGACAACGGCATACTGAACCAGGTGCAGAAGTGGGATGGAAAAGAGACTATCATAAAGAGAAAAGTGGTGGATGGGAACCTGGTGGTGGTGAGTTCATTTTTGTTACTTAATCACTGAATTCATTGTGCAGATATACTGGCAGATGTATTACACTGGATTCAAACACAGGGAGTGAAAGCATCTGAAAGGGCTCTGTGCACTTGGTGAGAAGTCTCTCTGGAGTATATATTAAAACTGAAATGCTGTTAAACTTATGGAATGGTATGGAGGTGCCTGTTCTCCATTCATAGCAAGACATGGTTAGGAAAGAGTAGGGAGAAAAAAACAACATCCCCGTGAGGGAAATTTTTACATACCAGAATTTTTAAGTCCTGGGCAGTATAGAGGAAGCATTAGCAAAGTCCATGTTAAGTGCGTCCACTCTGTGCTGCTGCAAAATACTCCTGTTCATCTCCAGTAGAGACTCAACAGCCATCTGTTGGAACCATACCATGGATCACCAACAACTGTGTCAATAATATGATGTTATAGCAAAAAAAAAGAAACATGTATCCGAGCTCTGTTAGTTGGTGTTATCTGGTCAGAGGGTATTGTGCTTGAGTTAGTGCCAGCGAGGCCCACCTGCAGTTCAGGACTTCCCAGCACTGCTCTCCAGTTTTGGGAAAGACACTTTGAGGAATCTGGGAGGGGACTAAAACAGTGTTCATAAGAGGCATCTGGGATTCCTACATGCTACAAAACAATATGCATACACGAAATTCCTGTAGAGTTCTGCTCTCCCCTAGAGAAAAATAGTATGTCCATAAATTTAATATGCAAATTTTTTTGGACAGAGACTAGAGGAGAACAAATAGAAATAATTTTTAATAACAACGTCATTAAGAAAGATCGAACAAAACAGAGTTTGATCTAACAGAAAAATAGATGAGGACAGAGCCTAACATGCAGAGGCTGACACCAGCAGCTGCCAAGTCTGAAAGCTGTGTAGGACTCTCTGTGTGTATGTGTGGGTATGTGTTGTGCACATGTGTGTGAAGAAGACAAGCCACAGCTGCAAAAGGTGAAAGGAAAAAAGATTAATGCCCAGCTCCAGAGGCCAACCACCCTCCATAGAAGTCCTAGGAGCCTTCTTTAGGGGTTTTTAAGACGAGATTGGAAATCTCCTGGGGGTCACTGGAGCAGTTCTTCCAGTCCTGTGCTTGTATTTCAGACTTCTGTTTCTGAAGCTCTCAAACTTGACTTTCACTGTTTTGGCAATTGGTTTTAGAGGAGGAGAAATGCAAATTTTTTGTTATACTGGCTCCAAATGGATAAGTAATTCTTTACCTTCTGACCAACAAACATTTAGTGAGAGTTAAAACCTGATTAAATTTGCCTTTCTTTCCAGGAATGCACCATGAATAATGTTACCTGCAAAAGAGTTTATGAAAAAGCATGAAGAAGCTGCCTTCACACAGGACTAATGCTTAAAGCTGGAGACAAACAACTTAACCAAAGGAGAAAAACTCCACAAATCCATTTTAAAGAGAACTGTACTTTTTACAGATATATCCCAAAACAGTTACGTGCAGCTAGTCTAACTTGTTGTGGCTATTCAATAAAATGTTCAGCTTTCTACAACCTGTGCTTGTGCTGGAGTTTGTCAGAAAGGGGTTTTGGGGGATGCAACACTGGAAGGGGTGCCATGAGGGAAAGCATCAAGTGAGAGCTAGTACCACACTTGGTACTGTGACCCATCTCACTGCAGAATGAGGATTGGAGACTATCCAGTGAGTGGCACTTGTTGTGTGACAGTGATAGATGTAGACCTGGACACAAAAACATCCTCCGGTGAGCACTGCATGTGGGCTGCCCACTGCAAGGAATCTGTGCACAGCAAGGGGAATAATAGGGCTGCTTTTCTTGGCTTCGAGTGAAGGGTGTTGTTTCTGGGGCAGGGAAGAGGGTGATTACTGTGGATGCCCAGCATTGGCTTCCAATGTGAGCAGGGAGCCAGGCACCTCCTCCTTGCACAAATGCTGACAATTTTAAACCCAGGGATCATCTGAAGTGCCTTGGTCTTGTCCCCTTCCACCTGAAGTGTGAAATTATAGTTGCTGTAGCTCTCAGCTGTGATTATTTTGTTAACGTCCCTTTCCTTAACATCTTTTTTTGTCCTAGATTAGACAAAAAACCCTGAATTAAGAATCATAGCTTAAAAAGTACTCTCAGGCTTACTAAAAGCCTGTAAAAGTTTGCTAGCTATACAAACTCCTTTATTTCCTATATGCATTTTCTACTAGCTCATTAGGTTAGATCAGTCTTGGGAACACAAGGCTCTCTAGATGCAAAGCCCTTTGGACACCATGTTTTTCAACTCTTCTTACTCTTGAACTACCTTCTTCTACTGCCCTTAGGCCTGGCCTCCTATTTCAAAACTTCATGTCCAGAGAAGACCTGATTTCTCCACCTGGGAGGACTCAAACTGAGGACAAAAAAAAGAGAAGTTTAGGGAAAGCCTTGACAAGAAGAGTCTGAAAATGTGTGCAGTAACCAAAAAATGGGGAAATGAGCATATCTCAAGCTTTGCGATTAAGATCTGTGAACCAAATTCCATATGTTCCTGACATTCCTGAGGTCAGCTCTCAGAAGCGATGGTGCTGAGTCCCTACTGCCAGCAGCAGAGACCTCATAAACTTGAACTTTCCTCTGCATGACTCAGACCGTTCCCAAGTTTCTGCACTATTAATACAACTGGAGAGGGGAAAAGAAAAAGAAGGACTTCTACACTCTGGAGGAGCTAAGGAGTCATTTAAGAGCAGTTCCAAAATACTGTCAGTAAATTCTGGAGAAGATGTTTAAAAAACCATAAACAAACAGCTCCCCTGTTTTTACCTTGGCTTCATCGGTTGTAAAATCTCGTCAGCTTAAAGAACAGCAGTTGCATAGGGGAAGGAAGTATTCTTCAGAGTACCCCATACACATAATACTAAATCTACTTAGCACTTAACAAGAACCAAAATTATTTACAAAACCCAGGATAAAACTACAGTTTAGTGGCAGAAAACCTACGTGGAAGAGATGATCATAAGAAGCAGCAACATTGACTTTAAGCTATATACGGACATTAAAGATCAGCCCATAGTTAAATATACCCCACAGATATGGAAATACTGTATTTTAGAGGTCAAATTTCCGATATTCCAATATTCATATAGCAGCCTTTCTTTTCCAGAAATCTTACATTCTTAATAAAGCCTGCAGTTACAATTGTGACACTCGCAGCCTGATTTTTCAGAGGCAGGTAATCTCTTCTGAAAGCATCACCATTTATTTTAGTACCTCATGAATGGATTCAGATTTTGTGAATGAACCAAGCCACTTAAAACTTCAACTTTTGGAAATTTCAATAAAGTGACGTTCTGGGACAGCACCATAGGAAGTATTAGTGATGCTTTTCTTAGAATATGAACATGTCTGAAATTTATTCTCTGAAGAAGGCCAAAATTTATTCTCTGAAAAAGGCAGCAGCCTAGTGACTTCTTGAATAAATGGAGATAATTCCTCTCTGGCAAACAAAGGTGTGTGCTCTCAGACCTCGATGGAGGTGACAGCATACATTTCTAAGGGGTAAAGGCAGATCAGTGTCTTGTCCTTGCCTGCAGAGCAGCACAGGTCCCCCTCTCTTTTCTGTCATGCTGAACTATTCTCCAAAAATCAGAAACCATCCCATAGCGTTCCTCTCTGAAAAAGGAGGATCTCACCAAACCCCTACAAACCCCATGGGTGACGCGCTTATCAGAGCAGGCACCCTCAAATGTTGAGAGGAGGACATCTTTGCCTGCTAGCATATTCGCTTACTACTCTTTTACAGGTTTCTTGGAAAACAGGAGGGAAAGGGGACTCACACCCACAGATTTTTAGCAGCTCAGGAGAAAGATGAAGCAAGGCTTATTCTGAGTGTTGACCTTTCTGTTATTTTTCTGTTTTTCTTTTAACTCTTTGTTTCCACTGGAAGGAACTCAGAGTACTTTTGCATCCTGGCCAGTCAAGCTCCATGTGTGCCCAGCTCTGCAGCCTGCCCCAAGCTGCCACCCGATCCCTTGGCCCCAGCAGTCTTGGTATGGTCTCATGGGATGCCCCGGCTAAGGAGAGAAGTGGCTATTTGCACCCTCCGATGTAGCTATTGGGAAGAGGCAAACTGCTGGCCTCGTGTTCAGGGTCGATCCCTCAGCTCCATAGAGTCAGTGTTAAAACATCCTTGGTGTCCTCACAGTGAGGCAGGCATTTGGCCTCTGTTCTCCGCTTTATTTCTGTTTTCTTCATTACTCTCCTAGGAATTTAATTTAGACTTTTTTTGGCACTGAATTTGCCAAGATCGTATTTCCTTTAAAGAAATGGACATAAATTTACTTTCCATATTTCTTTAAATAGTCTTTTCACATTTTTAGCTCACTATTTTTATAAATTTTTAGTTATCTCTAGTGCTGCTTCACAATCTTCAAGTGTATTGATTTAAAATCCTGTTCTACTCCAACCATAAGCAAAAAAAGGAATCAAAGCTTCATCTTATCATGTGTACTCACAATCCTTAACACTTTTTTTTCCTTTAAACTTGAAGAAAAGATTGGTTTCCACAAATATTATTTCTACTGAGACATAATTCCCTGCTCTTCTTCTTTCTAGACTGTAAGTCCTTTAAATGAAAGTGCTGATTTTTCTTTGTGACAAAGAGATAGATGGTAGCAATGTCAACATTGTTTGAGACTGCTTAAGACTGGGGTTTTGTCTGTATAAATAAATCTCTGTCACTTTTGTTCTTAAGGTTACTGGTACTGCAGTATAGCTGTTCTATTCCGACTAATTTGCTCCTCTTGAATTTCTTTGGGCCTGATTTTACAACATCCCAATCATCTTTTATTTCCCAAAGGCACCAGCCTTGTCTTGTTAAAGTGCCTTTATGTGGATAAGACAATTAAATGAAAGAACAAAGAATGCCTGAGGAGCAACGGTAGAATATTTTCATATTATTCCTTGAGAAATAATGGATAGTTCATTTAGGAGGAGCTTTCTCATTCCCAGAGATTGGATAAAAGAGCTAGCTATTCTTTACACAAAATGTGACATAATGCATCTCTGCTTTAGAAGAGCTTTGTGTGGAAAATACCTTAAAAGGCTGACATTTATTTACATATTAGAGATATAGCATCTGCTTCCTACTGTGGGGGAGAAAGAGTTCTTGTTTACTTTGTTTTTATTTTCAATCACTCTAGACTTTCCCTCCCTACACTGCACTGTAATTAGACCTGAGCAGCAATGGGAATTTCTGCTCGACTTACCCTTGTTGATGTTAGGACTGATGAGATAAAAATATTTTGCATATACAACCAAAATTTGTGACTTAAGACCTTGTTATTTCCCCAGCACCACAGTATAATCCAAAGAATACAATATTTTCACTGCTCAGGATGTATTGTTTTCCTGTTTAAGCATGTTCCCCTTCTTGCATACGACAGCTTTCAAGATGAGACCCAAACCTCACCCTCCTTAGCCCAGCATCAGCTCCGTCTCACTCTTTCTACCCTAAACACAAGAAATGTGGTCCCACAACCTATAATCCCAGTGTCCCTCCATCCTTACAATGTAGACCTGAAAAGTCCCTATAAGTGGTCGTAACCCAGAAACTGTAATCATGCAAAAAAGATAAACAGGCAACTACTGTTCATGCAAGTAAGAAAGAAGCCGTCTAATCCTTTCATGTAGCAAATAATAGGGTTTTTTCTCCAGGAAGATGGTTTAGGAAGGGGAAGGACAGAACTACAGTTGATGTGGTCTTACACTAAATAGTTTCAGGCAGTTTGAGGTGTCTTGAATTACAATGCTTTAAATTTCTGCCTGTCAAATATATATGAGGTTTATGGACTTGTTCTTTGTGTCTGTTTTTCACTAATCACAAGACAATAGTTCTAAATGTACATTTTTAAAAAGTTTTTGAATGTTCAAACTCAAACTTTTCAAACTTTCAAACTCAGCTTTGCAGAAGAGGCCCTGGGGGTCCTGGTGGACACCAAGCTGAACATGAGCCAGCAGTGTGCCCTTCTGGCAAAGAAGGCGAGTGACGTCCTGGGCTGCATTAGGAGGAGTGTTGCAGGTTGAGGGAGACAATCCTTCCCCTCCACTCAGCACTGGCGAGGTCACACCTGGAATGCTGGGTCCAGTTCTGGGCTCCCCAGTACAAGGGAGACGTCGACCCAGGGAGGTTGTGGAGTCTCTTCATGGGAGCAGGAATACTTGAAGAAATCTGACAACAGTAGGACACATTTGAATGCAATGCCTTATATGACTGCGCTGGCCTAAATCTGCCTTTAACTCTATGACAGACCAACTGTCCAGGTGCAGAAAGGCAAAAAGAGAGCAGTATATGCCCTCTTTCCAATCCAGTAAAACTGCTCACCTCTCACCGAGTTACTCTGAACTCAGAATAAGCACTTTAATGACACAGCCTCTGTTCATGCCATCCACCTGCCAAGCACGAGAGCTGATCTCCACTGATGCACTGATTTTCTGAACATGCCCTGTTGTGGAAGAAAGGAAGCTGCGAAGTTTGGCTGCTTCTTCTCTTTGTGGTGCTGTCTGGGCTATGTGCAGGAAAGAACCCACAGCTTGGGATCATTGCTCTGATGCAAAGGGAGAAAACAGAACAGTATAAATCAGTTCTGCCTTTAAATGATAAAACGCACATGCCCTTTCCAGGATGGATCATGAAAGTAAAAAAAAAAAACCAAACCCATTATGTACAGCAGCTTCTTGACAGCTCCTCCCCAAAATCCACATGGCTTTGATTTACCTGACTAGCACACAGGAGACAATATTGGTAATGCTCTCTACAGCTTCCTAAGGAGGGGAAGTGGAGGAGGATGGCTTCTTCCTGGTATCCACTGACAGGACATGTGGGAACGGTTCAAAGCTGTGCCAGAGGAAGTTTAGACTGGACATTAGGAAGCATTTCTTTACCAAGAGGGTGGTCAAACACTGGAACAGGCTTCCTAGAGAGGTGGTCGATGCCCCAAGCCTGTCAGTGTTTAAGACGTATTTGGACAATGCCCTTAATATGCTTTAACTTTTGGTCAGCTCTGAAGTGGTCAGGCAGTTGGACTAGATGATCACTGTAGGTCCCTTCCCACTGAAATATTCTATTCTACTCTACTCTACTCTGCTCTACTCTACTCTACTCTATTCTATTCTATTCTATATGGTGATAGCAGGAGAATGGCATTGGGAGGACAGTCAGAACTGGGTTTCATATGATGCAGTGCTAATGTGCTGCGTGTCTCTGTGTTGCTGAGACCCCACCGCAGTGTCCCCTGACTGCTCTGCGGATGCAGTTGTAACTTCATGTCCCCATCCCCACGCACGCCTCAGTGTCCTGATCTCTTCAGTGGAGGAAGCTGAGGCAGGCGTTACCCGGAGCCTTGGTACTGACACGGCTGCCTTGGACAAGGTGCACATTGTCTCGCCCTGGCACTGCCTCTCCCATTGGCCCGTCCTGACCGCTACAGGGACTGGGCATCTTTAAAAGGAGGCCAGCGAGGTCTGAGTCGGGCACACAATCTCTCTGACTCCCACCAAGAGCTGCTGTGGCCACTGCCTCTCTCTGCAGGACCACTGCCTTGCAAAACCTATACGATGTGTAACCGATTTGTGGGAACCTGGAAACTCATCTCCAGTGAAAATTTTGACGACTATATGAAAGAATTGGGTGAGAAATGTTCTTTCTTTTTTTTTAATAAGTTTTCTTTGGGAATGTCTCTTCTTCATCTTATGCTTTGCTCATGGATGGTGCCTTCTTCCTGACCACCAAAGCACTTTAATTACTTTTCTAGCATAATTTAATTTCTTTCCTTTAGCATCTAAAATGGAAAAACAGAAAGGTAGGTGCTGAATTACTATAATAAATTTATTTCTGTCTAAATGAACAGGCCTGATCTAATTTGTTTTTCTGTAACAAGAAGAATCTATGGAGATGCAACATTTTTTCATGTTTCTCTTGTTTGCACCATTAAACTTGTGACTTGTGATAATTTACAATATATAATGGAGCTGGTGTCTCGTGACACTTTGGTTTCAGAGGTCTAAATCCTATGAATGAATCTATCTGTTACTGAAGAATGCCAGGAATGTAATAAATTAGGCTCTGTTTTTCATTTTAATGATGGCTTCATTCCTATATAGCAAGTGCACAGACAGTCAGCTACAGCATTGCTTTTGCTATATAAATGATTCACTGAGACACTGATTCCTTTTATTTGAAATGTTAAACTGAATAACAAAAGAATTTCAGTCAATTAGTTAACCAGAGCAAATGGGGGATGAAAGTCCAGCTACAGATATTTTTCTGAACATCTGAACAGAGTTGTTTAGTATTGAATAATTACTGCAAGTAATAGTGTTATACTTTACAGATAGCTTTATACCCTGTTATATGGATCTTTTCATCTGAGCATAGGCATAGCATTAATGAAGGCAATAATTATAGCTATCCCCTTTCTGCTTTTATAAAACAGCAATACATCATCAGTGGCCTTCATTCTAACTTGCCCCAGACCTCACAACTTGTAGACAATGAACTGGACTGAAAAGCACTAGGCAATATAAAAGGCTTTTGACATGGGATTTTCCCTGAAGCGCTCTGCAGCTCTTCACTCTTATACATCAATTTTTTTTATATTTCATACTTGTACTTTTCACTGAGGTTTAGATGTAAGGATCCTTAAGGGATGTTAGTAGCAACCTAGGAACTGCCCAATCTCCAGTATGTTTTAATGAACAAGCACCAGCATATTGGCAGTTCAGTATCCAGTTTCTTCCATGCAGCTGGTTAACAAAAGTGCAGATTCTCAGATTTGTCAAGAATTTTTTTAAAAAAGATTTTTGTAAGCTTTTATGAGAAATAATAGACCTTTTCTCTGAATTTTTCTACCCATTCTATCTCTACACAAATTCATGCAGATTTGTAACCATCTATGTTTCTTCTTAGCTAAATGTGCACAAGTATATACTCATGTATATCTTTATTTCTTGCTGAAGGTGCACTCTATCAGCTGGGGCTTCCTCAGCATCTGAATGCAGTGCTTCCACATTCACAGATTAGTGTCTCATCTGAATCAGGCATTAGAGCATTCAAGAAGAAACTGTTCCTTATTCTTCCACTGAAGATTTATGAAAGGATACTGAGTTTCTTACTTGCTAGAATGTAATGATAGTTTTGTTTCTGATTTCTAGGAGTGGGCTTAGCTACCCGGAAACTAGGTGGGCTGGCAAAGCCTGATGTGATCATCAGTATGAAAGGGGACATAGTAACCATCAGAACTGAAAGCACCTTCAAAAATACAACGATCTCTTTCAAACTGGGCCAGCAGTTTGATGAAACAACAGCAGATGACCGGAAAGTCAAGGTAAGGGGGCTGGTGATCTCTGAGTGGTCTTGACGTCCTAGAAGAGCACCAGAAGGAATTTTTCCTACCCCCTTAGTGCACTATGAGTTTTCCAAACTATTCAAAGAAAGCACTAAAAGAAGAAATAGTGTGGTGCTGAAACTGATGTTACTAAGCGTGTCATAAGCCAAGAATGCAGATCTTGCTGAACATAAAGCAAATTGCTACTCTAATATGCAAAGCTCAGACTGCAGTTTGAAACTCTTCTCTTGGCCTTTGCAGAGTGTCATAACCTTGGAGAAAGGAGCATTGGTGCAAGTGCAGAAGTGGAATGGCAAAGAGACCACGATAAAGAGAAGACTGGTTGATGGGAAAATGGTGGTGGTAAGTTCACACTCCTTGTACACTGATAAAGGTCAGAAGGATGCAGCCTTCAGTTTGCTTCTGTCTAAATAGACTGTAAATTTTGGCTTTCTCTCTGGCTTATGAGATAAATTAAGAGGGAGAAAAAGGGAACCAAGCTTAGGAAATAAGCTGGAAGGAAATAAATATTATTCTATACAGCAAAATGCCTTTAAAGTGACTATAGTGACTGAGCTGCCATAAATTGACAGCATACTTACTGCTCTCAAGATTATTATTCTTATAAGAAATTAGGATTTCAAATAGCAGAAACCTGTGAAATACAAATAAAAGTTTGCAAGTTGGGTACTGCTGTCCCTGGACTGGCTCTTTCCTTTTTCCTATCTTTGGAATAAAGCCTGTCCACCTTAGAAAACTGTTTTTACACCTTTTCACACATCTATTTCCACTAAAGGCCACTTCTGTTTGCTTTTCCCGCGTGAGAATTCTGAGCACACTAAGCAGGTGCTTGAGGTTTATTGCGTGAAAGCCAGCACCTCTATGCCCATGCCAGCCTGCGTGGTGACCTGCAGCAGGGACTGGCAGATCCTGATGGCTCCTCCGAAACACCCGCCACGGTGTGGGAACTGTGTCTTTCCCAGGGGCGGGGGAACGGTGGCTTTCCCTCACCCCCCCTTCAACCCGCCTTTCTCTAGCAGCCATGTGAAAGCCATGGGCTGGCCAAGCCAGAGCGATAACACAGTTTAGGGACCCTAGTTGTAAGGCTCACTATTAAAGTTAAGATTTCACTTTCAAATGAAGGAAAATACTTTGTTCATTAAAGTTTTTCAAGAGTGGAGCCAGACTAATTTGGGCGACTTGTTTGAAATCGGCAGCGTTACTCCTTTACATGCTGGCTTGTTCTCACTGCATTTTGTTTTAAGCTCTCTTACATTTGGAAGGGTGATTTGTTTTTGCTTCTCATTGCGGCTGCATTTCTGTGTAAGTTTTTGGTAATTACTAAACCATCTTTGAAACTCAGAGAGGTATGGTCCTTCTTACATCATCGTGCTGCTGTCTGCCCCTTCCCTAAAAATGGTCTGGGGAAGAAACCTTGTCTTCTGCAGACAGCAGGAGCCACTGAAGGCCGCTGAGGCGAGAGGGTCAGGAGAAATATTTTATGACTTATAAATGCAAAGTGGTTTAGGCCAGAAGCCTGACCTCTGAACTACACAGGCTACTTCTGCTTCCACAAAAAAAAAATCTTTGCAAAATTGAAAGTGTTCGTGGGCCATGCTATAATAAACTAGCTAGTGCTGATATTTCTGTCAAGCCAGCAATAATATCAAGGAAGGTAAATTTGTTTCTGGAAGCTGAACCTATTTTTGCAATCTATTTGTTATTTTATGCCACTTAATTAAGTCCGAAGATGTTAAAATAAAAATTACTCCCATTGCAATACAAAAATAGCTTTGGCCTTTGCTTTAAAAAGTGTGTAAATATGCAAAACATGACATCTGGATTTTCACTGACTTCAGTGGTTACTGCAGCAGACACACCTGCTGTCAACGAAAGGTTTATATTAATCTTTTCCTTTATGCCTTAGGAATGTGCCATGAAAGGAGTTGTCTGCACTAGAGTCTATGAAAGAGTGTGAAGAAATTACCTCTCTGCACCAGACTGGGACTGGCTCTTAAAACTCAGCTTAGTTCAGCGACCAAAGCGTCATGCAGTGTGCTTTGTTTTCTTATTTCCTTTTATTGGGAAAATGACTACACTATAATTTGATATTTCAGAGCCATAGTGTAACTAATCCAAAGTATTGTGATGATCCAATAAAAGCTTCTCACTACATAAAATTGAGTTTTTGTCTCCACATGAATGATTTATGTTTTCTTTCTTGGATGGTGCCATCTTTTCTGTTGTTCCTGTCTGTAAAAATGGTCAGACTATTTCTGAGTAAAATGGTGAAACACAACTGATCTGCCTCTAGGAGTGGGTTAACACTGCTTCCTTGATATGTGTAAAAAATCTCATCTCATGGATTCGATATTCCTTTCCTGTAAACGATTTTGTTGCTGAAGAGTTCCTGTAGGGAAAATCATCTTTACCACCGGAATTTTTTACTTTCAGTATGATTTATTGTTTCAGCCTTACAGTTTTACCACATATTTATTTCATTCTCATCCCAGAATGTTTATACTTCTTTCAGTAGCACTTTTTACATCCTGGCATTTATTTGGAGGAGAACAGCTACTGGAGGAAAAAATTCTCAGAATATATTCCACTTTTTTTTGCCAAACAGCTCTTGAACTGTGAAACGAAGTGTGAAGCAGGTGTGAATGAAATGCAGAAATCTTAAGGCTAGAGAGCTTCATTTTGGAAAGTGCTCAGCAATCCACTCCATTCCCAGCACAATGTTTAACCCTGTGCTTAGTGTTAAGCACACAATTTCATTGGGTAGAGTTTGCTACCAATCCTGGCTGAGTAGCTAAGCTCTTCATTCCTCCCATTGCACTTAACTCTGTGCTTTTAACTAAGGAAAAAACAAATGAACCAAGCCTAGGCTTCTGGAAATCTATTTAATCAAAAAGCACTGTAGCAGCTGATTAATTTTTGCCTACATCATTAACTGGTTTTCTGTAACACCACAGTATTCATCTCAACCACACAAAGTGGAGTACTTCATCCCTTGTCATTGCCTCCATGCCATCAAGCAGGGCTCTCCCTGCCTTCTCTGTGGGATTAGAACAACTGTGAGAGGCGTGTGTGTTTATTTTGGCTTGTTAGGAGCTGCAGTACTGATGTGAACCTTTACCTACTGGTTTTACAGTCAAGAACAGAAATTCTCAAGGCTAGGAAAGATCCTGAACGTCAGAATCTAAATTGGTGTGGCCGAGCAGATAGTTAAGAGATGGATATCGTATGTAAATGCAAAATGTAAAGGTCACCTTTCTTCGCTACCCATCATTGGAAAAGCTAGAGACTGGGTCCAGCTTTGGACACACTTTTATGTAGATGCGGACTAACTGGAGGCAGCTGCCAGAAGGCAAACAGGATGAATCTAGAAAATATAAGTTGTGAGAGAAGGCTGTGAGATTTATGGACTGCAGTTTTAAGGAAGAGTTTATCCTGGTCTCTAACCTAGATGGAGGGACAAATTCCCCATCTTTAGCCTTGCCATTAAAATTCACCTCTGTTGGTGTCAAGAGTTTCTGTAACAAGGAATGGAGGCAGCATGATAGACTTGTATCATCTTTTGCAAACAGCTTGTAATCACATATTTTAAGTGAAGACCATCCACCAGGATTCCATAAGAACAGTCATACAGTGTGAGCTGTCATTGTACGTGAGCTTCCAGTTTATTCTCCTACACTCTTAAGAGAGAGATGAAAACACATTTCTTACAACTCAGAAACCGCGATGGCCTGAAACCAACTTATGAATCTGGATTTTTTTCACTGTAGATGCTTCATTCCCTCCCCTTGCAGTGCAACATAGTCCCAGCAAGGCTGCCGGAGCTGCCCGCCCCGGCCCAGCTCTCGGATGGAGGAAGCCATCCGGAGGCTTTCAAGCAGAGCTTGTCTAGGAGTAGTTACTGCTGCAACCAAGCTCTGTATTTCCTTTGCTTTTCCTGCTGCAACCTGTAAATGCTTCCCTGAGGTTAAACGGAAAATTTTAATCAAAAAAAACCCCAGTTTTCAGCTTTTTATTTCCTTAAGAAAAGGAAAGAAACATTCGCTTTGGTACAAACTGTGTTTTTTCCAGATCTGGAAACAGTAACAAAAGAAAAGACAAAGCACTGCTCACCTAGTCCTCAGCTATTTATTTACTATCTTCTCCTTTTCTCTGACATAACACATCTCTCTCCTCTTATCCGTATGGAACTTTTAATTGCATTTATTTTTCCAGAGATTTGGGATTAAAGTAATGGTAGCTTTTGGGTTTTAAATTCCTAACTAAGTGCAGCTATACTATCAGGAACCTAGTATTTGGCACTTTCACTCTATGCAAAGGTCACTTAAAAATGTCATGAGAGCTGGAGACTTTCCAAAACAGGAAAAGTGCAACAGAACTGATAGTGTTGAAGGCAAAAACAGTAAGGCAGGTGGTACAAATCAGCACAGAAATGGAGCGCTTTGGGAAACTGGTGTCTGTAAAGCAATCCTCGGGGTCTCCAGGAGAATTTAGGGGGAATATGAATTGTGGAGTCCCAAGGTCTTTTTTATGTTTTACTGTAAATTAGTTTTTCTTCTTTACTAAACTTTTTACATGGGCCAGATACTTACAGAACAAACACCTAGACTGAGGTACAATGCCTGTGTCTTGAACTGTGCTTTCACACTGGCAAACAAGTGCGTTTGCCATTTCCCTCATTTGTGTATGCACTTAATCTAAAAATATCGGTAGCCTGATGCTGGCATATAAACAGCACTATTTAAAGCAATCAGCTTGATCTAGTGCCCGCCCCAGGTAATGAAAACCTGGCTGATTTTAGAGGGCCACAGTCACACTCTTCTCCTGTCGGTCACTCTTTCTGCAAGTGCTGCAAGGCTCTGTCACACCTTGTTTCACCCGCATCTCCTGAGGCGGTGGGAAATGCCTGCATGGGGTATTCATCCTCCTGTCGCTACAAACCTGCCAGCATGCCTGCTTCTGCCCCGCCTGATGTCTCCTGGGGTGGGAGAAGCAAGCCTCAGCCCTGGTGCTCCCACTGGGACCACCGAAATCAAATAAAAGCTGCATCTGGACTCCGGGTACCATAGCTGTTGCCTTGAACTGGGCAGAATTTGGCAATTTGTGATAGAAAGCATTTCCCGGTGATGTATAGCTAAACCTGGGATACTGTACCCCACAACCCGGTCTTTTCCATGTGGAGCGGAGCAGAGAGGGGAGGCAAAGCCACTGACTCCCTTGCAAGGGAATCTTTGCTCCTGCTGGTACCTTAGGTATTATCTTTAAACTTTTCTTAGCTGTTTTAGGTAAGTTCATTTTGGGGGCAACTGTATTCTTGCAAAGTGAATTCACACCCATCCAGGGGCTCATCACGGGGCCTTTGCTGCTATTTCAGTCGCACAGAAACCTTGTCACCTATAGGGACAGTTTCACTAGACAGCAAACCTACGGCTGAGCAGTTCTAGAAATGGCAAAGATTTGGGGAGGAGGATTAGGCTGTGTAAGGAAGCTCAGTTGTGCTTCAGAAGAAGTCCTCACAACTTCCCACATTTTTTTCATAGAGAAACAATTTGTTATACTGATAAACACTGTACTGTATAGAAATTACTCAGCTGTGTCTTTTAAGACTTTGTTACCTTCCCTAATTCTCATTTTGGATTAAAGATGTTCTGTTGATGTCTGGGATACAAAGGAGTGAAAGGTTAGCAGCGCTGAAGGGGTAATCAGTCAGAAACAAATAGGCTGATGCCATGAAAAAATCACCTTCAGAAATCCTGGAATTTAGATGTAATCAAGGTCTTTGTTAGGGAGGCAATTAGAGCATATCCTTGCCATTTCAATGCAAGACGTTGTGATTGGCTATTGGCCATCATGCTGCAGATGGGAAAACACAAGAAAATTATGTTATTTGGACTAAAGGGCACAACAACATTGGGAATAATGCAGTCCCTGAGACACTACAGAGAGAGAAAGCTGTGTTAGAGACCATTCATTCAGTATTTTCAAAGGACACTGTGGTCTTTTAACCTTTCGAGTAGCAAATCAGTATTTAAATATACTTTCCTCAAATGTTATGAAAATTTTTAGAACTAAAATCAGGAGGAATGCAGTGATTCAGGGATTAGGAAGGGTGGGGTGAATGGATTACAGCTGGATCTATTTTCAGGTCCTCAGTGGAGTATTAATTGAAAGTATTTAAAGTATTTTGCATATTATTTGCTATAATGTGATCACCAATATTGATCATATTATTTTTGAGAAGTGTAAGGGAGGGAAAAAGGTTTTCTGTGTACTTCCAAATGAACACATCTACTTCCTGGCACACTCCCTTGTAGATAAGACTTCCTAGAGGCACCGCTGTCAGCAATGGGGTCAAAAACACTGCGGGAATTGATCTTTTCCTTCAAGCTTATAAACACTCTCACTGTCAGCTATAGCTACAGGAGGAGACATCTGTAATGGAGCTGTAGGACATGCCACCTAAAGCACAGCCTGTATCAAGCTTGACATACTTTTAGGGTTTCTTTGGGAAATCTGTAGACATAATTACCAGAAAGGAGAGTTATTTAATGTATCTAGCTACTGTACAATACTTATACATGCCAACAATAATCTCATTTCTCTCTCAGATCCTAGCATGAACTTCCAGAGCTGAAATCTAAAATGCATACGCATGTTTCACCTGAAAACACTGCACATTTGATATTAAAAACGGTGAGACAGTGAAGGTGGAGCCCTCAGTCACCTTGTATAGAGAATCTCCTAGCAGAGGGTCACAGCTTTGTATGGCGTTGAGCCACTTTCTTGTATTTTGTACCCTATAGTGTTCAGAGTTTTACAGCTTACTGACTCTTCTAAATTTGTATAGGCAAACTCCTTTACAAGGAATATTAATTCCTTCACAAACCTCCTCTCTTTATGAACACTGGAAAAATAAGACTACAAAGTAATTTAGCACTATAAGACATAACATTCAAGGCCCCTAATTACCCAGTTAACGCAAATGTTTTCATTTAAGTTAACAAGAGATAGAGCAGCCAGATTATGAAAGGTTAGGTGTACAAATGTCTCCACTTTCCAGATAGGATCTGAGCCCTCTGGCCAGGAGCACAGGAACCAACATTAAGGCTCTCCCTGGTGCTTCCTCTTTCTGGGGAATTTGGTCTAATCAAGAAGCATCATCACGGTTTATACTGGCTCTGTCTCCAGTTGGGCAGAGAGTGTGTTGTGAAATAAAAAGGCAATCATTATAGTCTAAGCTAATGACTTTGGAAAGCTTGGGTCAAGAAAGAGGAATAACTTTAAGATTGCATTCCCTCCCTTTTTTTTAATAATGGGGGCCTATCTGGATAAATCATTTCAAACCAACCTCATTTTCTTCTCCACGGAATGACAAGTCTTGTGGATGGAAGAAGAGCAGTAGCAGTCACCTCTGTTGACTTCAGTAAGGTTTTGACAGTAATCCATAAGACACGTTCACAGACATGTTATAAATCTAGGCTAGATTAAGCTGCTGCGACTGAGAAGGGGTACAAACTGATGCAAAAAACGTACTTGGACTGCCAGTGTTTCACTGTCAAAGTGGAAGGATGTATCAAGTGGACTTGTGCTGGTCCAGTCCTATTCAGTCTCCTCAGTAATAATCAGGATGTTATTTATAGACTATACAGAGATGAGAGGAAATGCAAGCATACCGGAGGGCAGGGTTCAAATTCAAATGATCTCAACATTTTGAGGAAATAGTTTGAAACAACCAGGGAGAGATTTAGGAGGGAGAAATGCACCAGGCAATATCGGCAGCAGCACAAATACCGGATGGGGAACAAGCAAGAACTAGTGCAAACACTGGGAGTTCATAGTGGATCACAGACTGAATACGAGTGGCAAATGTGGCATTACCAAAAAAAGGCAAACCTCATACTGGGATGCACAGTCAGGAGGATAGCCAGCGAGCTGGGGTCAACCGCATGCTCTGCTCGTCACCAGTAAATCCTCCAGGACACACGCTATCCTGCCTAGTTCTGAGTAATGCAGTGCAAAATTAATGGATCAATGGAGAGAGTTCAGAGAAAAGCAATGAGGCCTAAAAAACATGCTCTAAATGGAAGTGTGAAATTACTAGGGAGAAGGGATTCAGGGAAGGGAGACTGGCCAAGGGCACAGAAGACTGTGGTGACATGCCAAATTCCTTGAATAGGTAAGATGTGCAACATATGTAGGTCTACACAGACAACGTACATGCACAGAGAATTATCTGTTAATACACATGGTTTTAGTCAGAGCCAGTGACACAGGACCAAGCTCCTGTGACTGCTGTTCTCCACCACTGAAATTGTCCAGGAGTCGATGCAGCTGAGACTAACCTCACCTCTGTTGTACCTGCTATGAGAGTCACCATTCAGTGGATCTCTCCTCAGCTATCCAAGTACATGTGCTAATAGGTCGAAAGCTTGGCACATAAAGAAAAAGAGGCAATTTGAACAAGAACTATAGCAAAAGAGTAGGTTACTCAGAGCAGAAGAAATGCTCCTGATTTCCTTCTACTACTCATGTTTTCTAACTAATCTGTCATATGAAATAGGAGACTGAAGTTGCTTGCACCTGAAATGAAAAAACAAAAGATTTAGACTAGCTATAAAGAAGAAATATTTTACAATGGGGGTGGTGAAACACTGGAACAAATTGCCCAGAGAGGTGGTAGATTCCCCATCCCTGGA
The DNA here is from genome assembly GCF_030936135.1 of Gavia stellata. NCBI lineage: Eukaryota > Metazoa > Chordata > Aves > Gaviiformes > Gaviidae > Gavia > Gavia stellata. The sequence goes on from NC_082596.1 coordinate 32,027,446, forward strand.
AACATTCAAGGTCAGGTTGGACGGGGCTCTGGACAACCTGATCTAGTTGAAGATGTCCCTGCTCATTGCAGGGGGGTTGGACTAGATGACCTTTAAAGGTCCCCTCCAACACAAACTATTCTATGATTCTATGATTCTGTGAAATATATTGGCACAAGGTGCTCCTTTGCTCAAGGTAGATAAGCAGCTGGATGCTAAAGAGTTCGAGAGAAAAAAAAAGACAGAAAGAGACAAAGACAAAATCTGAAATAAGTAAAAAAATCTGAAATCTGTAATCATTTCAGAAATGCTGAAATGCTTGTAAAGCAGAAGACGCTGTATCTCCTGAGAAAGTTATACACGTCACCCTGCCACTGTTATGGAGGGAATGACCAGATGGTGATTAAGTGTCATCTTCCCAAAGCTTTTCTAGGATCAGTGAAGAATTGCTGTATTGTTCTTTGATACAAGTTTCAGATTATTCCCCGGGGCCTGTGAAAACAGTTGAAGAATGTGCTTTTTGACTTAATTTTGACTGTATTCAAGCTAGAGTTCTTCCCTGAAATCCATATAATAGCACCAGCTCTGGATTCCCAAAGCAAGCATTGCCTGTGTGATACCTGTGAGCCCTTTGAGGATTGGCGGTCATAGGTTGAAGACATATGTTGGTCTAAAGATATTCTCAATCTCTGCATCAGCAACAGCTCTTCCATCTGAAACCAGCTTGGAAACCCCCCTAGACAGCTCTTGTTGGTCAGCATAGGGGTGTCAATATAATTTATGTTTTTGACGTAAGGCTGTGCTATCAGAATGAGTATCTTAAAAAATAGTTAAGGTGATAAGTTTATATATTAAAAATACATAAAGTATATATATTTATATATATATAAATATGAGTGACTCAATAAACGCTGTCCTTGCTGTGCACCACTACAGGCGGTGGTCACAATCACATTGCTTCCTCTGTGCAAGATCCTACCCAGTGCACCCACAGTACTTCGCCTCTTATGAGCAGAGGTCTGGGATGTGCCCCAACTGGGGTGCCTCATCCAGGAAGGCTGGGGACGGTGGGATTTGGCAGGGGTTCCCCCAGCAGCCTGAGGCATCCTGATCTGACAGAAACAATGGCTTTGAATCAAAGCAATCTATTTTGCCAAAAAAACCACTCAAAAACCTAAAACCACCGAACAAAAAACCCCTACACAACATTTAGATGAGTGATCTCAAAACTCAAGGGCATTAAAGCACATCTTTTCTCCTTTCTGCCTATAGCTCAAGCTTGTTCCTTCTGGCAACCCACACTGCTCACAACACACTCTCCCCCTGTCTGTTTTTACCAGATGGACAGTCCACACTGGCTCTTCTCTGCGACAGTCCACACTAGCTCTTCTCTGCTTTTTCTCTTAACTTCTCATTTTCCATAGCTATTTAAATGACTGGTTTAACTTAATCTCCCACTAATGCACCTTCATCCCAATCAGCAGGGAAGGAAACAGAACAGGTCCTGTCCGTGTTTGTGTGAAAGCTGAGTGTTCCAGTCTGTGCTGGTCTGCGTGGCTGGCCATGCGTATAGGTGTATGCATAGCGTGCGTGTGCGTGTGTGCGGGTATGCGCGCCTTTTGGGAAGACAAACTCAGCCTTGCTGCTGGCTGTACCTGGGGCATGGAGCTGAGGCAGCCTCACCTCTGTGGGGCTACAGAATTCAGCAACCCCAAAGAGATGTCCCTGCTCTGCCTTCCGTAACTCAGCCATGCCTTTCCCTCTGTTTCCATTTCTCAGTCAGGCTGTGGTTTAACAATGAGTTTTAACATGTATGTTACTTGATCTGAGTCCACGTAAGTGAATTGCTGAATTAGGTTTATTCTCCTTTTGAATCCTCACCTCAGATCTTCTTCTCAATGCGGTGTAGACATCTCCACCTCGCCCACCATAGACATCTCCATCTGAAATACCTCCCTATAATAATCTGTGGAGAGTGATAAGCATGTTCAGTAAACAGTTTAACTGACCTATTTCAAATGTCTTTAGGAGATGAATAACAGCTTAGAAATACCTGCTTTTCTTCACTGGCTATTAAGGGTTATATGTTGTTGTCAGATACTTGATGTAACAGCTCACTGAGCTGAAGGTTTAGTAGCTCTCACCACTGTTTTGGCTAACAGGTTTGCGGCTGACCTTTCTTTGGTGACAGACCTCCAAGGAGCACCCAGCTGGAGAGTGGTGGTGTGCTGGTGATGCAATGAAAACCCTCCTACATTTCTGACTGTGTGCCAGTGATACCCATCTGGAAAATTTGATCCACGTTTTCTAAACAGGATCAACTCTGTTAACATGACCGAAGATCATCTGCCGAGATGAGCAGAGAAGGTGACCTGTTTCCTTCCACTCGGATGTGAAAGCGTGGTCCTGATCACATACAGGCATATGTCGTTAAGTGTGGTGGTGTCGGTTCGTTTGCCCCTGCATGCATGCTGCTGCCTTGCTTCCTGCTCTTTCTGTGGATTTGACAGCCTGCCCCACTTCTTGGGCTAAGCAGTTGGGCAGTACTGATGGCTGCTTTCCCGTTGGTTTCCTATCCTAACTCGAAAGTAGCTTCCACTTGTTTGCAATTGTAGTGTTAGGAAAACATGTGGGAATCTGGATGGCTAAAAGGTCCTTCTTGGCTAAACAAAACAATATGCTGTTGTATTGTCATAACCTAGTTTGGACTCCCAGGAGACTCTCATGAATCTGACAAACACTCAAAATGCTGGAAGCAAAGATAATTTTGAATCCTTGTTCCTCATTTGTTTCTAATAATATTGCAGTTTTTCTACTCGCAAAATAGTAACACAAAATAGCAACAAGACTCTCAAGCTTTATTTATTAAATCAGGAAATTACTCAGTACTCTCCCGAGCAGTCTTTGCTTTTCCTTCCCCTTCTCTTGGTAAAAGTCTGCAGAGAGTACTTTCAGCAGATGAGGAAAGGGTGAAACATGGAAAGGATGTTAGAGTTCAACAACAGCATGCTGCTTATGTCCCAGAGAAAAGGGGGACATCACCTCAGGGACTTGAGCTGAGCATCCACATTATGATAACACGGTGGAACATTCAGATCCAAAGCCAGGCGATGGGAATGTGACCAGCGTCACTCCCAGGTGTGGTGCAAGGATGTACCACAGCCAAGAGGAAGGGAACTCTTTTTTCAGTAGCAGAAAATTCGCCAAGCACCATCTGGATTTGAATAGAAGTACTCGTTAAAGGAAATAACTTATAAACGATGACACTATCCTTTGTAATTTACATGCCTTTCCACACATATCCTTTTCATAACACACACACACACACACAGAGTTGATGTACTCCTACTGCTTACAAACGCATTTATAGACTATAACTTTCTTTAATCTTGCAATTGTATGAGAAGTCTCTCAAGCTGTGAGGAAGAGACAACATGAGCAAAAGACAGAAAAACTGAGGTATTCCCTTTAGCATCTAAATGTGAGGTAGGAAGAGAGAATAAGTTTGCTTTCCTTAGTTAACCCCAGCAATCCATTAGCTTAAAAAGCAATAATTAGTGTGATTGACTCCTCTGCTGTAACTTATGGGGAAGAGGTGAATCTGAAGGCTGTTCTGTCATCTGCTTGAGTGGATCTGATCTGAGTTTGTGCATCCACAGCAAGGCAAACTACTTTTTACTGTGCCATTTTCACAATCAAAGACTCCCCAAACACAGTTTAGTCACATTCATACAGGTGGAAACTAGAACAGGACAATGTGGTCACCACAAGTGAATGGTAGCTGTGGCAGACAGGTGAAAGGAGGTTTAGAGGGGAAAATAATTTTGTATCTCTCATTTTGTAAAGAACCCATGGTCAGAGTATCTTGCACTGATTTGTTTGCAGTTTGAACATGCAGAAAGCTCATTGCTTTTCTTTTTCACCTCAGCATGACAATCTGTCTCTCAAGACACTTAAGGAATTAGCTCTTAATCACACAAAAAAGTTGACATTGATTTCAAAGCGAAGGAAGAAAAGTCTTTCCATGAAAAGAAAAAAGTATTTTCTATTTTTCTATTATTAACCCAAACAGAAGGATGTGCTCTGAAGTCTGGCTCTGTAGGTACTGGGCCAAAAACCACCTCGGACAACATTGGTCTTCAGCATGGTCAGTAAGCGTACATAGTCACCTGTAACAAACAATCACAGGAAAAACAGCCCTCAGGGAACAGAAAGTTCAAACATATGAAATCCAACACATGTATTATTTATTTATATATTAAGCATGATACTCAAGATGGATGAATGGTAGAACAGTAACTCTGTGTAATGTTTATAGCCAGGAAATAAAAGCTAATTATAAAAGCTAAATAAAAACACTTGGTTTTGTCCAACACTAAAAGTTTCTGTATAGAGTTGTGAAATACATCATACTCTTTTTGTCCTGTGTGTGTTTTCCAGTCAGAAAAAACACAATAATAATGACTAGTATCGCCCCATTTGTTAGAAAGTACTACTGTTTAAACTGAAAACACTCAGAAGAAAAAATAATTTTAAAATGTTCTCACTGAACAAGAAAAGCCAGAAAAGAATTCTTACAAAAATCCCACTTATGTTCAGCACTGGTTTTACACTTTCCAATATACTTCACTTTAGAGTTTTCTGCCAGTTTCTCTGTCCAGGTAAGGTAACTAAGCCCATTTCCTTGCTTGTGCACTGTGTTATTGGCTGTAGGTTATTCCTTGTCTCAGGTTTCCATCTCACAGGCTCTACAGGTGACAAGTTTGGGCATCTCATGCTAAGGAAATCCTTGGGCTAAGGATTTAAAAGATTTTACTTGAATAAGACCCAGTGTTTCATGTTCTAAGGTTTTGTGAATTTTCCAACATTACTCTCAGGTAGCTGTTAAAAATATGATCCAATAGCTGTGATGGCTTCCTATGTGTGTAGATCTGCCTTTGTTTTTGTGCAGGGCTTTTTGAGAGTGTCAGTTTTCTAATGGTTTAGCTGATACACATGGATATATAATAATGCCCTGTGAACTTACGACGGACTAGAGCAAAGAAGGTGATTCTGTATTACCAAGTTTTCCTGGAAGAAAGCATTAAATTGAATTAAATTGGAGAGGCCACAAACTCCAGACTATGGCAGGCTTGAAGATACAGTTCAGCAGGAGGGTAAAAAAACCGCTATGATTCTAAAAAGGTCAAAATGCTCTCATGAAAATAAAAATGACACTTGTAAGAAGTCCATTTTCTGTTCCAAGACACTATCACCTAAGTCTACTGACAGCAAAGATCACTGCAGGAATATATATTTTAATATGTAGGGATGCTTATGTGAGGCTGAACAGCTAATGACAGAGTTAATAAGCCATATTAGATTACTGTGTTATGAAGAATAACTAGGGACTTTAAAGTTTTTCTTAAAAATGTATTTGTTCTTGCAAAGGTTAGGGGGATATTTAGAATCATACAATCATAGAATCATAGAGTCATGGAATGGTTTGGGTTGGAAGGGGCCTTCAAAGATCATCTAGTCCAACCCCCCTGCCATGGACCGGGACATCTTTCACTAGATCAGGTTGCTCAAAGCTCCGTCCAACCTGGCCTTGAACACTTCCAGGGATGGGGCATCCACAGCTTCTCTGGGCAGCCTGTTCAATGTCTCACCACCCTCGTCGTAAAAAATTTCTTACTTATGTACCATCTAAATCTACTGTCTTTCAGTTTAAAACCATTGTCCCTTGCCCTGTCAATACAGGCCCTGGTGAAAAGACTCTCTCTGTCTTATAAGCCCCCTATAGAATTGAAAGGCTGCAATAAAGTCTCCCCAGAGCCTTCTCTTCTCCAAGCTAAACAACCCCAACTCTCTCAGCCTTTCTTCACAGGAGAGGTGTTCCAGCCCTCTGATCATTTTTGTGGACCTCCTCTGGATGCACTCTGACAGGTCCATGTCTTTCCTGTATTGAGGACCCCAGAGCTGGATGCAGTACTCCAAGTGCGGTCTCATGAGAGCAGAGTAGAGGAGGAGAATCACCTCCCTTGACCTACTGACCGCGCTTCTTTTCATGCAGCCCAGGATATGGTTGGCTTTCTAGGCTGCAAGCACACATTGCTGGCTCATGTCCCATATTTCATACACCAGTATCCCCATGTGCTTCTCTGCAGGGCTGCTGATTAATTAATTCCTCAGTCTGTATTGATATTGGGGATTGCCCAGACCTGGGTGCAGGACCTTGCAGTTGGGCTTGTTGAACTTCATGAGGTTTGCATGGGTCCACTCCTCAAGCCTGTCAAGGTCCCTCTGTATGGCACCCCTTTCCTCCAGCATATCCAGTATAAAATCCAGGCTCTGTTGCAATGAGTCCCAGGAAAGATCTCCCACCTGTGTTATTTACTAGTCTCTTGACTATGATGATCCGCTGTTGAAATATCTCTGAATGCTGCAACCTCAGAACAGGAGAAACAGGAGTACTTCATACAAATTTATCAACAGACAGAGACCATCAAAATGTATGTTGGAGGTGGTGAGTCTAAACTTAATCTGTTATAACAGAAGTTAATCACCCATTAGTTTTCTGGCAAACATTTACTATCACTTGTAGAAGAAATGAGGACAAGGCGCATGACACATCAGTTGGCGGACATGGAGCTGCCACTTGCTGTTACTAGTAGCAGGCAACACTAGCAGTAACTTGACAAAGTCCCTGCAGAGCTCCACCTTATACAACTACTGAATATTTTCCTCCTCTTCACATGAAAAAAAGCTAGTGCATAGACAGTCTTAATTCATACCTAGCTTTTTTCCAACAGCTTCATTTCCTAGTTTGCTTTTGATGATTTTCTTAAGTTATCACCTTATTGTTTTGCTGTGTCTACTGGAATTTTTATAAACTATTTTAAAAGACTTCTGAGACGACATGTTGTTGGAGGAAACTGGAATATTGTTCTCCACCCGGATGTTTTAACACAGCTAGCTGCCTTTTATGTAGTACAGAGACAGAAAAGGTTAACTACAGACATGATGCCACCACAGAGGAAGGGAGATTTCCTAAAGTGAAGATCTGGCACGTGTTCCATGCCATTGCACAGGAATCCTGTCTCTCAGAAATGCTTAACTAGGCCTCACCATTTCAATGTTTCTTAAAGATATGTGTGCTTTTATTGTCATCGGCCCCAAACACATGGAACCCCGATATTGTCCAAAACCACAGTACCTCGGACCCTTTTCATTTTGCCTTCTGGTCCTTACATTGCCGGTGATCACACTTTCAAGCTTCCTCTGATAATAGTTTACTGGTTGTTTTGTTCTTGGGTTTTTTGTAATGAAACTGAGGCTTTTGGATGTTAACACTACTCCAGGAAAGGCAGTTCTAAGAACAAAGGAGCAAAGTAATAAACATAGTTAAATGAAATTCAAAAAACATGTGCAAAGAACTGACTGAATCCACAAACACAAAACAAAAAAAACTTTTCTATATATTTAACTGGAGAATAACGTGACAGTCTTACTGAACTGGAAGCTTTATAAAAATGGACATATTATCTATTATCTAAGTTAATGTTTTGTGTATTATTCTAGCCAAGTCTTCCTCAGGCTCCTGAATCCCCAGTGTGTTTTTAAAGATCAAATATGCCAACCAAATACAACAAATCTAAGGGAATTGTCTTTTCTCTGTTTACTGTGTGTGTTTGTGCATTTTGAAACAGTATCCATTGAGAGAGCATCTGAAAGGTCCAGCAATATGTGATTTGGATTCACAAACTCTCACTGAAACATAACAGTCTGGGAAAGGAACTGAAAGAATTAGATTAATTCATAGAAATCAATAATAGGTTTTGGCTGTAGAAGCAGCACATTAAAAAAGCCATGAATGAGGTCAGCCCGCATGTTTTTGAACAGACTGCATACATAGTGCTTGTTCCCAAAACTTCCTGGGGTACTGGGACTGAACACTGCTGAGGTAGCTTGCCGCAAGACAAGATTTTGCAAAATGAGGTGTCCCATAGACTTGGCTCTATCACTGTTCCTCATAATGCCTGGTTGGGATAAAAAACTCCTCAGGTCAGTCCCTGGTGAGAAGTGGCACAGACACCCTGACCCTAAAAGCAGGCTTTCCTGGCCACATGAACCTTATCTGCCAGCATAGGAATTTGGTCTGTATTGCAAGACGACTCCTGCATTTACGGATTTTTTGTTTGTTATGAAATTCCCTTTTTCCATCTGGTGCCCAGGGAGATGGCGCCTGCAGCTAGCAAGGCTGGCTATCCCATGGAAGGTGGCCAGGTGCCACCCTCCAGGACCTCCTGGGTGTATAGTGTCACTGTCCTTTCACTGTGTGGGAGCCATTGGCACCTCCCTTAGTCTTCACTGCTACCCTTTCAAGTACTTGGGTCTGTGAACAGAAGGTCACAAGACATGTAAAAAAGCCTCAACTTGATTAATGTGCTAATGCAAACCATCAAATTAAATATTCTGTCTTCATATGCCCATTATTTTATAGCTGGTTCCCTAGGAAAGCGCTGAGCTAGTTTGCACTCTCCAGGTTAACATGTGCTTGAAGGATAGGTTGGGCAAAATCAGAAAAAAACATTTTGGCAGAAAATAAATCACAGATTATACAATTCATTTCCTATCCAACAGAGAACAGTGTCCCAGAAGAACAGGCAAAGAGGCTGCATGTATAAAATGCTGTTTTTTCATTTGTACGTGAGAGAGGAAAATAGGAAATCAGTGATCTTACCAAGTCATGTACTTTTCTTGGTATTTTAAATATGTATTAAATAATCATGTGAATGCTTCGGTGCCCAGGATTAAGGTTTATGTTAAAAAGTCACATGCATCCTAAGCCAGGGACCTCTGTTGATCGTATTTATTCTTTTATTTTAAAGCTGTTTTGGGGAAGATGCAGTTAACTGAACATAACTTACAAAGCCTTTGAAGTCAGTACACTGTATTACAGTAGATTCCTGTTGAATTTTTTTTGGTGGCTGATTAGTGAAACTTATATTCATTAAGAATTAGTGTTTTCCAACACTAATGACATGGCTCATTACCATGCAGAAATCCTGGCATGGTGCTGAGGAATGGGAGAATTTTTAGTATGCTGAGAAAGTTTATAGCTCAGCATCGCACAGTTACTACCTGTAATCAGACAAGCAGACACTCCAAGACCCTGACAATCAAATGACAACATCTAACTAAAACATTTGCTCTTCAGCCTCTGCTCAGAAGGTATCTGAGACTTGTAACAATCTTTGCTGTCTTGTGATGTACTGTCCATTTTGCACCCTGCCAGTTGCAATAGGGGCATACAGAAAACCTGTAACGTGAAACAGATAGTTTGATGGGGGAAGAGGGAGTAGTATTTTGTTTATATTTTCCTAAAAGTTTGAAACTATGTGAGTGTCCTAAAAACCAAATGCTAATACGTAGCTTTATTTTCTTCTTCCACGTCTTTTGTCACCGAGTGGTTGTCAAGGGCAGGAGGGCACTGAACTTGCTTCTTAATAAAATTGCGTGGTGGATAAGCATGAAGAAATATGTGGGTTGACAAATATTAAAAGAACAAAAACCAAAAGGCCAAATTTTAATGGTACCTTCCTCATGCATCTATAATCCTCAGTGAAAACTCCAAGAGTTTTTTTCAGCTTAAAAAATGTTTTCTGAGTCATCACTCTCACTAACTGTGTGCCACTGCTATTTTTAGTCATCCGTGCAACAGCCTGACTTACTCAGGGTGGATAAAGTGCAGAGTGGGACAAATTTCCCCATATAGTTTTTCTTCAAGCATCAGTCATCCCTAGCCTATTATTAGGATGCATATGCCTAATGCCTAATGAGCCATCTAATCCCTATGGCCACCCCTGGAAAGACACAGCAGATAATGCAAAGCCTGGCACTGGAGTAAGTGGTATAGGAACTAGAAAATGGCCCTCAGCTCACTCTGCTTCTGCTTCCGAGAGCTGCTGATGAGAACAAGTCTCTGGGTTGGATTCCAGCTGGCAGGCTAGAAGTGCAAAGTCTACAGCTTACTTTCTGTGCCTTGAGTTATCTAGGCTTTATTAAGAGAGGAATGTATAGGTTATCCATACAGTGTTTTAAAATGTTAAAAAGAATGGTGCTAGCTGCCAAGTCAAGCCCTCAGAACCTAAGAAATGTCATTGTAGAAATAGTTCCTCCACTTAGTCCATAGAGACTGTCAGTGACCATATTTTTCTTTTTTTTGTGTGTGGGTGGTTTCCTGACACAGTCTATAATCAATATCTGCAAGAGCAATGGCACAGACAACTTCCAACTGTGCTCAATGTGCACCTGAGAGCAGGTAAGGGGTTTTCTTTTCTGTGAATCTAAAGGGAGGGCACAACACAAGCATCTCTTTTCACATATTATAAGAGGAAGAAAGCTATGTGGGGCAGCGAGATCTTCAAGCTGTAAGAAGGCGCTGTGATCTGCTGATTAAAACTACAACCACAAGTACAGAGCTACACGCACAGGCTCAGCACAGCTTCTCTGAATATTTCTGTGGCTGAAGTTGGGATGGGTGCCCTAGAACCAGGTCTCACCAGACTGACCTTGAAAAGCCATTTTCTTGGTCTGCCTGTGTCAGGGCATGAGACCATGGTCAGAGAAAACTGTTGTGAACTTCCCCAAAACAGTGACACCAAACTATCAATGGGAGAAAGGTGGTTAGAGTGCCTGCTTTCCTGATGGAGACACTTTCCCTAGGCCAAGCAGTACTATGCAAAAAAGGATCCTTTTCATTCTTTCTCTCTCAGATATTGCCTCTTCCAAAATATGTTAATAGATATCCTGTAACATATCTGAGGTATGTGGTACTAACAGGTCTGAAATTTGTGCACACATGCATCCTTTCAGTACATTTCCTCTGCAGAGTTGACGTCTTCAGCTAATAAACCAGTGGCAACATGGGAAAAGTGAAATAACCACTTTGTTTCGTCAGGGCTGCCAAATGACTGGTAGTCAGGACATCTCCTTTTAAAACTAGAGCGCCTTGAATCATCACTTTGTGCTTCATTCAAACATCCAGAAGGTCAGAGCCTCCCCTTTTCTCTTGTCCCTGGGAAGCTCTGTGCTCCTGTGTGCTCAAATGGTCCCAAAGATGCCACTAAGGAAGCTATGGCTTCACAGGGGCAATGAGGTGTCACTAGAGTTAGCAGACGGTGGCACTGGCTTCGTTGGGTAAATGCCAACATCCAAACCATCTTCCCCAAAAGACCTGTAAATCTGCTCTTCCTTCCTAAAGTGAGGTGGCAAAACTGCTGTGCATGCAGATAGGAGATACCCAGTAATGTTTCGTATCTGTGGTCGTGGCTATTAAATACCCATCCTGTTTAAACCTGGGTTAATAAATCTTCATGGACAGAAATTTGTCTCTATTTGTGATACACATTTATGGTCTTCCATAAAGACTGGTCAGAATAAGTAAAAATTACTCCAAATCTTATACTGATGGCAGTGTACTTGTACAGACTTGTGTTATCGCTTTTGAGTCGCAAAGCAATAACTACTGCTATCACCAAAGATGCCACGTCTTTGTTAAGAAACTCAGACAATTACAGTGTTTTACTTAAGCTCAAGTGATATTTCAGTTTGAAAAAGGTACTCCTCATCTCCCATCCCAACCTCGCCTGGAGTGTTATGGCACAATTTCGCATTTCAGAGCACAGGGAGCTCCTTCAAGTCTCTGCACCTCTCTGCGAGCCACCTGGGAGCACTTCACAGAGGTACCTCACCTCGCACCGCTACCCGGTCCTGCCACGGGCCCCATGCTGGTCCTCACCCATCTGCTGGAGCGCCTCTGGAGCCAGCACCATCCCGTGCTCCCTGCGCCCCGCATGATGACCACGGGCTCCCAAAGACTGCAGCCAGCCCAGGCCTATTCCACAAGGTATTGCAAGCCCCTGTGCCTGGCGCAAACCCAGAGCACTGCTGATTGCTACGGCACCCCGGCCGGGGAAAGGCAAGGAAACCTGAAGCAAGGACGCCAGGATATTAATGAACCCATTTTCCTTCTCCAGGCTGTATTTTGCACAGGGTGGGGTGGAAGCAACAGCTCTGGAAAGTGAAGGAAGTCAGCGAGCCTGCCGCCCGCTCTCTCAGGACTGCTCTCTAGGCTGGACATTAAAGCTGGACATCCTCATAGAAACCCTCGGTAAGTGGGGCCAGGACCAAAAGCCATTTCCTGAGTGGTTTGACGGCTTGTCCTAGCAGGGCAGGACCCCTCCTTTCACAGGCATTTGGACCTGCCAGAGTGAGCCTGGCACCTTGCTCCGGGGAAGCTGCCATCAGCACCAAGCACAGGCTTCCTGCCCCAAGCTGCGCTATCAGCGTTTCGCTCTCTTGGTAAATGCTCCCCATTATACCCCTATGTGGTTAATTAGCAGCTGTTCAGCTATTGTAAAATTACAGCAAAATACAAAAAAAATCACCTAGAAATAGATAACAGCAAACAGCCTGGTTGGAAGCCCATTGAAGTCAATGGGAAGACTCCTGCTGTCCTCAGTGGGCTTTGGATCAGACCCAAAGACTGTCTGGCCTTAGATAAAGAAAGGTTTGTGTCAGGATTATACCTACCCTGTGTAGTAGCCAGGATTAATTATACAATTAATTTTTCATGAATTATCCCAGATTATCTTCCTTATTCAATGTCATGTCTTACCATCTTAAGCTCTGAAAACAGTGAAGCATTTCAGCTTGTGCCTAATCTTGAATCTTGAACATCCAATTAGTGTCCTGGACTTTGTGCCCTCATTGTCTTTTTAAGAGTACAGGAAGGGTTTATAATGCTCTTGCCTCTGTGAACAATGTTTTTCACTGATACAATGTTAATTAAAACATATAACCTGTCACTATCATGTAAACTCATGGTAGATGCCATATTTTCAGTGACCGTGTACTCATATTGGTCCTACTACTTGAAAGATAACCTGAATAAATATATTGGTTTTGAGGACAAAAATGGTGCAGGGGAAGGAAGGAGGAAGAAAACATTAAATAAGCAAACATAACATTTAAAGCAGTGGCTGCTGTTTCATTAACAGTCAGTAAAAATGTTATAAAGTTCCTATTGAGAACATTTCTATTCTCTGACATCAAGTTTGTCTGTTCATAAGGATATCTCTGTTTTTACTGACTCTGATAGTACTAGAAAGAGAACAGAGCTTAAGGGACTGGGTACAAAATGGGAAGTTCTCTAACTAACAAAGGAGGGAACCAATTTTCTGGGCTACCAATACCCACTGGGCTAAGAATGTAGTCCGTGGTGTAATATTCTTTGGGCAGCTTCCAAACAATGCTGTGTTGTGGGAAGGAAGTTATAATGCAGTTGTGTCTCTGTCTTATATTGACTGCTAGGTCAAACAAAGCCCAGAGTGATTTGGAATTCACTTGCTGTGCCACTGCCTACTGCAGCTAGTTTGTGAAGCAGGCTATTGTGGGCAAAAAGGGGAAACAAAAAGCATTTGATCTTCGCAGCCCTCATGAGACAGCTTTGAATTTATTGAAACTTCTTTTTTTTTCAGGCAGCAAAGGAACAGATTAGTATCTGATTATAGATCAGCACTTTCACAAATGCTGAACAGCAAATGCTCCCTGGCATCACTTACTAGGGATGTGAAAAGAAATTATTCAAATTAGTTAGAAATTGCTTGACAGGGCTTTTGACATAAAGATGCATTAAAATAAATCTGTGCCTAAGCATTGCTTACCTAGAGATACGAACATGAGCACTGCTGCACTGGATCAGACTGAAAATGGATTTAGGACCTAATCTCCAGCAGTGGCCATCTCTGGATGCAGAGGAAAGCACACAAGAGTAAGCAGGGCATGTACCAAGTGGTCCTTTCCCTCATACATCCTCCCAGCCCCCAGATATCCACAGATGAGGCATTGCTGGAGCTGGAGCTCACATGCAGATTATTAAATTGAAGAACCTGGATGCTTCCCTCCCCAAAATAATCTAGCTGCTTTTTATTTCTTTTATACATTGGGCCTTCTCACCATTCTGGGATCTCAATTTCCACCATATAGCAAATTTTAGTGATTGCATGAAAATCATAGCCATTTGCCTCTGTTTCACTGCTTGCCTGTTAGCTTCCTGAAGTTCCTGAATTCTGCAAAAGGTGGAGGGAGGAAAACTACCATTCTCGCTTCATCTGCCCCAGACTACAGATGACTTTGTAAGTCTGCATCATATCTGAGCCTGGTTATTTTTTACAAGCTAAAGATAGACAATAGCTTGAAAGATCAAATTATTAGTCAATCTTTCTATGCCTTATTTTATCCATCTGTAAAATGGGGGTTCTGACGTTAGGCTCATATTTAACATTTTGTCCTCCCTTCCACTCTAATGTCCAGGAAAGCTCACCTAACAGAACTGTTTCAGCTCTTCCTGATATTTTAGTAAACTTCCTGATATTGCAAAGTTAATGGAGACTGCAGGATTCTCAACTGCACTGAACACAGCAGTGTTGTACAGCAAACGCCACTGTTAACTCAGCTTTCATGCAACAAGCTTGATAAATACGGTTAGGGAGAAATAAAAATTCGTTTTGAAGAAAGAGGTCACCTTTTGCAGTTCACTAAAGTGATGGGAAAAACTGCACATAGATTACTCATTTATGTTTTTAACTTGTATATCTGCAAAGCAGAAAGCACAACAGGCCAGAAATGCCCATGGTAGATATAAACATACCGGCCACGTGCAATGAAGGAATGAGAATAGCCTGGGCTGAGCTTAGTGAGCTAATTACAGGAAATGTGGTCCTGTCTTCTTGAATCAGAGACAAAATTCCCAGTTAAATTCCCAGGATAGTGTATGAACCTTAATGGGAAAACCATCTTTAAAAAAGGGGGGTGGAGGCAGCTTTTTGAATGTCACATTTCAAATTCCCTGTGGACTTTAGCAAAATCATTTTCATTTCTGAAATTCTACTTCCACACAAGCACCTTCTTTAATAGGCTACCAGCCCACCCAGCCAGGCTGGCTAAAAGAAGCTTCCTCCTCTCCCTGTCCAGATCAAAGAGAAATCCAATCAGGAAAATTTGCATTTGCTTTTTAATGAAAAGGGCACAAGTATCTTAGAAAACAATTTTGAAAGGTGTCTTGCTGTCATCTTTCAATGAACTTCTATCTAATACGACTTGTTTGTTACATTTCTTTAAACTCATAAAAATGCACCAAACAGCCCTGTCCCTTAACTTCAGTGAAATGAAAGCTGGCTGTAATTATTAGAAAATGACATGATTACCTATTCAGGCCTGAAGCATATCCAGCAACAAAGGAAATCCCTGCCCAAAGCGACAGGGAGGTACTTGACTTCTGCCAGAAGAAGACAGGGCCATCAAGCCTGCTCACGTTTCCCACTGCCAAGGTCAGGCTGCCGGAGAGACTGTTCAGGTCACGACAATGGTGGGCACGCTTGGATCTGAAACCAGCCGTTTCAGCATCTCTGACTTATTTCAAATTCCCTTGTAAAGTCTGTGACTAATTCTACCTGATTTATTTGTTGCTCGGATTGAAATTTTGGCATATCTCTTGAAATAACTTTGTTTAGGCATTAAATATGGGTCCCTATGCTCTTGCTTTCTAAAAAATTGCT